>NC_140585.1:608464404-608788845 GCF_964204655.1 Triturus cristatus
AAACAAACCACATTGTTCTATGTATTTCAGATGTTCTTGACACAATACAATGTTCTGTCTTAAACGCTTTGCACCAACCTGGAGCAGGTTTTGTTCTACACCAAATTCCTGATATATAATAAATAAATGACTCATACAATCACAATCGCTCTGGTCTTTTGATGCCAATTAGCCCCAAGAGAGGCATCCTTTGGCCTGTTCTAACTCCTAGGGGTGACCTTTCACATAGCCCTACATATTCAAGTGCACTTCCAGGCCCAATGCATGGGATGAGTCAACAATCTCCTTTCTGACCCTCTTGAAGTCCTTACTTATTGGTAAGGTTTTCAAAAAGCTTGTCACAGTAAGACAGTGAGAGACACTTTGTTGGGTTAAGCTGGGTGGAATGTGGAGGAAGGTGGATGACTCTGTGAAGGTTTTCAAAGAAGTCTCTGTCGAATTTTTGGGCATATTTACAAGCCCCTATCACCAATTTTAGACATTGTGGGGGCGATACTGGCTTCGCCTAATTTACAAGGCAGCGTTAAGCCACTTAACGCTGCCTTGTAAATCACGCCCCCTTTCATGCTATACTCAGCATGAAAGGGTGGGCAGTGGGTGTTGCGGTGGGCGTTCCTCCGCAACACCCATTGATTTTGACGCTGCCCAATATTTACGAGGGTGACGTAAATATGGGGCAGCGTCAAAATTAAGACCAAAGGAAAACCTGGTCTTACCCTGGCGAAACGAGGAGAAATGCTTCATTTCTCTGCGTTTTTGCTGTTTCTATGTGTGCTGCGTTGTGCAGCACACATAGAGACAGCAAAATGCCATTGATTGTTTATGTTAAAACATATGAAGACTTGCAACTTTTATTTTATGTGTGCTGCATTCTGCAGCACACATAGAAGTTACAAAAAATCATTAGTGATTGCTTATGTGCAGGAAGAGACACCTTCTTGCACATAAACAATCTTACCCTGCAGCACAGGCACCTTTGAAAATGATGCAAGAGTGCCTGCATTGGTGCTAGGCAGCTAAATTTAGCACCAGCACAGGGTGATACGCAGAGCTGCACCGTATTGTTGTAAATATGGTGCAGCCCTGCGTTTCAGAAGTGACGGAGCACGGCGTTAAGCCAAGAAGGCTAACGCCGTGCTCCATCACTTCCTTGTGCATATGCCCCGAGTGTCTCTAATGGAATTCTGGGACGTGCTAATTTGTTGGTGGTGCCTCAAGGAGTGCGCGCAAAGGTATTGAAGTTGGCGCATGAAAGTCACATAGGGATGAAAGCAATGAAGAGAAAGATCAGGAAAACATTTTGGTGGCCAAGAATGGATAGAGAGGTGGAGCATTGGGTGAGAGAATGTGCAGCTTGCACTGTCACTGACAAGTCTCAGTTCACGGTGCCAAGTTCACCCTGAGGGAGTTCCCGTACCGGAAAAAACATGGATTTAACTAGGCATGGGCATCATAGGCCCATGAACTCGCTCAACCAGGGTAATAGGTACGGCATTGTGTCAAAGGATAATTATTCCCCATCATTCGCGATCATAGCATCTTTATTGTGTTTTGTTTTGTATTATGATTTGTTATGAAGAATAGGCATTTTGTATATTTTGTATAAGGGGATGATGTGTTGGGCTTAGCTGGGTGGAATGTGGAAGGAAGGTTTGGAATGTGAATTACCCATTGACTTCACTGTAGGGGGATTGCAGAATGCGTTGTTTGAATATGGGCCGTTGATGTTTCCCTAGCTGCTCTGCCGGTTATACTTTCCTTTAGTGGAATAAGCTTACTTGTTCTTGTGTCACACGACTCCTGTGTCATCATTACCAGGGACTTTCACACTTCACCCTAATTTCAAATATGTATTCAACTTTAGTGGTTGATATTACTTGTATGTTTCTGCAGAGTGACAATTCGGAGGTTCTTGCCATGCTTGCTTCTCCCAAGTCTCTTGTTCCAAGTTTGATGAAGCTGTCACTGTATTGCAACCACAAGCTATAGAGACAGCACATAACATTTAACATTGGCGCTGCAGTTCAGGAACAAAAATGGGGACCACCTTCAAATTATGCTTCACTAGAAGAAAAACATTCTTAACATGAACAGACTTAGTCACAAGAATTGGGATCTCCAATGAGGTCCACTTAAAAATACACACAATTATTATATAAATACACATTAAAATACGAACTCAGTTCATTACCATTGTAAATAGAATAAAATATTAACATACTAAATTTCAGCATAATCGTATCGAAGTACACTAAGACACAGTATTTATAACTATATACATGAAGGAGACAAGGATATTCATTAATGGACATAGAACATAAATTTAACGTATGGCTTTATTGGTGCGATTGATTTGGCTTCTGCATATTCTCCCCCATTAGCAGCTATGACCTTAGATGCTACCAAGGCCTTCGACAGGGTGAATTGGATTTACCTGTTGGAGGTCTTGAGGAAATTTAACTTAGGGGAAAAATTCTGTCGTACAGTTCGGTTGATTTATCAGAACCCAACTGCCAGACACTTTTTGTTAATGGTAACACCACTGATCCCTTTAAGATCTCACGGGGGACCAGACAGGGCTGCCCACTCTCCCCTTTCCTCTTTGATTTATACATTGAGCCATTTGCTCAACGGCTTAGGGACGACAGCCTTTTAAGTATGGGGAGTGGGAGAGGAAGGTAGCCCTGTATGCTGACGATATTTTAGTTTTTTCGGATAATCTGCATACAGCATTCCCAGCTGTCGTCAGCCTAGCCCAGGAGTTTGGTTTGGTTTCAGGTTATGAAATCAACGTCTCGAACACGGAAATTATGGTTTGGAATCTTGGAGGAACCCAGCATCAGCACCAGATCAGTTCCAAAATGAGATACTTGGGGATTAACGTCCTTCAAGATATCACTAAGATCACCGAGACTAACCTAGTTATGGTGGCTAGCGGGTGTCAGAGGCTAATGAAATCTTGGGACCTACTCCCTTTATCCCTCATAGGTAGAGTCAATCTGGTCAAGATGTCAATACTCACTAAAATCACTTTCCTCTTCAATTGTATTCCCCTTCATTTTGAATAATCTACTATTGATAAGCTGCAGAGGGACATTAACTCATTTGTCTGGAGATATGAATCACCCAGGATTGCAAGGAAAAAGCTGAGGCGGAGGAGAAAGAAGGGAGGCCTTGCTTTACCAGATCTCCAGCTTTATGCTTGGGCCTTCCAACTTTCACACTCACGTATGCTTTTGAAAATGCCTGTTAATACCGGTGCCGGGGGGATGTTCCTAGCTATGCTTAGAGGCGCTAATTTACCGGAGGAAGAATTTTTGTTTAAATTCGGGGACCCAAAGTTTAAAAAAAAGGTTAAGTTGAAGGTTCTCCAGGGATTAGCTAAAACTTGGGCAAAATTGAGGGGTTCGGCTGCGCTTGGTTATTTTTCCAGCCTGGCTCCCCTCTGGGACTCCCCTGGTGCCCCAGAGTGTTTGAGAGACAGGCTGGCAATACCCTTGAGAGAGGCTGGGCTAGCGGTCTGGGGGGACCTGATCCCTGATGGTTTCCTTGTTTCATGGGAACAACTTAAAGACAAAGTCGGAGCAGGCCTCTCTAGATTTAAATATCTTCAGCTGAAAAGCTGGGCCCATTCACATTCACAAACAAACTGTGAGAATTTAATAGGGGGTGGCAGCTCCCTAGAACATCAGCTTGTGACTAAGTTCCCTGGGAGGAAGGAAGTCTCTTTTTGGTATTAAGCCATATCTGAAGGAGTGGATGGCGAATTCAAACTCGCCGAGGAACTATGGGGAGGCTCCTTACCTGCACAAGACTGCGATTATTTATGGCAGAACTCATGTATGACCTTATATGAGGTAGTAAAACCGGCATGGCTAAAAAGGAACCACCTGTTTACCATCCATAGGGCCTACTTCTCCCCACAAAAACTTTCTAAAATTACTAAAGGCCCACCGGTGTGCTGTAAGAAATGTGGGCTGGCTTCAGCTTCCGACATCCACATGTTTAAAGATTGCCCTGCCCTTGCTTCCTTTTGGGATAACATTGGAAATTTCTTGACAAGTACCTTGGGGTGCCCTATCAACATCGACTTGCCTTTGATCATCTTTGGTTTGGCAGATAGAGTTACGGGCCCTGCCACATCATTGCTTTTCTATGCTATCCTTTTAGCCAGGAGGCAAATTTGCAAAAGATGGACGGAATCCACTCCTCCCTCCTTTTTAGACTGGCAGACTTCAGTCTTGGCGGTCTCTAAGCTAGACCTTATTAGATCAGGCAGCAAGAAGAAGAAAGCATTTTGGAACCTGCTGCAATTCAGATGGGGCTCAGAGTTGATCGGTTGATCTTTTTTTTTTTCTTCTTCTTCTGAGTCCTATGACTATGCTGCCTTAATACTCTTCGGGCTAAGTCGGTTACTCCCAGTATTTTCACTGGCAGTTTTACGACGAGTGTCATCTAGCTCTTGGAGCTTGGCGGAAGAGTTATCTCAGCTGGTTCTTCAATAGCACCCGAATAAGTTCTGGTACCTGTAGGCGGGCCTCTACTTCCAATTGCCTACGCCTCTCAGCTCGCTGAGTGTGGGTATAGACATCTTGAGTGTGAACTGAAGTGAGGTTGGTGGCAAATAAGGATATTTAAAAAAAAACGAAAAAAAACCCATCAATTTAAATACATATGCAATTTTGTAGATAGTATAATACAATACAATATCGACTTCACAGTAGATCTAAATTAAGTAAAGTGCAACATACAGCAGCAAAGAATTATAAACAAAGCAGGTTCTAAGGAGGTAATTAAAACATTTGTGACTAACAACTGTTTTTCCCTGGCAATGATGAATAACAGCAAGATATGATCCAAGTCTGTGCAAAGTGCATATATATAGCAGCAGAACCATATGTAAACATTAGGATAGTGTACAATATCAGCTTTCAAATAAGACCAATGTGTAGATAAAGTGCGTCATGTAGCAGCAGAATGTTGTAAATCCGACGGAGTTCCAAGGAACAAATTAGCAAATCTATAATTAACAATTCATTCTCCTTTAGCAACAGCAATTAAAAACAACAATAAGAATAGGAACCAGCATAAATAAGGGTAGTGAAGACTAAAATATATTCATAAACTCCTTAAAAAAATTGAATAATTGTATACATACTATTTCATTTTTTGGAAAAAGAAGGTGATGATGCATTCTTAAGGCTATTTTGCAAAAAGCATAGGTCGAAACCATCGGTATCGAAACTCAAGTAAAACTGGGCAAACAAACAGAATATGATCGAGATTCTGAATGCCCAGATTACAAAAGTCACAATTTTTTCGAATTTTCGTGGCAGGGTACCAATTAGCTAGTAGATCATTTAATTGCAAAAGGTTTATATGACATAATGTAAGCCAACGTCGAACACCATGTTCTAAATTCCATTATGAATATCTCTGAGGGATTATCGGTGTGTTTGACATTGCTATTGTCTTCAGCCTTTCTTTGGATCTGCAATACTTAACATCTCTCTGAAAGATAACCATAAAACCTTCTTCTGTAAGATCCTATTCAATCGCCTGAATTAAGTTAGAAGCATGGGGGATTACTTTATATATCCATCTAAGACTTGTTCTGAGTAGAAATAGCAATGCCTCCTTTCGCATGTCCTCTGTTTACTGGGAGTGCAGGACGGCTCAGCACAATATAATCTTTATTGAACCAGTCCTCTATGGTCCAGGATTTTTGTATGCAGATTATATCAGCCTTCTATTCTTTCACAAATAACAATTTGTTTTTATTTGTGCTTAAGCCGGCGGCCTTCCAGGAGATCTACCTTGTTAGGTAGAGTTCCCGTGTCTCGTCCTGTGCAACTCCATTTCATGTTTTCCTTGTCAGCAGTTAGTAGTTGGGTATTCTTTTTCTCTGCAAGGAGAGAAACTCTCCTTCCACCCTTTCCAAAAGAGACCTGCAATGTGCTTTCTTCCTCTAAGTAAGGCAGGTCCCATGAGGGGCGGTCTAAATGGGAGGAGGGTGGTTGATTGTAAATCACTTTTTTTGAAGCTATTTCCTCCTTAGCAACCAAAACATCAATACCACAACTTCTTAGTCTATCGCTATTTGACAATACTAGATTGGATTTTATCTTAGAGCCAAAGGTCACTCTAGCTCCCCCATAAATGCTATTTTGAACTTGTACCAAGGTTGAATTACTACTCTGGATCATATGGAGGTCAGGAATTACAGCAAAACTATTCAATAGAAAGTCATATACATCTCATGATGAAAAAGAAAAGAAAAGTCTAGAGAAAGTGGTACAGAAGGTAAATGGCTATCTTGACAAACCCCCTCAGGCACCATTCCAATTAGATTGTAAATGGCATCACTGCCTAGAGGGGAGGAAAATAAAGCACCATTAGGGTTCAGATTACAAGGTGCTATCCATTTAGAACTTGAACCTGGAGTTGAGACTTCTTGTAAAGTTGGAATTGAGGTGCTGAAATTCAATAGTGGAGATTGAGGACCCCTTGGAAAAGTTGAGTATGCGCTGTGAGTTGCGCTGTAAGATCGGTCTTACAGTGCAACTCACCTCGCATACTCAACTTTGGTTCATAAAAATGTATATATCTTGTCTAATTACTTAAAAGAACTAAATCTACTGAACCATTGATCCTTACATATTTTTTCATCACCTTGCGTCTTTTGCTGTGTTTTTCACTTGTCACGTGCGCCGTCACTCATTGTATCACGAGCACAACGTGTACAAAGTCCTTTTGGGTTGCCTTCGCAATTTGTGCTCCCAGTGCTGTTATAACTGTTTTGTATGAACGGAGATTTTAAATATATGATGCCATGAGCACTTTTGAAAGAATACCGGGAGTCTCCCCTTTTTGCTTCTGCTTTGTAATGTTGTGTACATACATATGTATCTGCCTTCCTCATTGAATCCGGTTGAGACATTGTTGTAAATTACGCTTACTTACCCAGATCTCAACCTGGTCTATGGGTTATACTCCTGTTGTCTTTTACTACTTCCTTAGCCTATGGCGGTATACTAAACCTATGCTGGAGCCCGGGTACCAAAGAGGAATACAAAAGGATGCGGGTCGTGACGATAGGGAAACTATCGTAGAGCCAGAACCAGAATCAGGGCGGAAATTCTTCCTCCACCTCCCGGCGGTTCACCTGCAGCGTTGCAACCCTCCTCTGGCTCTGCTCACCAACTCTGGACTATGGTCCAAGTCCAAGTCCGCTCCACACCACCTCCACAGCACTTCCGCACCCAATGCTCCTCAGTGCTCCTGCAGCTTTGTGGCCCCCTCAGTCTCCGATCTCCAGTCGCCAGCCCCCAGTCTAATATGGAAGGTCGGGCCGGGTCGGAGCTGGATCAGGGACAGGAGCAAAACAGCCCAACAATAACGAGCAAGCGTGACGTCACACGTCACGCAATGACACCATGACACAAGTCCCAAGTCCCAAGCTCGAACCGAATATCAAGCAGGAGCCACCAGACACCCGCAAGCCGCACCCAGACCTAGCTGGGCCGCTTCCGCGGGTGCCTGGGCTCTCAATTAGTGAGGGCCCGCTAACCCCCTCACACTTGAAAAGAAACGGCTGAGGCTCACCTCTTCCTACCTCGACTTCACAGTCGCAGTTGCAGCCGTAGCCAACAGTCCCCAGGCCCTGCTTTCCTTTCGCTGCTGCCACTCCACAGCTGCTCTCTCTCTCGCCTGACTTCCGGGGTATCACTTCTCGCAGTCGAAAAAGGACCCTGCCACCCAGAAATCCATCATGCATTCCACGGAGAGGTGTTCCCTTATATTCTGCCCTCCTTCCTCAATGTTTTCTGTGTAGATTCGAGGATGGCAGTAGGACGTGTAGAGGCTACATCCAGCTGTCATTTAGCTCAGTACTCCTGTCTCTGATTCAAGGTACGAACACCGAGTCACAGACATAACACTTAGAGATTTCCAACATTTGTTAACAAATAAATTACAATGAAAAATGGAAAGATAACACAAAGCACATGCCAGCATTAGTCCTAGATCGCATTGTTCAAAATAAAAACTTAGCATTCATATTTATTTCATCTGTAGCACTTTACAGCATTTATTTTCTGATGCTTTTAGAAAAATTCGGACCATCATCCCCTGTCTATAGCTGTCTACAAGTACTAAGAAAGCATAGAAACATAATTTGGATAGGAAAAGCATTTGTATTAATAAAGACTGATTAAACTAAAACAATGGACTAACTAAAGCAGTTCCAATATAACTTGCTATAGCCTATTTAGTATTTACTCCACTGTCAACTGTGATCTGCGTTTGGGAACCAGAGTTTTTGGTGTTTAGCCAGGTAGTGTTTTTTTCCCATTGAGTCATTGTGAATGCAGATATGAGAACTCCAGTATGTAGGACAACATTATTTTCAAAGTGCTGTTATTTTCAGTTCTTTTACATAATTACTTTTAGTCTTTGTTCTGCATAGGAGTTCCTAACATCATGAAATCCCCCTAAAAGCACTCAAAGTCTGAATGGGCCTAAATGGGACGAAATGAGATGGTTGAAATCTTTTTTTCAACTGATTCCAACTGGTAAAACTAAGATACCATATATCTAGACCTGACAGTCATCACTAGGGTTATTTTAAGGTTTTGTCAGATCCTGCATGTTATTCAATATATATGTCAAAACTTTAAGTCAAGTTCAAGAAAAAATGTGGACCCAGCTACATAAAAAAGCGGATGTTGAGCAGCTTTGCTTGCTTTACTCTCCTCTGTAAATAATATCCTTATTCTCAAAAGAGGCATGTAAAAAATGTTCTTCTGGTCATCCGAGAACTCTTTAAAATTCAAACCACAGAAAACAGAATTCTTATACCTGAGCCACATTGTGAATATCAGGATTGACCCAGCCTTAAGAAAGCCACTCATTGAAAACAGTTACCCACCCACCCCATTAACAATAGTAAAATCAATCGGATTCATAATGGACAACTCACTTTAATTGGAACTCAACATAAAAAATGTTTACCCAAATGGCTGATTTCCATCTACATCAATTACACACAATCAAATATCTCTCCAACATCACCTCAAGGCCTGTCCTAAAAGCAGTTGTACATTCAACATTTCAGATGACCTAAGAGAAAAGAAAATTTGACCACATATTCCAACTTCATTGACTCCCACCGGAGGCAAGAATCACATTTAAAACCTCATGCCTTGCGTTCAAAGCCATTCACATGGGAAGACCAAGCTACTTTTCTAATTTCTTTAAAATATCTGGCTGCACCAGAATCTCACAGACCAAGCACTCTCTCAATTTGGAATACCAAAAATTAAAAATTGCAGTAGCTCACAGACAATCCGTACACATGCTTGGCCCCTTCCACCTGGAACATCATTCTGATAACTAAGAATGGTGCTAGACATCCTCTCAACCAGAATGAAACTCAAAACCCACTTGTTTGCCACTTTCCTGAATCAAGACCCCCACTAAATTGAGAGACCCCGCTCGAAACGTAAGTCTCACCCTGCTTTTGTAAATTACTGGACCATAGTCTCTTAATTTTCTATGTAAATATAATTTTGCCACTCTTAATGGTTATTCTATGACAACTGCCTCTTTTCTCTTCCCTCTCCCCTCTCCGCTCCCTCCATCCTCCTACAGTTGGATTGACCCTCTTGTTACTCTATTAAACATATGTGGAATATGTAGTTTGAGTTGTATGTAAAGAACTCAAATAACTGCTGGGGAAGCAAAGCTATAGCAAAGTGTACCAAATAAATAAATAAATAAAATCAATAGGTTTCTTCCCTGAACATTAATCTGCCCTTGCTACCCCTTCACCTGACCCACCCTGAGGCCTAAAACTCTTTACTACTCTTAGACACAGCCCATCACTAGGCTTAAAATTCCTTATCATCACTATCCTTTACCCATCCCTGAACCTTAAACCTCTTACTACTCATACACGCTATCAAATCCTGAATGCTAACACATAATGTAGTGTATTATATATATGTAAATATGTATGTATTACAACTGTTACAACTTCCTAACCCTTCGGGGTGTCATGCAGTGCCGAAAGGAGCTGCCAGCTACAGTAATCCAAATGTACTTGTAGAAATTCTGAGGCCCAGGGATCCCAAGTTCTGGAAGGAATTGCTCAATTTGTTGAAGTAGTTATTATTTTCTTGGAGGAAAGACTCAAGGCACTGGACCTCTATGGCCTTAAAAGTTTGTAGATACTTGTAGTAGTGAGTCAGTTTCACTCCCTCTATGACAAGAAACATCCAATGAATTGGTAAATCCAGAGTGTTATTTATTTATACAAAAAAGAAGACTTGTATTTCAATTGATCCAGTTGATTGAAACAAAATACATTCATCGGTATAAGATGAACAGACCAGATATAGAACAAAGATGAACAGCCAACACGTGTTTCGCCCTTTTGGCACGGTTTCTGGCCAGTGCTTTCTCAAGGCTGTACGGAAAAGAAGGGAGAGAAGACGGGGAATGAGTCTAAGGAGTGAGGGTTTTTTTTTAAAAATCTTAAAACACCCAGTGATATTTCGAAATAAGAATGACTGTGTAATGTATAGAGACCCAACTCCATAAAGAACCGCTCAGGAGACACGTCCAGTGAAAACTGTTGTTGGAAGTTTTGTTATGTACCATTTAGTTATCCTCATTGAGTAGGAGATGTTAGTCTTTGTGATAATCAATAAGTGAAGTTAATTCCACATAATTGTGACAAGCTGTCAAGAGCGAGACGAAACGGCAACCAGGCAAACAGGGAGAGAAATATATTGCTACACCAATGTTTATTAGTATGAGTCGGTGAGATATACAGTAAAATTAAAAGTGCGAGTTAGAATGAGTAAGTAAAGCCAAGTTTATACCTTAGTATTTAGGGTACAAAAAATTGCGTATGCTTCGTTTGACATGGTCCAAAGTCACTGTATAATACAGGTGATCCAGCCTCTGCACAATGAGGAAAAAGTAACCAAAAGAGAAAGAAAAGAGCAAAGAAGGAAACAAAGTAAGCATGGAAAAAAAAAAACAACGTAAGCATGGAAAAAAACCCCAAAAAAACAGAGAAGAAGACATAAAGGATAAAGGTGGAGGAAAGGAATAAAGAAAAATGAAAAGAAAAACAGTCAGTATAAACGCCGGCAGGCAAATGAAATTTAGTCATGTTACTATACATTAATACTTTGAACAGTCTCAATGTCGTGACTAGTTAGTTATACTCAAATATGTCATGAGCTCGATCAAAAATTAGAAAAGAAGGGCGACTTTAAGAATGAAAATAATTCTGTTTACTCTCCAGTCATTAAGGGTGAGCAGTCTCGTTGGAGAAACCCGGGTTAAGCCCGTAGTGAAGGTAACGAGTAATAAAGGGCCCCAACAGGCTATAGTACTGTTTAGAAGGTCGCCTGTTTGTAGCCAGTTACTTACTGTTAGGCTTGAAAATGAGAGTCTAGGAAAAATTCCCTTCACTGGTGTGGTCCGCGGCCATCTTAATAAGGCTAACGCGGCCGATCACGTGTCTAGGCGCTATTGTTAGTAACTCAAGCGCCATCTTGTAGTGTAGTCATATTATGTAAGAATTGCCTAATCCAATTTATAGCAGCGAGAGGTATTACAGTTAGGACTCGGAATATGTTTTTTATTCAAAAAACAAAAGCTACGACTATTTATTTCACTGGTGTTCCTCACCGCAGTGTGTTCGCCTTAGGGTCCGCGGCCATCTGAAGAGGGCGATCACGTGTCTATGGCATTACTGTTTATAACTCCAACGCCATCTTGTAGTGTAGTGATACTAAATAGAGATACCTAATCCAATATACAACAACGAAGAGTATTTCAATTCAACTTCAAAACCGTATTGTATTCAAAAATAGTAGGGCGAGAAAGTCTTGTTTAAAGTGAGTATTAATATTTAGTAACAAAGTTCCGCTGGCGGTCATGTAACTACAATTCAAAGAGAGTCATAAGAGGACCAAGTCCATCTTGTAAGAAATTCATGGGATCAGATAGTACATGTGCAGAGGACTTTTAATTCTCTTAATTCATTTAGTGTATTTGTGTTATGTTACGTAGGTATTCATTTTCAGCCTGATTTAATAATCAGCTTATCTTGGCGAGCATGCTCTTTGGTGAGAAGAAGCTCGAAAACATTAAGATAATAATGGTTGCTAACTCTATACAAGACATAAGTTTTGTACTGTGTGTATTGAAAGTGGTACGAGGGAAATATTGGAAATATCAGACTGGTTGAAGGGCCAGTAAAGGAGATGTAAGGTTAGTATAGCATCCAGTATAGAAAATGAAGAGAGAAAGATTGCCTACAATTAGGCAAAACTAAGTGAGTACACATATATGTCATAAACAATGTATCACCCGATTTTAACTTCACAGCAACACTGTAATATGACAATATTACATGGTAGTTCCCTTAGACATTTAAGGTTCGTTATTGTTCTTTTAGTGGCCACTCATGTAAGATAGTGTGATCTTTGGTAAGTTGGAGAGTCTTATAGCCAATGATGCCACTCCTGATCTTTGTTGAGGCCGGTCTCTACGGTCCCCTAACGAATTATATAGGCACTTTCCTTCTGTCTTAAGCGTTGTTCCAGGTTCCCACCTCTGTCATGTTGTTTAATTTTTTCTAAACCACAGAAAACAAAGTTCCGATTATGTTCATGATGCAGGTTAAAGTGTTCAACTAAGGGTTGTCTGTCATCTGTCTGTTTTGTGGATGTTTCGATAATGCTCCTGTATTCGTTTTTTGAGAGGACGAGTTGTACTCCCTATATAATGTTTCCCACATGGACATGTGATTAAGTAAATCACATTTGTGCTCTCACAGTTGATGAAGTCTTTAATGTGAAAAATATGACCATTTATCCTCGTGTTCTGTATTTTTGATTGGCCCAGTTTGCATATCGAGCAGTTAGAACAAGTGTAAAAGCCATTTGGTCTCTGTAAAAAGGATACAGTTTTTTGTTTAGGTTGAAAGTATGATGAACATAGTGAATCTCGTAGATTTTTACTTCTCTTGAAGCTAAGTTGAGGTTGGTCTTTTACTACAGATCTGACTGTTGGGTTAAGTGTCAGTAAGTTCCAATGTTTTTTAAGAACTTTACGTATATGATGGTGGCCATTGTGAAAAGGGGTAAGGAACCGTATTGTAGGTTCCGTCTCCTTCTTTTTCCTATTTTGTAAGAGGTTGTTTCTGTCCAGGTGAGAGACTTGTAGTTGAATATTTCTGAGGGAGCAACTATTGTCCTGCGAAACTCTCCTGATGGTATATTCTTGATGGTATGCTGCGGATGGCTGCTGGACGCGTGTAAGATTGAATTAGCGGCCGTGGACTTACGATGAAACTGTGTTTGTAGGATGTTATCTTCAACGGAGATTTTTAGATCCAAAAACTCTATTTCACTTTTAGATATAGTAAATGTGACGTTGATATCCCATTGATTGGGAGTCAGAGTTTTGATGAAGTTGAGTTGACGTTTTTCAGATCCTTGCCATATTAAAAGCATATCATCGATGTATCTGCCCCACATTACTATGTTCTCAGAGAAGTTGGTTTTGTTGTCATTCCAGATCCAGTGACGTTCTACTTCTCCCATAAAGATACAAGCATATGGGGGAGAAAATTTGGCCCCCATCGCTGTACCTTGTGTCTGTAGGTAGTAGATTCCATTAAAGAGAAAAAAGTTGTTTTATAAACAAAATTCCAGAAATTCCAAAATCATGTTGTTCCTTGCAGTGAAATGCACAGATCTTCCTTGTAAGCATTTTCTTACTGCTGCTATACCATCAGGATGTGGAATCGACGTGTATAGACTAACAACATCGATGGTAGAGAGAAGATAGTCTGATTGCCATGTAATGTTGTTGAGCTTCTGTAATACATCCTTAGTATCTCGGATAAAGGAGGGAAGATCTCTCATGAAAGGCTGTAGTTCCTCATCAATATATGCCCCAATCCTGGAGCATATAGAATCAATACCTGCAATGATTGGTCTTCCTTTTGGAGGTATACCTGGTTTGTGGACTTTTGGCAAAAGGTATAGGGTCGGGGTAACTGGAGTCTCTATAAATAGAAGTTTCCGCTAATGTAAGCAAGCCATTGTCATACCATTTGTTAAGTAAACAAAGCAATTTATTTTGTATTTCTTTAGTTGGATTTGTGGTAAGTTTAGTGTAGCAGGCAGGGTCTCCCAATTGGCGTTCAGCTTCTTGAAGGTAGTCAAATGTATCAAGGAGGACAACGTTACCTCCTTTGTCTGCCTCCTTGATAATTAGTGATGGATCATTTTTAAGTTCCAGCAGTGCTTGTTTTTCTTTCCGCTTGGTGTTTTGTGGAAAGTATTTTTGTTTAGCCAGGTATTTATGATGTTCGATTGCCAGATCTTTATTGACTGCAGAGAAAAAAGTATCTATTGTGTTACCAGCTGGTAGGATTGGCGTAAATTATGATTTACATCTAAGCGCTGTGTTTTTACAGTAAAAGATGTCTATATCCAGTTCCTCTGCCGTTGTGGTTAAGGATTCCAAACCATCCGTAGGGACATCCGTAGACAAGTGTGTCAGTAAGTTGATATCTTCCAGATCTTTGGCTGAAAGTTGACTTGTAATGATGGGGTGACCTGCTTGTCTCTTTTGTTGAGTTCCATCAGAGAAAAAAGAGTGTAATTTCAATCTCCAAGTAAATTTATATAGATCCACTTGAGTCTGTACCAAGTCCCAACTCGATGTGGGACAGAAAGATAAACCCTTGTTTAGTATTTGATGATGTGTTGGGGTCAAGATCTTTTTTGAGAGGTTGACCACCAGGTTACATGGTGTTATTTCTGTTCCGTTGGTGCCGACTTGGTCAGTTCCTTGCTCCGTGCCCGTGTTTGCACTCCCAATGTATTGGGTTTTGTGGTTTGTATATTTGGTGGTCGAGTTCGGTTGTCTTGTACATTTCCAAGACGATGTCTGCGTACCTCCTCGCGAAAATTTACATGTGGTCTATTATTTGTCACGTCTTCTGGTTGTTCTATAGACTCTGCATCAGACGATGGTATCATTTCGGAGGAACTACTTGCTTGAGTCGTAGCAGCAGAAGGGGTGATGTTATCATACTTTTTTGCAAAGGTATAAACTCTTCCCAGTTGATAATCTGTCATGTCTCGTCGGAATTTGCGATTTTTCCTTTGGATGATGTCTTCCTCGAAATCATCAAGAACTTTATTCAGAATGTCATAGTTTTTGACTGTGATGTCACCCCAATTTGCTTCTTCAATTGTTTTGGACAGGGTATCAACTTCCAGTTTGTATTTGTCATATTCCTCTTGGGCAATATCAATTAGTTGTCTCAACATGTTGTTGGATGCCGTTCTTAGGTTATCTTCCCAAAGTTGTAGTTTCTCAGGTGCTGTTGTTTCTATTGGCGGAAATATTAAGATTCTCAGACCTCTGGGTATCAAGTTATGTTCCAAATACTTCTTGAGTGACGCGCCTTCCCACCATTTTGATGTCTCTTTTTTGACTGCTTTTTCCAATGCTTGAAAAATACTCTTTGCAGAATGTGGATTAATTGTATTCATTTGTCTTGCTGCGTTCGTTCCTAATGGATCAAAGACTTCTTCAAGTCTAATGTTCCTTCTTTCTCTCCTGTTGTCATAGGTTGCCATTTTGTCGTCTTCAAATTATCATTGCTTGATGCAAAATAACAGATGTCTTCAGTTAAGCAGAGTATCAATTGTGTTATGTAAAAGTTTAACAGTCTATTGATATGTAGCACTCCAGAAGGAATGGAATCCTCATTGGATGCAATTGTAGACATTCTGAGGCCCAGGGATCCCAAGTTCTGGAAGGAATTGCTCAATTTGTTGAAGTAGTTATTATTTTCTTGGAGGAAAGACTCAAGGCACTGGACCTCTATGGCCTTAAAAGTTTGTAGATACTTGTAGTAGTGAGTCAGTTTCACTCCCTCTATGACAAGAAACATCCAATAAATTGGTAAATCCAGAGTGTTATTTATTTATACAAAAAAGAAGACTTGTATTTCAATTGATCCAGTTGATTGAAACAAAATACATTCATCGGTATAAGATGAACAGACCAGATATAGAACAAAGATGAACAGCCAACACGTGTTTCGCCCTTTTGGCACGGTTTCTGGCCAGGGCTTTCTCAAGGCTGTACGGAAAAGAAGGGAGAGAAGATGGGGAATGAGTCTAAGGAGTGAGGGTTTTTAAAAAAAAATCTTAAAACACCCAGTGATATTTCGAAATAAGAATGACTGTGTAATGTATAGAGACCCAACTCCATAAAGAAGTGCTCAGGAGACACGTCCAGTGAAAACTGTTGTTGGAAGTTTTGTTATGTACCATTTAGTTATCCTCATTGAGTAGGAGGTGTTAGTCTTTGTGATAATCAATAAGTGAAGTTAATTCCACATAATTGTGACAAGCTGTCAAGAGTGAGACGAAACGGCAACCAGGCAAACAGGGAGAGAAATATATTGCTACACCAATGTTTATTAGTATGAGTCGGTGAGATATACAGTAAAATTAAAAGTGCGAGTTAGAATGAGTAAGTAAAGCCAAGTTTATACCTTAGTATTTAGGACACAAAAAATTGCATATGCTTCGTTTGACATGGTCCAATGTCACTATATAATACAGGTGATCCAGCCTCTGCACAATGAGGAAAAAGTAACCAAAAGAGAAAGAAAAGAGCAAAGAAGGAAACAAAGTAAGCATGGAAAAAAAAAAAACACATAAGCATGGAAAAAACCCAAAAAAAACAGAGAAGAAGACATAAAGGATAAAGGTGGAGGAAAGGAATAAAGAAAAATGAAAAGAAAAACAGTCAGTATAAACGCCAGCAGGCAAATGAAATTTAGTCATGTTACTATACATTAATACTTTGAACAGTCGCAATGTCGTGACTAGTTAGTTATACTCAAATATGTCATGAGCTCGATCAAAAATTAGAAAAGAAGGGCGACTTTAAGAATGAAAATAATTCTGTTTACTCTCCAGTCATTAAGGGTGAGCAGTCTCGTTGGAGAAACCTGGGTTAAGCCCGTAGTGAAGGTAACGAGTAATAAAGGGCCCCAACAGGCTATAGTACTGTTTAGAAGCTCGCCTGTTTGTAGCCAGTTACTTACTGTCAGGCTTGAAAATGAGAGTCTAGGAAAAATTCCCGTCACTGGTGTTCCTCAGCGCGATACGTTCGCGTTGTGGTCCGCGGCCATCTTAATAAGGCTAACGCGGCCGATCACGTGTCTAGGCGCTATTGTTAGTAACTCAAGCGCCATCTTGTAGTGTAGTCATATTATGTAAGAATTGCCTAATCCAATTTATAGCAGCGAGAGGTATTACAGTTAGGACTCGGAATATGTTTTTTATTCAAAAAACAAAAGCTACGACTATTTATTTCACTGGTGTTCCTCACCGCAGTGTGTTCGCCTTAGGGTCCGCGGCCATCTGAAGAGGGCTTGCGCGGCCGATCACGTGTCTATGGCATTACTGTTTATAACTCCAACGCCATCTTGTAGTGTAGTGATACTAAATAGAGATACCTAATCCAATATACAACAACGAAGAGTTTTTCAATTCAACTTCAAAACCGTATTGTATTCAAAAATAGTAGGGCGAGAAAGTCTTGTTTAAAGTGAGTATTAATATTTAGTAACAAAGTTCCGCTGGCGGTCATGTAACTACAATTCAAAGAGAGTCATAAGAGGACCAAGTCCATCTTGTAAGAAATTCATGGGATCAGATAGTACATGCGCAGAGGACTTTTAATTCTCTTAATTCATTTAGTGTATTTGTGTTATGTTACGTAGGTATTCATTTTCAGCCTGATTTAATAATCAGCTTATCTTGGCGAGCATGCTCTTTGGTGAGAAGAAGCTCGAAAACATTAAGATAATAATGGTTGCTAACTCTATACAAGACATAAGTTTTGTACTGAGTGTATTGAAAGTGGTACGAGTGAAATATTGGAAATATCAGACTGGTTGAAGGGCCAGTAAAGGAGATGTAAGGTTAGTATAGCATCCAGTATAGAAAATGAAGAGAGAAAGATTGCCTACAATTAGGCAAAACTAAGTGAGTACACATATATGTCATAAACAATACATCACCCGATTTTAACTTCACAGCAACACTGTAATATGACAATATTAAATGGTAGTTCCCTTAGACATTTAAGGTTCGTTATTGTTCTTTTAGTGGCCACTCATGTAAGATAGTGTGATCTTTGGTAAGTTGGAGAGTCTTATAGCCAATGATGCCACTCCTGATCTTTGATGAGGCCGGTCTCTACGGTCCCATAACGAATTATATAGGCACTTTCCTTCTGTCTTAAGCGTTGTTCCAGGTTCCCACCTCTGTCATGTTGTTTAATTTTTTCTAAACCACAGAAAACAAAGTTCCGATTATGTTCATGATGCAGGTTAAAGTGTTCAACTAAGGGTTGTCTGTCATCTGTTTTGTGGATGTTTCGATAATGCTCCTGTATTCGTTTTTTGAGAGGACGAGTTGTACTCCCTATATAATGTTTCCCACATGGACATGTGATTAAGTAAATCACATTTGTGCTCTCACAGTTGATGAAGTCTTTAATGTGAAAAATATGACCATTTATCCTCGTGTTCTGTATTTTTGATTGGCCCAGTTTGCATATCGAGCAGTTAGAACAAGTGTAAAAGCCATTTGGTCTCTGTAAAAAGGATACAGTTTTTTGTTTAGGTTGAAAGTATGATGAACATAGTGAATCTCGTAGATTTTTACTTCTCTTGAAGCTAAGTTGAGGTTGGTCTTTTACTACAGATCTGACTGTTGGGTTAAGTGTCAGTAAGTTCCAATGTTTTTTAAGAACTTTACGTATATGATGGTGGCCATTGTGAAAAGGGGTAAGGAACCGTATTGTAGGTTCCGTCTCCTTCTTTTTCCTATTTTGTAAGAGGTTGTTTCTGTCCAGGTGAGAGACTTGTAGTTGAGTATTTCTGAGGGAGCAACTATTGTATCCACGTTGGGTGAGTCTTGATGTGATCTCTCTTGATTGTGCTTCAAAACCTTGATCTGAGCTACAGATGATTCTGGCCCTGCGAAACTCTCCTGATGGTATATTCTTGATGGTATGCTGAGGATGGCTGCTGGACGCGTGTAAGATTGAATTAGCGGCCGTGGACTTACGATGAAACTGTGTTTGTAGGATGTTATCTTCAACGGAGATTTTTAGATCCAAAAACTCTATTTCACTTTTAGATATAGTAAATGTGACGTTGATATCCCATTGATTGGGAGTCAGAGTTTTGATGAAGTTGAGTAGACGTTTTTCAGATCCTTGCCATATTAAAAGCATATCATCGATGTATCTGCCCCACATTACTATGTTCTCAGAGAAGTTGGTTTTGTTGTCATTCTAGATCCAGTGACGTTCTACTTCTCCCATAAAGATACAAGCGTATGGGGGAGCAAATTTGGCCCCCATCGCTGTACCTTGTGTCTGTAGGTAGTAGATTCCATTAAAGAGAAAAAAGTTGTTGTATAAACAGAATTCCAGAAATTCCAAAATCATGTTGTTCCTTGCAGTGAAATGAACAGATCTTCCTTGTAAGCATTTTCTTACTGCTGCTATACCATCAGGATGTCGAATCGACGTGTATAGACTAACAACATCGATGGTAGAGAGAAGATAGTCTGATTGCCATGTAATGTTGTTGAGCTTCTGTAATACATCCTTAGTATCTCGGATAAAGGAGGGAAGATCTCTCATGAACGGCTGTAGTTCCTCATCAATATATGCCCCAATCCTGGAGCATATAGAATCAATACCTGCAATGATTGGTCTTCCTTTCGGAGGTATACCTGGTTTGTGGACTTTTGGCAAAAGATATAGGGTCGGGGTAACTGGAGTCTCTATAAATAGAAGTTGTTTTTCCGCTAATGTAAGCAAGCCATTGTCATACCATTTGTTAAGTAAACAAAGCAATTTATTTTGTATTTCTTTAGTTGGATTTGTGGTAAGTTTAGTGTAGCAGGCAGGGTCTCCCAATAAACAAGACTTTCTCGCCCTACTATTTTTGAATACAATACGGTTTTGAAGTTGAATTGAAATACTCTTCGTTGTTGTATATTGGATTAGGTATCTCTATTTAGTATCACTACACTACAAGATGGCGTTGGAGTTATAAACAGTAATGCCATAGACACGTGATCGGCCGCGCGAGCCCTCTTCAGATGGCCGCGGACCCTAAGGCGAACACACTGCGGTGAGGAACACCAGTGAAATAAATAGTCGTAGCTTTTGTTTTTTGAATAAAAAACATATTCCGAGTCCTAACTGTAATACCTCTCGCTGCTATAAATTGGATTAGACAATTCTTACATAATATGACTACACTACAAGATGGCGCTTGAGTTACTAACAATAGCGCCTAGACACGTGATCGGCCGCGTTAGCCTTATTAAGATGGCCGCGGACCACAACGCGAACGTATCGCGCTGAGGAACACTAGTGACGGGAATTTTTCCTAGACTCTCATTTTCAAGCCTGACAGTAAGTAACTGGCTACAAACAGGCGACCTTCTAAACAGTACTATAGCCTGTTGGGGCCCTTTATTACTCGTTACCTTCACTACGGGCTTAACCCGGGTTTCTCCAACGAGACAGCTCACCCTTAATGACTGGAGAGTAAACAGAATTATTTTCATTCTTAAAGTCGCCCTTCTTTTCTAATTTTTGATCGAGCTCATGACATATTTGAGTATAACTAACTAGTCACGACATTGCGACTGTTCAAAGTATTAATGTATAGTAACATGACTAAATTTCATTTGCCTGCCGGCGTTTATACTGACTGTTTTTCTTTTCATTTTTCTTTATTCCTTTCCTCCACCTTTATCCTTTATGTCTTCTTCTCTGTTTTTTTGGGGGTTTTTTCCATGCTTACGTAGTTTTTTTTTTTCCATGCTTACTTTGTTTCCTTCTTTGCTCTTTTCTTTCTCTTTTGGTTACTTTTTCCTCATTGTGCAGAGGCTGGATCACCTGTATTATACAGTGACTTTGGACCATGTCAAACGAAGCATACGCAATTTTTTGTGTCCTAAATACTAAGGTATAAACTTGGCTTTACTTACTCATTCTAACTCGCACTTTTAATTTTACTGTATATCTCACCGACTCATACTAATAAACATTGGTGTAGCAATATATTTCTCTCCCTGTTTGCCTGGTTGCCGTTTCGTCTCGCTCTTGACAGCTTGTCACAATTATGTGGAATTAACTTCACTTATTGATTATCACAAAGACTAACACCTCCTACTCAATGAGGATAACTAAATGGTACATAACAAAACTTCCAACAACAGTTTTCACTGGACGTGTCTCCTGAGCACTTCTTTATGGAGTTGGGTCTCTATACATTACACAGTCATTCTTATTTCGAAATATCACTGGGTGTTTTAAGATTTTTTTTAAAAAAACCCTCACTCCTTAGACTCATTCCCCGTCTTCTCTCCCTTCTTTTCCGTACAGCCTTGAGAAAGCCCTGGCCAGAAACCGTGCCAAAAGGGCGAAACACGTGTTGGCTGTTCATCTTTGTCCTATATCTGGTCTGTTCATCTTATACCGATGAATGTATTTTGTTTCAATCAACTGGATCAATTGAAATACAAGTCTTCTTTTTTGTATAAATAAATAACACTCTGGATTTACCAATTCATTTGATGTTTCTTGTCATAGAGGGAGTGAAACTGACTCACTACTACAAGTAATCCAAATGTACCATCTCCTTTGAAAGAAAAGGGGTCTGCTCTCACTCAGGATATCCATAAAGCGTGATTTATTGCAATGGTTCATGACACGTTTTGGCTGATGCTACAGCCTTAATCACGTACATAGCTTGTATGTGGATCACTAAACTTGTTCACTTAGTTTTAGAAACAAGACTTAACTGTGATGCCTGGTTTGGACGCCATATGCGCATGGAGTTCAATGAACAAACATTATAGCCTGCAATATATTTATGTCTTAAGCAAAAATGCACATCCACTTTGGTACAAAAATAATCATAAAAGCAACTGCTTCTGTAACATGGATTACACTTAAATATCCTTATCCTGCAATGCGTTACAGCAGCCAATATTATCAGTCACAAGTACGATACTTGTTAAACTTTCAACACTTCATGTTGCATGTCACAAAAATAGTGGTGCCAATTTTTGATGTAACCCAACTCCCGAGTCTGCTAATTACATTTATCAGTTGAATCGGTGAACATGTATTAAAACACATAAGGCCAGATTACGGCCTTACAGCAGAGCAGTGCTGCAGCGGTTAAAACTGCTGCACCACCACTCTACCGAAGGTCACCGTCACTTGCCAGATTACTACTTTACAGTGGTCTGGCAGGCGGGCACGTGGCGGTTCCCTCTGTGGTGCCCTTTAAAAGGCGGCGGTGCCTTTTAAAAGGGCATCGCAATGGGAACGCCTCGCAAGGTTCCTGCACGGCAGGCACTCGAAAGTCCATGCCGTGCAGGAACCTATGTGCATGCACACAGGGGGGCACATGTTATGCTCCACTGTGTTCATTCACATATGTCTGAGGCACAGGGGGTCCCGCCATGAAAAGCCTGGTGGAGAGGAAACTCATAATATGCTTGGTGGGACCTTGGTAGTCCTGCAAAGCATATTGCAGCCTCTGACCGCTGCTCCTACGCTAGGGAACAGCATTTCCATGGCATAGTCGGCGTCCTAGTGCTGTCCAAGTCATAATCGGGTGGTCGGACCACCAGTGTGGCAGTGGCTGGATCCGCCACCAGTGTGCCACCATGAGTCTTGGACCCCTGGACTCGTAATCTGTCCCTTAGTGTTATGTCCCCATAATGTACCATTGTATACCATGACTAATTTTCACCACACTTTCCCCAAAAAAGTTCATCCACCTCTCCTCATTGGAAAGTTTGAGGAGTTCAGAGGGTGTGCTGAAAAAACAGATGGCCAGAAAATACATTTTTCCCACACATTTTCACATAGAAAGTTTGAACAGCACTACAACCAAAACAACTAAACAGAATTACAACACATTTGGCAAAAACTAGAGCTTGATCCAGGACGTGTGCTTTTTGTGATTTGGTGTAACGCAGCTGAAAACTTACCGCATTTGCTACTGCTGGAATTCTATAGCCCTGCACTTTACTTTTGGGGACTTTTAGACTTCATAGCACGCTGCACTTTACTTTGAGGACTACAATCTCCAGGAACCCGAGCGCGTAGCGGCAGGGGCCGCACGCGTCTCGGCAACAGCGCCAGCATGCCTAAAAAGCGGGGTCGGGCCACCGCTTAGCGGGAAACGCCGCTGAAAACTTACCGCATTTGCTACTGCTGGATTTCTACAGCCCTGCACTTTACTTTTGGGACTTTTAGACTTCATGGCACGCTGCACTTTACTTTGAGGACTACAATCTCCAGGAACCCGAGCACGTAGCGGCAGGGGCCGCACGCGTCATGGCAACAGCGCCAGCATGCCTACAAAGCGGGGTCTGGCCACCGCTTAGCAGGAAACGCGGCTGAAAACGTACCGCATTTGCTACTGCTGGAATTCCACAGCCCTGCACTTTACTTTTGGGGCTTTTAGACTTCATGGCATGCTGCACTTTACTTTGAGGACTACAATCTCCAGGAACCCGAGCACATAGCGGCAGGGGCCGCACGAGTCATGGCAACAGCACCAGCACACCTACAAAGTGAGCTCCACCCACCGCTACGCGGGACGTGCGCGGGCGTGCCAGGCGAAGCCCGGGCCAAGGGCGGGCCCGTGTGATCCCGTCAGAGCCCAGAAGAGGCTGGACTGGGCCACGGTATTGACTTTTCCACATGCCTGTGTAATGAAATATTTGTTTTATTGTTACTGTATATTGATTTCCATGTACAAACCTGGATTTTATGTTATCTATAGATTAGAAGTCTATACGAAGTATGAGGGGGCGACAGCTTGAGCAAACGAAAGTCGTTAACAGGGCAGGGGGTTATCGGGACGTTAGATGCCTTCCTATTGAGGGCAGAATCAGCCCTGATACACGAAATAGCTCTTACAGAGCATAGATTGTCGCTTGAGCCCCTAGCCGGTTTACCACGGACATAAAATGCCACACCCGCCCTATCAACCCCATTATCTGTAGAAACAACTAAATCCCCGCCATCAGATGTGGGCCATTTACTCACCAAAGCATTAGCGGATGAGGCTTTGCCGACTTTACCGGCATTGGCATTGGCATTGGTATTACAAGAACCACTAGATGCAACTACCAAATCGAATGTAGCGACGCGGGGCCAAAAGGTTAAGATTAGCTAGGGGAAAGGCCCTGCTCACCCACCTAAAAAGAGGAGAGGGCAGGGAAATAATAACTATAAGTTAGTGCCTCCTATGAATAAATGCCCATGGCCTGTGACGGACAATGGAGTAAGTGTATCACTAGTGGAGCACCCCATGACTCTAGCCGATAACTTATCAACTGGGGGGGCTCCGAGAGTGGACCAATTGGAATTTTGGGAAAAGTTGGAGGGTATAATATCAGTTCTAATAAAACCCTTGATAACTAGGCTGTCCTCCATTGAGGAAAGGTTAGTTAATTTGGAAGGGATTGTAAAACGTAAGTCAGCTCCCCCGCAGGCCGTAGCTCAAATAAGAGGTAAGGCGGGACCGACAGGTAGTAGAGGAGGTTCTATCGAAAACAATTCTCAGGGTATCCCTGTGACGAGAGCGCTGCAGCACACGCAAGCACCTGACTCTTTGACTTTAGCTAACTCTATGTTGCGACTTGGGGGATAGGTGATGCTACCTTGTCACCTCAGCAGTGTCATCTTGAGCCCCCTGTGACCAGACAGTGTGGAAGTAGAGGGGAGGATTGTCCCGAACGCACCCCAATGCTGGTAAATTCAGCTGGGGAGAGTCATAAATCTAACGCGGGGAGGCAAATTTCTATTAGTCTACCAAACCGAAACATGGACAGAGGTAATTTATGGGAGCCAAGGCTCCCCCGGAAGCTACTCCTTACACCATTGTTTTAACTAATGTACCTATACTCCCTTTTGGAGAACTTGAGCATTGGTCAACCTTGAAAAATAGATAGGTTACCCAAATGCGCTGTTCTCTGAGTTTAAGATGGTGCGCCAAATTCCATGGGTTGGAAGCTCTATTAAATTGCTGCCTGGGGATTGTGTAGTGATTACTTTCAGATCATCGAATTTGGTTAGAAATATACTGGATATGATCAGCCATTGCCCCGTTAGAAGCAGGGGCATAAGTGTGGTCCCCCTGGGTTTCTTTTATCAACCCCACAGTACCTCCCAAAAGTAGGAAACATGTTAGGCCCATTACAGCAGAGATATGATGTTCCAGTATGCAACTTCTTTGACCCTCTTTATAATCTGGATGAGGTTGATTGACTGGTATCTCTTATTGACAGGGATTGAGGGTTGGGAGAGCGCAGAGCTATTAGTCCTTTAGACCCGCCCTTGAATGTTGGTATACATATATTGGAAGAGCCTGAAGGAGTTTTACCCCCATCGTGCACAAAGGAACATATAGGTGAGGGAGGTTGTTGTGCGAACTTGGTTCCCATATCGGAACAACATGAGCATCCTACTGGACTACTTGTGCTATCTTGTATGGACTTACCCACTGCTGCCATGTTGACTCCTGGCAGCCCTCCACCCTTGCCGGCTACTAACACTTGTACCGTCACCTCTTGGAATGTATCAAGCTTACACACTAAGTTACAGAATCCTGTATGGGTCAAATGTATTGAGAATATTGACATCTTAAGTCTGCAGGAAACTTGGGCAATCGAACCCCTCCACATAAGGTGGTATCTGCACTTATATTTCCAATAAGTTGACCCTAAACAATATTATTTTTCATACGGGGGATTGCCACTTCCATCTAGTTGAATTAATACTAAATGCAACCCATCGCATTATATTGATTAATTTTTATAACAATGGTTCTCAGGATGGTCTTGGATCAGTGGTAAAGGACATAACGGAGGCCCTGAAGGCCATATGCATGGGGAATGGCAAAGATACAATGATAATGTTGGTGGGGGATTTTAACTGTGTTCTGTGTAATCATATAGATGATAGAATGTGTGGTTTGTCAAACAAAGAAGAGAGTAGTACCCACTTTTGTCATTCAAGGGTGGGGGATTTGTTTAACGAGCTTATCTTTACATTAGATCTTGGCTACGCTAACAAATTATTGGCTAACCCATCTTGTATGCCACACACTTTCAATGGGAGAGTGTTTGCAACCACTATTGACTTTATATTGACCTCACGTTCTCATGCACATATGGTTCTCTCTTTTAGGGTAGGAGACATCAGTTTAAGTGATCATTTCCCCCTTTCTTTACTGCTCAAGCTACCCACTCATAGACCCAAAAAGTCTAACCTGCCAACTCGAGTGCTGGGGAATATAGTATTGAGTAAAACAAATGGTTATACTTTAAGGTGGGCTAATGTAGATGCTGATTTATTGACCAAAAGGGTGATAGTGAACTGTAAGTCTGCATTAGACATTTGTCTGAGTGAGTCAGTGTCTGACGCTGCTATTGTGCACTCTTTTAATGATATCTCCGGGGAGGTCAAGAATTTGTTGACGGTTCAGCAAAGTAAAATATTGAAAACTTCTGGGTGGTTTAACAGAAAATGTACTAGTGCTTATGCTAAATTGAAAAAAGAATTGCACAGACAACCTAGATCACCATCTAAAATCAGGCAGGCTAGAGCGGAATACAGAGAGGCTATCAAGGAAAGGATGCTCACTCTACGAAATGAAGCTTGGGACTCCCTTCATTGTGTGGCCCAGCAGAAAGATAACATAGCGTTCTGGAAAGTTTTGAGGACCCCCTTTTTCTCTCCCAGTAACGGCCCTTCTGTTGAACTAGCAAATTCAGAGGAAACCTGGATTAGTCACTTCTCCAAGGTGTATAGTGAGCAAGGAAACTCGGTGTGGCAAATGACTGATATTAATACAAATATTAGCGACCGGGTTGATTTGGAAATCACGTTGGAAGAGGTGAATAGGGCACTGGCACTTATCTTGGGGGGTAAAGCCCCTGGGCCCGATGGGGTCCCAGTTGATATGTTTAAATGTAATGTTTCTCTATGGGGGCCTATTTTAACCCAAGTTATCAATGCTAGTATAAAGTCATCATTTCCCCAGACCTGGGTGCAATCAACAATAATCCCAATCTTCAAAAAGGGGGGTCGTCAGATTCCAGGGTGCTACAGACCGATTTCCCTCCTGATTCCATGGTTAAAGTGGTAGGGAGGGTCATTCTGGAGCGCCTGCAAGATGGGGCAGAAGACACCCAGATCATATCAGACTTGCAGTATGGATTTCGTGCCGGGCTTGGCACAATTGAATAGAGTTTGAATTTGTCCATCTTACTAGGCAAGTATACCAGAGCAAAAAAAGAGGAGCCTTTTCTTGGCCTTCGTGAACCTCACAGCGGCCTTTGATTCCGTTAGACATAATAGGCTGTGGGAGATCCTCGAGACGGTAGGGGTTGATTCCCAAATTGTTGTCTTTTTAAGGCGGTTGTACAGTGGAGCTACCACAAGTGTTCGGTATGGTTCGAGGGGCGAATGCACTCAGGCTTTTCCCATTAGGAGAGGGGTCAGACAAGACTGCGTGCTGGCCCCTTTTCTTTTTAACCTTTACATTAACGAACTAGGAGAAGCGTTACTCTTGAAGGGCAAAGACTTTCCTCAAGCTGGTGGCCGTCCTATACTTGCCCTTCTCTATGCGGATGATCTGTATATATGGCACGCACCCAAAACAGCCTCCAGAGAGTCTTGGATAGTTTCAGTGATTTTATGAAGGACTTAGGTCTTAATACCAACATCTCTAAGACTTATGTCATGAGATGCACACAAGTATTATTTAATCAGCATGACTCATGGAGTCCCACCCTATCTGCTAAAAAACGAACTGGCATTTTCTAGATCAACATCAGCTCCAGCAAATTTTGTCATAAAACTAGGCAGGAAACCACCCCCAGAACTCCTGCAAATATACAAAGCAAAATGTATTACAATGGCAATTTATGGGGCAGGGGTGTGGGGTTTCACAAATACTATCCCGCTACAAACAGTTAAAAATACCTTTCTAAGGTATATTCTTTCTGTTCCCCCGAGTACTTCCTCGTTTATCTGCCATGAAGAGTTGGGTCTTCACTATATAGCTGATCTTATAAAATTGGAGGCAATACTCTTGTGGCATAGAGTTTGGTGTAAAGATCAGACTAAGTTAAACAGGGAGATCCTGCAAGACACTCTAAGGCTAGGGGGGTCATTCACGATTTCAGTAATGATCTGGGCCATCCAGAATATTTTTCAAATCCAACATCTATGCTGGAGATCCCTAGAAAGATCTTAAAAAGAGAGGGTCTCCAGCTATTGGAAGCTATCAGAATGGTAGGGGAAACCGCTAAAATTAGTGTGAGGCGACATCAGCTGATACGTACAACTTTGGGGATGGAGCCTTACCTATCTTTTGTACCCAGAACACTCGACAGATTCCTCTTAACTAGGCTCAGACTGGGAAATGTACACAAATTAGTGTCATTACCGAAAATGAATGAGTGGTTGCATGATTTATTACCGTGTCCCTGTGATAAAATTTCTGATCAAACTACCATGCACTTAGTCTTGTTTTGTAAATTTTATATAGAGCCAAGGAAAGTCTGGATTATTCCTTCTTTTAAAGATTCGGAGCTTAGGCAGTGTCGCCCAGCCATGTTTTTACTCCAGCTATTGGAAAATGAGCTTATAGCGTGGAGACTAGCTACGTTTTTAAAGAAGGTGCTTCAAATTAGGAAATGTATAATCACTGAGTTGTAAATGTAGCATCCTGCACAAAATTAACTGTGTTTTATTGTCATATTGCTGTAAATATGAAATGTATTTTTTATGTCTGTCCTAAAAAGCAGCCAAATAAAGCTTTCCTTGACTTGACTTGATTTGGTGTAAATATGTTCAGTAGTTTTTGAGAAATAAGGGTTAAAAATGCATAAATATTTCGGGCTGCGGAACTTTCACAGTAACACTGCAATCTCAAAGAACTCTATCATGAAGAGAAATTTGAGGTCGCCATTATGTGACAAAAAGAGGGAGATAAAGGGTTAAGTTAGGTGTACTTGTTGGTTAGTCCCAGAGGGATACTGTTAGACCTTGCATTATTTGCGTGGGTCTCCCTTCCATTTTTCGCTTCTGCCTCCTCTGTTTTTGCTATGTTTTACTGCTCTAGAGGCTTTGGGCACTATGCCACTGCTATTCAGTGCCAAAGTGCAAGTGCTCCCCATTGTAAATTGTTGTAATGATTAGTGACTCCATGATTTGATTATTTGATTTACTTGTCAGACCCTAGTACAGTGCACCATTTGTGCCCAAGGCCTGTAAATCAAATGCTGCTGGTGGGCTTGCAGCGCTGATTTTACCACTCACAGAATCAGCTTGTAAAATGTGGCTCAGGCCTGCTATTGCAGAGCCTGTGTGCATTCTGGGACTGCCATGTTGACTCGGCCAGTGCACGCACTTGCCAGTCCCTAAACCTTCCTTTTTCTACATGTTAGTCACCCCTAAGGTAGGCCCAAGGTACCCCTGTGGGCAGGGTGCATTGTATGTGAAAGATAGGACATGCCCTGATGTGTGTGGCATGACCCGATAGTGAATTACAGCCAATTTAGTTTTTCACTGTTGCAAGGCTATCTGTTCCCATAGGCCAGAATGGGCAGTTTGATTATAACATCTTATAAACGTAACTGACCCAGGGAACAAGATAGTAAAATCAAGTTTAAAAGGCCTGAACTTAGAATGTTAAAGTGCATCTTTTAGTGCGGGTGATTTTAACATTCTGTGTTTGAAAATACCACTTTTAGAAAGTAGGCATTTTCTTGCCTAACCATCCAGTATGCCTCTGCTAGGTTTGTGTATTGCATGTCTGGCTTGTGAGGTACAGGAGCTGGGAGGGGGCTGCGGCTCCAGCAGTCTGATGAGTCAGGGCTGGGCTGAATGGGACCTGGGTTGAATTTAGAGTAGGGGGAGGAGATTTCCTTTTACCTTCCTGGGCCAGGTCTGCTTTCAAAAATGTTGTCTCCACCGCCTGCCAGGAAGCTGCACCAGGGTGGACAGAACTGGTTTTGGCTGGGTACAGACACTCTCTGCCTTCAGAGACAAAGGATTTGTGTGTATAAAAAGGGGGACCCAGACCCCAGAATTTTAGATCACTTTTGGGAAATCAAGAAGAACCTTTGCCAAGGAGATAAACTGGAGAAGCTGAAGGAAGATTACTGCCCCTGTGCTGTTTGCTGTTTGGGATTGGCCTGCAGTGGGTACTTCATGGCCAAGGAAAGGAGAAAAGGACTTTGCTGTTGCTTTGTCATCTTGAGGAAGATCTCCAAGGGCTTGACATTGAGCTTGCTTCCTGTCTCAAGTCTCAGGGATACAAAGACTTCACCTCCAGCTCCCCTGAATTCCCTTGCTGGGAATTCCAACCTGCAAAGTGGTGCCTGCTGCTGTTTAGGACCTCTAGAGACTGTTTGTTGTTGGGAGCTGGAAGATCGACACAAAGAGGAAGAAGCATGTCGCATCCGCACCGATTCCCGATGCACGGCCGTGTCCCGGAGAAGACGCGGGCCATATCCGCACCTGGTCCCGACGCATAGCCGAGCCACGGAGGAGAAGCGCGCCACATCCACACCGAGTCCTGACGCATCACCGAGAAGACTGTTGCAGCACCTGCCGTGCGGCTGCAAAAGTACATGCATCGTACCGGATCGTCGCATCGCATCCAGTCACCGTTTTATCACATCGCACCGGATCATCGCATCGAGGTGCCATCTTGTTGCATCCTCTCCGGTAAGGAACCGACGCATCACCTCCCCTGCGCTGCAGTAAGGAACCGACGCATCACCTCCCCTGAAGCAAGGAACCGACGCATCACCTTCCTTGAGACCCTTTTGTTTGTTTTGCGTGACGCATCTGAGGTACTTTGTTGGAAAAGTGTTGCATTTACAACTTGCATTGAACTGAACTATTTTTACCATTTGGAAGTCTTATTTTTACAACTGTATTGTGGATTTTTGACGTTTGGTCTTGTTTAGTTAAAGTTACATATTTTTCAAAAGTAGTGTGGTGTCCATTTGTAGTGCTTTCACTGTGCTCACAAATGCTTTACACACCACCTCTGAGATAAGCCTGTCTGCTCGTGCCAAGCTACCAAGGGGGTGAGCAGGGGTTCTTTTAGGAGTGTATCCCCCTTTCCCTGACTAGAAGCAAGGGTCCCTATTTGGACAAAGGTGCAAACCATTGCCAAATAGAGACCTCCATTTCTAACATTGGTGGTCAGCGGTGAGGATTTGGAATTGCATTTGTGATTTACATAGAGTGATTGGTGTACACTACTAGTGAGTGCAGACCATTACGCGACATACATTTTTAGTAGAGTTTTCCTTGGAGCTTCTATTTTTTGAGAACTGCCAGTTTTTTCACCATGAGTAAAGTAGAATCCATTGCATTTGTGGATATTGAGTTTGAAGAAGAGAGGGTTGATATCTACACTGTGCCACACCTCAAAGCTGTTTGCAAGAAATGTAAAATCTCTGTAAGAGGCCTCATCAGGAAAGAGGAATACCAAAAGGCGCTGAGGGTCTGGTTGGAATTTAGGAATGCCAGTGAGCATCCTGAAGAGCCCAGGGAGGAGGCAGAGAATTTGGATGGGCAGCTGGAGGGGCCATTGGGCCTGGCCGGGGGGAAAGTGCCCCCCAGGGTGGGCAGCAGTGTTTCTTCAAAGGGCCCGTGCCCGGAAGAGCTGGAGGACAGGGAGAAAAGCAGAGTGCATGAGATGGAGTTAACTAAGGTAGAGAGTCAAAATGACATAGAAAGTAAGAAATTGGAGTTAGAAAATAATAGGTTAGCCATGGACAAGAAGAGGATTCTTTTAGAGCATGAGAGAGTGGTGAGGGAGCTGGAGCTAAAAGCGAAGAGCTTAGAGATCAGTCCCTCTGGTGGCAGCACACCGAGAGTGCCTGTAGAAAGTAAAGTATATATTCCCAAGATTGTCATTAAGGAATTCATGAAGCATGAGGACATTGGGCAGTGGTTTAAGGCCTATGAGGTGGCGCTGAAGTCCTTCCGGGTCCCTGAGAGAGCTTGGGGAGTGGGGTTGTGGAATTGTTTTATGGCTGAAGGAAGGGACACCCTACTAGCTCTGTCCACTGAGGATCAGATGTCCTATGCCCCCATGAAAGAAGCCTTAGTAGCCAGGTATGGATTGACACCAGAGCTTTATAGGCAGAAATGTTGAAATTGCAAGAAGCTGGAGTCTAGTACCTGGGTGGTATATGTGTCTTTTTTTGCAGAGCCTTGGATGGTTGGGTGAAGGGTAGCAAAGTGAATGATTTTCAGGCGCTCTATGATTTGGTTGCATGGGAGCACTTGTCCAGTAATTGTTTTCCAGAACTACGCCAACACTTGATTGACAGTAAGCTGACTGAGCCCAGGAAGCTTGCTGAGGAGGCAGACCGCTGGGTCAGTACCCGGGTCCACAAAGGTCATGTGGGAGACTTTGCTAAAGGTGGGCAGGGTCCACAGCAGAAGAGAGGTGGGGACAAGGGTAAACCAAAGGAGTTCCAGAAAGGGCCCCAAAGTAATACCCAAGGGAACCAAGGCAAAGGTTCCCAGGCTCCCCCTGAGAAGAAACCTGGGTCCCCAACAGGTAAGCCTGTTCAAAGGAGTCCCAAGACCTGTTTTGGTTGTGGCGAGGTAGGCCACTTCTTTTGAGATCCTAAGTGTCCCAAAAATTCGAACGCAGCACCCTCTGGTGCACCACCCCAGCAGATGGCTAATGTAGCCCTGGGGGAGGAGATGGGTGCCCAAGGTGGATGGGATCCTGCAGAGATGTCCCTGATCTCTTTAGGAGACAGTGAGACGGTCCCTAGGACTCAGCTGCCTGATAACACTAAGAAGTACAGGCAGTGGGTGACCATATATGTCCATAGGGTGGAGGCTCTGAGAGACACCGGAGCCAGTGTCACGCCTGTCAGTTGTAGGCTGGTGTCTGAAGAGCAGGTGGCCCCCAATGCATTCTACCATGTAATTGCCGCTGACAATTCAGAGAACCAATGCAAGGTGGCTCAGATTCCCTTTGAGTGGGGGGTAGTCTCAGGTACCTTTCAAGTAGCTGTGAGGCCAGCCATGCCTGTTGACTGTCTGCTAGGCAATGATTTGGAGAGCTCCCCTTGGGCTAAGGTGGAGAGAAGGTCTCATTTGGAGATGTTGGGTCTGCCTGAGTGGGCATGTGTGACCACTCGGTCAATGGCAGCTGGTAAGGGTATTCAAGAGGACCTGGAGCCTGAAAGAGTGGCCCAGGTGCCTGCCTTAAAGAGAAGAGGCAGGGGGCGTGGGAAATTGGCACCCAAAGTTCCCATGGACCAGGAGGAGGCAGACCTTGAGGGGTATGCCCTGGAACCTGCAGGGGCACAAGTAGCTGAAGTAGGGGACCTGCCTGAGCTGACCCATTGGCAGCAGGAAGGAGGCCCCTACAGGGAAGAGTTCTGTGAGGAGCAGAGGAAGTGCCCTTCTTTTGTGGGTTTGCTGCAAACCAGGCAGCAGGTGATTAGTCTGGATCACATGGGATTTACTGGGAGAATGCTCTCCTGTATAGCGAGCATAAGGTTGCTGAGCCTGATTCAGCCCATGTGCTGGGGGTACTCCAGCGCGTCAGAGCCTTCCTACTGGGTTTGGCTCATGATGTGCCTTTAGCAGGATATTTGGGGCAAGACAAGACCTTTGAAAGGCTTGTGACCCACTTTTACTGGCCCCAAATGTGCAAGAGTTCAGATGCTCATTGCAGGACCTGTCAGACTTGCCAGGCAAATGGTAAGAGTGGGAGGAAGCACAAGGCTCCTCTCCAGCCTTTCCATGTGGTCAGCACCCCCTTTGAAAGGGTGGGCATTGACATTGTGGGGCCTCTGGATCCCAAGACAGCCATGGGCAACAGGTTCATCCTGGTCTTGGTAGACCATGCCACCCGGTACACGGAAGCCATCCCTTTCCGGACTGTGACGGCCCCTGTGGTGGGTCGTGTGTTGATAGGGATTTTCTCCCATGTGGGGTTCGCCAGAGAGGTGGTCTCAGACCGTGATACCAACTTCACATCCAAGTATATGAAGTCCCTGTGGCAGGAGTGCAGTGTAACCTAAAAGTTCACCACTCCTTACCACCCCCAAGGTAATGGGCTGGTTGAGAGATTCAACCGGACCCTGAAGGGCATGGTTATGGGTCTTGAGGAACCCATGAGGGGTAAGTGGGATGTCCTCTTGCCACGCCTTCTGTTTGTTTACAGAGAGGTGCCATAGAAGTCCTTAGGGTTCAGTCCCTTTGAACTGCTGTATGGTCACCCTGTAAGAGGACCTCTGAGTCTGGTGAAAGAGTAAACCTCCCCAGGATGTATATATCTACACGCTGGCCTTCAGAAACCAGACTAGGAGTTTCAGACAACTCGCTCAGGTGAATCTGTAAGCCAGCCAGGAGGAGATGAAACATTGGTATGATCAGAATACCACTCTGATCGAGTTTCTGTCTGGACAAAAAGTTTGGGTCATGGCCCCAGTGGAGCCTTGTGCGCTCCAGGATAAGTGGACCGGACCATTTGAGGTGGTGGAGCGCAAGAGTAATGTCACCTACTTGGTGGACTTGCAGTTTCCAAGGAACCCTTTGCGGGTCCTGCATGTGAACCGCCGGAAGCCCCACTTGGAGAGGTCTGAAGTGGGCATGCACTTAGCAAAAGATGATGGTATGGAAGAGGAGACTGAGCCTCTTCCTGACCTCCTGTCTGCAAAAGAACAAGATGGGTCAGTGGACGGTGTGAACCTCTCTACTACCCTGACCCCTGAGCAGCAGAATGACTGTCGCCAACTGTTGGGACAGTTTCCTGATCTGTTCTCCCTGACTCCTGGTGTCACTCAGTGATGTGTCCATGATGTAGACACTGGGGACAGTCCTCCTGTAAAACATAACATTTATAGAGTGACTGACAGGGTCAGGACTTGCATCAAGGAGGAGGTCTCCAAGATGCTAGCATTAGGGGGGATTGAGTCCTCAAACAGTCTTTGGGCCAGCCCAGTGGTCTTGGTCCCAAAGGCTGCCACACCGGGTGCCACGCCAGAACTCCGGTTCTGTGTGGAATACCGAGGGCTCAATTCAGTCACCAGGACTGACGTGCACCCCATCCCCAGAGCTGATGAGCTCATCGATCGGTTGGGGGCTGCCCTGTACCTCAGTACGTTTGATTTAACGTCTGGGTACTGGCAGATCGCCTTAACTGATGGGGCAAGTGAGAGGTCAGCATTCTCCACACTAGATGGGCACTACCAATTCCGGGTTATGCCCTTTGGGATGAGGAATGCTCCTGCCACCTTTCAGAGGTTGGTCAACCAGGTGTTGGCTGGACTGGAGGATTTCAGTGCCGCCTTCCTGGTTGAAATAGCAGAGTTCAGTGCCACTTGGGAGGAACATCTGCACCACCTCTGGAAAGTGTTGAAGGCGCTGCGGAGGGCAGGCCTCACGATCAAGGTGAGCAAGTGGCAGATCGAGCAGGGTTCCGTGGAGTACTTGGGACACCAGGTTGGGAGGGGCCAGGTGGCACCACTATAGCCCAAGTTTGATACCATTCTGGCTTGGGGACCAGACAGAGGTGAGAGCCTTTTTAGGACTCACAGGGTATTACAGCCGGTTTGTGAAGGGGTATGGCAGCATTGTTGCACCCTTGACAGAGCTGACTTCCAGGAAGCAGTCCAAGAAAGTGAACTGGACTGATGCTTGCCAGAAAGTTTTTGATGCCCAGAAATCTGCCATGTGCACGGCACCCATGCTTCAGGCACCCAACTACTCAAAGGAATTCATTGTGCAGACAGACGCTTCAGAGCATGGTGTGGGGGCTGTACTTTCACAGATGAATGAAGAGGGCCTAGACGAACCTGTAGCCTTCATTAGTAGGATGTTACTTCCACGGGAACAGAGGTGGAGTGCAATTGAGCGTGAGGCTTTTGCTGTGGTCTGGGCACTAAAGAAGTTGAGACCATACTTGTTTGGGACTCACTTCCGGGTTCAGACAGACCACAGGCCCCTCAGATGTTTGATGCAGATGAGGGGTGAGAATCCAAAGCTGTTGAGGTGGTCCATTTCCCTACAGGTGGAACACCGCCCTGGTACAGAACACGCCTATGCTGATGTTCTGTCCAGATTTTTCCGCCTTAGTGAAGAGAACTCCGAAGTAGGTGGGTAGTTCTCCCCACATTTCAGCTGGAGGGGACACGTGTTAGACCTGGCACCATAGCGGCGGGTCTCCCTTCCATTTTTCGCTGCTGCCTCCTGTGTTTATGCTATGTTTTTGCTGGTCTAGATGCTTTGGGCACTTTGCCACTGCTAGTCAGTGCCAAAGGGCAAGTGTTCCTCATTGTAAATTGTTGTGATGGATTAGTGACTCCATGACTTGATTATTTGATTTACTTGTCAGACCCTAGTACAGTGCACCATGTGTGCCCAGGGCCTGTAAATCAAATGCTGCTGGTGGGCTTGCAGCGCTGATTGTACCACCCACAGATGCAGCTTGTAAAATGTGGCTCAGGCCTGCCATTGCAGAGCCTGTGTGCAGTCTGGGACTGCCATGTCGACTTGACCAGTGCACACACCTGCCAGTCCCTAAACCTTCCCTTTTCTACATGTTAGTCACCCCTAAGGTAGGCCCAAGGTACCCCTGTGGGCAGGGTGCATTATATGCGAAAGGTAGGACATGCCCAGATGTGTGCGGCATGTCCTTATAGTGAATTACAGCCAATTTAGTTTTTCACTTTTGCAAGGCTATCTGTTCCCATAGGCCAGAATGGGCATTTTGATTATATCATCTTATAAACATAACTAACCCAGGGAACAAGATAGGAAAATAAAGTTTAGTATGCCTGAACTCAGAATGTTAAAGTGCATCTTTTAGTGTGGGTAATTTTAACATTCTGTGTTTGAAAATACCACTTTTAGAAAGTATGTATTTTCTTGCCTAACCATTTAGTATTCCTCTACTAGGTTTGTGTATTGCATGTCTGGCTTGTGAGTGACAGAAGCTGGGAGAGTGCTGCGGCTCCAGCAATCTGATTAGTCAGGGCTGGGCTGAATGGGATCTGGGTTGAATTTAGCGTTAGGGGAGATTTCCTTTTCCTTCCTGGGCCAGGTCTACTTTCAACATTGCTGTCTCCACCTCCTGCCAGGAAGCTGCACCAGGGAGGACAGAACTGGTTTTGGCTGGGTACAGACGCTCTCTGCCTTCAGAGACAAAGGATTTGTGTGTATAAAAAGGGGGACCCAGACCCCAGAACTTTAGATCACTTTTGGGAAATCAAGAAGAACCTTTGCCAAGGAGAAGAACCGGAGAAGCTGAAGGAAGATTACTGCTCCTGTTCTGTTTGCTATTTGGGGTTGGCCTGCAGTGGTTACTTTATTGCTAAGGAAAGGAGAAAAAGACTTTGCTGTTGCTTTGTCATCTTGAGGAAGATCTCCAAGCCTTGAAATTGAGCTTGTTTTGTCTGAAGTCTCAGGTACACAACAACTTCACCCCCAGCTCCCCTGAATTCCCTTGCTGGGAATTCCAACCTGCAAAGAGGTGCCTGCTTATGTTTAGGACCTCTAGAGACTGTTTTTTGTTGGGAGCTGGAAAATCTACGCTACGAGGAAGAAGCATGTCGCATCCGCACCGATTCCCGATGCGCCGCTGAGTCCCGGAGTAGACGCGAGCCGCATCCGCACCTGGTCCCGACGCAAAGCCGAGCCACGGAGGAGAAGCGCGCCCCATTCACACGAGTCCCGAAGTATCGCCGAGAAGACCGTCGCAGCACCTACTGTGCGGCTGCAAACGTACACGCATCGTACCGGATCGTCACATCGCAACTAGTCGCCATTTTGTCACATCGCACCGGATCGTCGCATCGCGGCACCATCTTGTCGCATCGTAACTGGAACGCAGTAAGAAACTGACGCATCACCTTCTCTCCGGTAAGGAACCGATGCACCACGTCCCCTGCGCTGCAGTAGGGAACCAACGCATCACCTCCCCTGAAGCATGGAACCGACGCATCACCTTCCCTGCCACCCTTTTGTTTGTTTTGCGCGACGCATCGGAGGTACTTTGTTGGGAAAGTGTCGCATTTACAACTTGTATTGAACTGAACTATTTTTACCATTTGTAAGTCTTACTTTTAATACTGCATTGTGGATTTTTGTTGTTTGGTATGGTTTAGATAAAGTTACTTATTTTTCTAAACTAGTGTTGTGTCCATTTGCAGTGTTTTTACTGTGTTACTGTATGTGCTCACAAATGCTTTACACACTGCCTCTGTGATAAGCCTGTGTGCTCATGCCAAGCTACCAAGGGGGTGAGCAGGGGTTATTTTAGAAGTGTATCCCCTTTCCCTGACTAGAAGCAAGCGTCCCTATTTGGACAAAGGTGCAAACCATTGCCAATTAGAGACCCCCATTTCTAACAGATACCCCTTGGGATAAAATTTCAAAGAATTATTTTTGTGTGGCGCCGCAGTACTAGCGTGACTCTCAGAGCGCCCCCCCCCAATGTAATTTCACAGAAGTACTGTGGTACCCCAGCATCCCAATAAAAAAAGGAGGCATTGCGTGTTGCCAGACCATGGGGTTTAGCCAGAAATGGGGTATTTGGCGCAGAGCCTGGACGCATTTAGGTATGATAAAAATATATGACTTCATGTTACACAAAAAATGTTTTAATTAGCTGAAAACCTAAAGGTTGAAATCAAGTTATATTTAGGGGAAAATGTAAATTAAGATGCAACATTTCAAGCTAAAAAACACTGAAATTCACAAGTTATAGTTAATTGAAGTAACTATTACTCAGACCCGACCCATGCATTGCTTATGACCTCATATATCACATCATTCATTACATAGTCTATGACACTATTGATAACATCAATACGATATCTGAAATTACATCATTGATGACAACGCTGTGCATAGTGATGGGGTCACTAGTTATAGTTACTTGAGTTAATTATTACTGATGATTTTTTTAGTTTCAAATGTAATGTTGCACTGTAACCTAACTATAAAATCACTTTCTTTGTTTTTTTCAGTGAATTTCTAAGGTTTTTGGAATACCTAACTATAACTGTCACATTACCTTTGTTTTTTTTTCAATTAATTTCTAAGGTTTTAAAAAAAATGTAAAGTCAGATATAATCACAGTTCCTAACGTTAATATCACTTTATACTTAGTTTTTTTCAGTGAATTAAACATTTTTTTAACATAAATTGAGATGTCCATTGTGGCGCACCGCACCCCCAGTGGCTGCAGGCCAGGCTTTAACTCTATTTATATAGGACAGGCTTCAAAGTCCTATTCCATTCAGGAGAGCCTCACTTTTGTCTTGAATACAAAATGTTAGCACTCTACTTGATCATTAGAAGTATCTGGTGAAGCTGCAGTTGATCACTAGGGAGCTAACTTCTGGTGTTGGAAGTACATGTTTCACTCTGCATGCCAGACTTTTCTCTGACATTGATCAGAAAGATATTTGAGAATTTATAGAAAATGTGCTCTTGTTTTCTCTTCATGGAACACTAACAGGAATGCTATGCTGAAATAAACCCCCTCATTTTTTAATTTGTAAAGGAAATGCTTTCTGTTTTACGGGATTTATTCCACCAATATGGCATTCAACTGTGCCACACTTCGTCGTTAATAGAGAATGTTAAGGCTCTAGTTGTTCATTAGAACAAGGCAGTGAAGCTGCAGTAGAATACTAGGGAATCAACTAACACTTCTGGATTTGGAAGTATACGTTCACTCATCATGCCAGACTTTTTTCAGACATCAATGAAAAAAAGAAATTGAGAATTTATAGGAAACTTTAACTTTCTAGAGCACGAACCTTAATTTCTATGATAAAATGAAATCTTTCATTTTGTACATTCACTGAAGTATCCTCTGCAGGAAATGCAATGATCTTTACAGCTTTAATTCCATCTTGATAGCGTTCAGATGTGCCTCACTTTTGTCATAAGTACAGAATGCTGCCACTCTAGTTGTGTATTAGAACACTGTGGTGAAGCTAATGGAAAACATTGTGGAATCAACTGACACTGCTATCATGAATTTATACTCAGAATATCAGACTGTTTTCTCATAGGAAGAAAAGATAATTTGAATTCATAGAAAGTGTGTTCTCATTTTAGCTTCTGGAGCACCTTCTATGACCTCTTTGAAAAAATCATGAGAGAAAAAGGTTTTCTCTCAAACATAGTTCATTAAATCTGTTAGACCGGTCAGCCTGAGGGTGGTGTTCCCCAAAACGTTTGTCTTCACCCTCCTACTTTGCTGAATTCATTTTTGTTGGTTTTAGGACTGTGCACTTTACCACTGCTAACCAATGCTAAAGGGCTAGTGTGGTAAAACTGGCTTACACCGGATTGGCATATTTCATTTACTTAGTCCCTAGTAAAGTGGTATACCGTATATCAAGGGACTGTAAATTAAATGCTACTTAGTCGGCCTGCAGCATTTTTGTGCTACCCATTTAAGTAGCTCTGTAAAACATGTCTCAGGCCTGCCATTGCACTAGCAGCGGCACATGCAGGTAAGAGCGGTGGGCCGGTGGGGCTGGGTGGGGGGAATGTTGACAGACGAGGACGAAGGGAAATTAATGATTTATTTAATTTCCCCTTGTGTCAAATCTCCCCCAACCCGGCCCACCGATCTTATCTGCATGGGCTGCTGCTGCATTGCACTGCACTGCAAATAAGCCACCCCTAAGGTGGGCCCTAGGCAACCCATAGGGCAAGGTGCATTGCAATTAAAAGGCAGGACATGCACATTTAATTTTTATATGTACTGGTAGTGGAAATTCCTAAACTAATTTTTCACTACTGTGGGGCCTACATTTCCTGTAGCATAACATTGGGTTGTCTCATTACATTTAATAAGTGCTAAGTTGTTATTGGAAACAGCTGAACATTTTGTTTGGTGTTTGAGAAATTGTAATTAAAATACTCCTTAATGGTTAAGTCGGATTTTCAGTTACAATTTTGAAAATAACACTTTTAGAAAGTTAGTGTTTTCCTTCCCTAGATATTTGGTACCTGCAGCCTGTTCCGGGGTCACATGACAGGGTATAGTTGACAGCTGGACTATGTTTATACCTCCTAGACAGTCATGCAAAAAAGGGATTAGGTGTGCCTGGATGGGACATCAGTGGAAGGATGGGAGAAGTGGAGCTGGGCACAGCCTTCCTGGCAACTAAATAGGCTGTGCTCTGCTTTCACATAAAGGGCTTGCCTCTCCTGCATTATTCATGCAGCCAGCTTGGAGCTAGAACAGGAGAAGCAGGAAACTTCAAGTACTTCAAAGGGAATTCTCTAGAAACTTCCCCTACTTCATAGAAGGCACCAGGTATAAAAATAGACCCTCAGACCCACTCTTCTGTTCACTTTCTAGATCTGTGAAGGACTCTCAGAGGACTGCCTGCTTCTGTGGCTAATCTGATATCAGAGTTGACCTCTTTTTCAGTTCTTTTTCGTTTTCCCTTGGCTGTTTTCGCCTTCTTCTAAATGTAAGTACCTTATCACCATTTGTTGTACCATGGAGACTGAGCTACTGAACTTCAACATCTTCACGAGGGCTGAGCTGCAGAAGCGCAGCAAAAACAGAGAGCTAAGCAATGCAAGAAGGCCACAAAGTTGGACATCAGGTAGTCGGAAGTAAGAAACCTTGACCGAGTGAAGGTGCCAAAAGTATCCACCTGATGAAATGATTTTGTCTGCTGCTAAATTTGAATTTCTCCTGCTCAGAGCTCTTCCTGCCAAAAACAATGGCTTCAGCAGGACCGTGTCTAATAACTGACCAACTTCAAGAGAACTGTGCATGATACTCCATTTTAGAGAGTTAGGGCCTAATTATGAGTTTGGCGGTCCATCGGACCACCAAACCCGCATTGGAGGTGCACTGATGGTCAGGGACTGCTGCACCGGCTGTTGGACCTCCATATTATTACTACGACGTTCAAACCGCCATAGGACCACCTCAACCACGGGGATCCGTGAACCCTTGCAGTGGGGCGGTAGTCTGAGGCCGCAATATGGTTGGCGGTATCGCTATGACACAGCCAAGCATATTACAAGTTTCCTCACCACCAGCGGTCAAATGGCAGTGGTGCTCATGCATTGAAAATGCTGCCAGTGAGTAAACTAAGGGGACCCTGTCGGCCCCTGTTGCCTCTGACCCTGGGAATACATGCAGGAGGGCACATGGTGCGCCCCCTGTTTACATGCACACCCTTTCCTGCATGGTATGGACTGCACAGTCTATGCGTTGCAGGAACAGGCTTTAGTGCTCCCATTGCGTGCCTTTCTAATAGGCACAACTGTGGGACCGCCAAAAGACAGCCCACCAGACCACGAGGAAACTCATAATCTGGCGGGCAGCCGGATGTTGAGTATGGCAGAGTGGACGTGGAGCGCTAGCGTGGCAGACCACTCCCACACCGCCAAACTTGTAAAATAGGCCCAAAGTTAGAAGGTTACATTTTTGATCCGGATGACCCACATGTTGTATATGACTAACGCTCCATGACTGTTGGCTTGAGTTCGCACCTAGGTCTTGGTCACCCATGAACAATAACTTCTGATTTGCACCTTATTATTTCTTAGCACCCTTTACCTTAGCTATTTAAAAATTCATATTGGATTGTTGATGTTTTGGTAGCATTTTGCTCAATATTTGTTTTTCTTTTAAATTGGTGTGGGATTTTTATTTCACTGTGTTTTAGCTTTGTAACTGTTTTGTTTCTGCCAAATACTTTAGAAATGTCCCTAACTCAGACCTGTCTTCTCAGTGCCTTAAGCTCAGGTTTAAATTATTGAAACTGTGTTTCACCCTACCAAGCTTGCTGCCTCATTACTTGTGGTGGACTCACATCAATCCCAAAAATTCAGGAACGTTTTAAGGCATGCGCAAAGTGGGCCCTGGCCCAGGACCCCAGCCTTTCAGGGGCCCTCTCCTTGATACAGCCTCCTTTGTTCTGCATGTTGCCCTGATGACCTTGGATACTTTTTAAGCAGATTGTTTGAAACACCGTTTTCCTTTAATTTCATTTTAATGTGGGTGATGTGTGGGAGTCTATTACAGATATTTTTCAGAGAAATGTTTATGTCTTTCAACACTAGCAACATCCCCAAAAAAAAGTTTCTTTTAGATCAAAACAGGACCTCACAGATGGGAAATGGGTGAGGGTTACAAAGATTGTTTGCAATATTATTAGTGAGCTGATGCTGTATATTCTAATATTGAAAACGGGGTCGTTATCCATGAGTATTAAATGTCAACACATTTAGAATATGGCCCAGTGTGCCCGTGCACTTTCAGTGACCTGACCAAAGAGGGCACGAAAGAGCTGAAATTAGATCATGATCCCAAAGCTGTTCAGGACAGGGGCCCCCGAATTACATTTGGCACAGGGCCCTCGAAATCCTTAAGATTTCCCTGCAATAATTAACCCACTTGTTATATTGCCCTTAACCTGGCATAGTCACTTGAGGACTGGTCACAAAAGCTCCCTGGTTCACATGCATTTCCCACAGGCTAAAATTCCAGTACTTTCGTATGAGGCAGTTTTAGTTTTCATTATTATCTTTGATCTCATAAACTAATTTTCTATCCATCTTGAGACATTTTTATTCTTACATTTTTATTTTCATACCTAACTTTGTAGCTCTTAAGGTATGTATTTCATAGCTATAGTGCTGCTTTGGTTAGTTGCTGCACTAATGCCACATGCATGTTCCATGAAAAGGGAGCTGCTGCTTGTGCCAAGCATTCGAGTGACGACCCAGGAATTCCTAAAACAACATTTAGCCTCAGTGATGACATTTGGGAAGACCCGACGCAGATCACCTCATTGGATGGGCTGATCTGAAGATACCAATACTCGGCGTAATTATATAGATCTCAGGTGCAAACATGCACTCGCACTGAGGGGTGCTTGGACGATATACTTTACGGACAACAAAATGACATTTTCAGGAAATGTCGTAACTGATGGAACTAACAGGCAACTGCAACCTTAGCTCCTGTTACACACGTGGTGGGGTCTCTTTTGCCTTCTGAAAATATAGTGGTGTGTAAAATCACTTGAAAGGCACCCTGTCTCCCAGCCATGGGTATTTGCAGGAATTTTAAAGGAAACTACAACTATCAATTATAATTATAACACCATGCAATTACTTTATGTTCCTGAAAGAATATGATAAGTGACTAATGAAAGAAATATACAGGAAGTGCCGGTGACACAACACACTTTGGCTAAATTGCACAGACCAAGTGCTGTTTTCTGTCAGGAAGAAAAACCACAAAGCCTATCTTTTATGATAGCCTATTTTCTCAACTTTCATTTGCAGTTTCTTCAGACAATATTCTGCCTTCCCGAGGGAGGAAAATGTCGCTTCAAAGCAAAATAAATGGATTCAGTGCCTGGATAAACGTTCGCCTCTTTGTTTTCGATTGCCAGGTCACCAACGTATTAACTGAAATATTCCAAGGCACTAATATGAAGCATCTTCTTGAAAGTAAGTTAATATCTGCCTCTCCACTCCACTAGCGTGTTCTGCAATTTGATGAAAACTGATTTTGGTCATAGATATTTTATGATTTATACAAAAACAGACTTCACATGTACCATACACGTGATGTGCAATATCTTTTTTTCGTAGCAGTGAAAGTTATAAATGAGACCCCATGCTCACATTTAAGCATGTGCTGTAGAACACACAATCATGTCATCATGGGCAAGAGGAGTGCCCACTGGCTCTACAATGCCGGAGGCCTTAATTTGATTTTTCTCACTCAAGCAGATGCCATGATTAGCAATCTCAACTTGTTGAGGATACCCGTCTGCATTTCACCTGAGGCATCTGTGGGCTGCAGGAATCGCTCACTTGATTTGAAACGTCAGACAAGCAAAAGCTAATACAGCACACCCTAAAATAAATGGAAACAGGTCCCACACAATAGCCAGTAATGAGGACCGAATTTTAGTCACTATCAAAAAGACAATGTAACAAATAATAAACTCATATATGGCGAAGTACTCGCGCGTGATAACGCTCACCCATAAGCCCTCAGGGCTTATGGGTGAGCGTTATCACGCGCGAGTACTTCGTTTTTACTTCATATTCTACTCATAAGGACTTGAGACATCATGATCGTGATGTTTTCTTGGTGATCGCTATTTCTTGTCTACACTTTACTGGCCTCATAGGTTGTGGATTTGCTATATAACATGCACTGACGTTCCAGGTTCATGTATATGCTGGAGCTTATATAACTTTATATTAGCCTTGAGAAAGTCTGTGTACTGATAAGTACTGACGAAACACGTGTTGGCTGTGTTCAGGAAACAATAATAAAAAGAACATCGTCTATCAAAAAATAAAAGGCTGTGTTCAGGAGGGAAAAAAAATAATAAAAAGAACATCGTCTATCAAAAACGACGTGGATTGCTCATCTCGTCTGACTGGATTCTGGACTGCCATATATGAGTTTATCATTTGTTAGATTGTCTTTTTGATATTGACTAAAATTCGGTCCTCATTACTGGCTATTGTGTGGGACCTGTTTCCACTTATTTTAGGGTGTGCTGTATTAGCTTTTGTTTGCAGGTTTTCTAAAGTGTATATTTAGCACTCCTGGGTAGTGTGTGCTTTAAGCTAGATAAGCACCCTGCTGTACATAGAATAGTACTATCTACTGTTTCATGCCATTGACTCTATTTACATATACATTTCCTATATTGATGTGCAGATTTTTCCCTATTAGGGAACACTACTACCCGTGTGGCTAAACTCTTGATTTGAAACGGGTCGTCAACTTTAATTTAACAGTCGCATCTCCTTCCACTAACCACACAGATACCTCCGGAATATCTTTTTATCTTTTCTATCTCAAGTGTGAACTAATGGTTTGGTTCTGCAGTTATGCAGGCTACTATGCCACTACAAATTTCAAAATATTGACGGCACAAATATAATGGTATAAAAATATTGTTGTCAATTTGTCAACAACAAAAATATTCAGTTTACAGTCGTAATGTATTGTACAACATTATCGACAACAAACATAGAGTGTAGCAACATATCAAAATTGTAACATTAGAAAATTATTATAATGATAAATAATAGCCTTTAAACATAAAATGGAATGCTAATTAGTTTTATAAACATCAAATATATCATAGGCTTTTCAATATCAATGTTAAAAAAATAATTTGTAGGTGTATATATTTTCTAAACCAAAACATGCTTTAAATAATAGTTTAGAAAACTACATTTAATGCAAAAAAGACAATTATTAACTACGTTTATTTGATATTAGCATACATTTGTAATACAATTTTTTAATAAAATATATAGTTATATAAATATGAGAACCTACATTTAAATCAGTTAACTTAAAACACATTGCATTATATAAACATATGTAAATCATGATACATTTTCCATTATAAAATTATGTAAAATACATTTACATTGAAAGTATATATAAGTCCTTACATAAATGTATAGATATATTTATAAAAAAAATATATAGAATGGAAATGTGACAGAAACCAAGAAAAGTAAAATAAAAGTCTAAAATGCAGATTAATATTTGCAAACCCCTAATTTTTAAAAAGAATATTGGACAGGTAAGGTTTACTATTCTAACTCGAATACACCAAAAAGGGGAACGAGCAAACATTAAAGGCTGTTTAAATTTACTGTTAAAACTCCAATCCAATTTAGGGCCTAATTATGATGGTGGTTGGTTGGATAACTGACCACCATTGCAGCGGGGAATGTGACCAGCTGACAAGAAGTCGGTGGTCCCACCCGCCATATAATGATTAGACCGCTGTGTAGGCTGTCGGAAACAGACTTTTTGTGGCTCGTATTGCGGCCCAGGAAAAGGGCTGCAGCGCAAGCCACAGTGGAAAAAGGCAGTTTCTGTACATTCGTGCACTGTGTGTCAAACACCATGTGGTGCCTGGCACACACTGGCACACATTGCATGAATATGTGGGGAGGCACTACATGTGGAGTGGCCTATGGGGGACAGGCACCCTGCTTGGGGCCCCCAAAGTCCCCTTCTGGCTGCCTTCTTATGGCGGTGAAACCTCCATGAAAAGGTAGTCAGAAAGGGATATCCTAATCTTTACGCCAGTGCCTGCGTTGACACTGCCCTCATTGTAGGGTTAGGAATCGGACTGCCGTCCCGACGAGATCTTTGATCCTGTTGGAGGCGGCGGTCCTACTCCCCGACCTCTGCGCTCCGACCGCCTGTATTGTAATTCGGCGGTCGGATCGATTCCCAGGCTGTCAGGCGGACCACCACAGATGGCCTGTCGGTGCCAGTCCATCCAACATTGTGATGATTCCCTTAATTTGGGGAAAGTACAGATATTAGAAGGGTAGGTGGGTCAGATTTACTATTCTAATGCCAGTCCAACAAACATTGTGGAAAGTGCATATAGTTGGGGCACATATTCAGTATTCTAAATTTTGTTCCACTTTAATTGGGAAAAGTGCTCATGTTGTGGGATTTTAATTTTACAATTCAAACTCTAATTCCAGCACCACATACATTTGGGACAGCACAAATGTACAATTTCAGCTCAGGTCCAACATACTTAAGTAAAATAACATACACTGGGATGTGAAGGGAGCAGATTTAATATTCTAACATAAGGCTCACAAATATTTGGTGGGGTGGCTGCAGATTTACTATTTACATAGGAGAAAGTTCATGTGCTGGTGGAAAAAGATCAAAATTACTAATTAAACCCCAGGCAACAAACATGGAGGAAATAGTAATTTACATGGGATAGTGGAAGCAAGAGTTAATTTTCAATATCATAATTGTACCTTTTTAATTGTTAACATAAATAAATACATGTAATGAATAAATCAACAAACATTTTTAAATAAAATGCAGTATGGTATACATTAATAAAAATAATAGTTCAGATATGTTAAATTATTGAATTTAGATATGTTTGCCTAAGTGAGAAAGTATATCTTTGACAATGTTTAGCAAAGCACTAATGTTTATAACTATGTGCTTCAAAACTAAAGTCTTAACACCTGCTTGTCTGATTATTTGTATTATCTTAAAAAAGGTGAAGACACTTACATTTCTGTTCCTATTGATATTTGTCGGCATTATTTATTTCTCTGTTGTTTAGGTTTTACAGGGAAGTCTGTGAAACGATTGCAGAGTTTGGATGGACTTACTCAGCAACAGATACTTACCCGAGTGGAATGGTTTGTAGCTGAAATAAAAAAGCATGGTACCATTGACGAGAAAGCCAACATGGACTGTCAGAGCATTGCTCTAAGAAACGTGGATCATGTATGAACTAATACTACATAGATGCTTATTTATTTTTTTAAATAGTATGTATAGCGCTAAATGTAAAATGAATAGCCACAGAGTGATTAGCTAGCCACTTATAGACGAGATCAGCTTCATTAAGATACTGATAACGATTAATGAGTAAAGGTCTTTCCTTACAAGTGAGACATCAGAGATGTGAATCTTGTAAAAGTATCACTAGACATTTCTTTGGGAAATGGATTAAAAATGCACTGTTTAACTCGTGCATGAACATGCCTGCTTTTCTGGAAATTCAAACCTGAAATGTATGAATGTATGATTGTCAAACAGATTCAGTCTATAACATGGCGTCTTATGGCGTAATATGTATGGATACAACGTTTCCAGGGGGCTTTGTGAACATTGTGAAAATACATATTTGACAATGTTGTTTATGAATATGTGTTATGAATTGTTGAATACAAAAAAAATACATTCTATTCGGAATCTTGGATAGTTTGACATGTAATACCACTCACTGACTATAGGTGGAGCTCGCTGCTAGCTCTTACAGCTGAGTCATGCCATGAGCCATACTGTTTGTTTCACATCAATCAATATGTTGTCCACGAGGACTCTGACTCAAGGTTTGTTGTACTGTTTGGATTGAATTAAGAAAAATATGTCCGACTTCATTGCATCAATGAACGCGACTATGAAAGCATTCTACTTATAGTAGTTGGCTTTCGTGTTGTATTCAGTTCCCTTCAATCCTCTTTATTTCGGTAAAATACTATAAAAGAGACAAACAATTACAGTAAAATATGAAGCACTGGGTATTACAAAAAGAACTTTAAAATATACATATCATTCTAAAATTAGATATAGATAATAAATAGTTAAAAACAGAATGCTCGGTTTCCTAATACATATATTCTGAACTTTAAAATCAATCATTTCAGAAATTAATAGGCAGAGGAATGGAGTATGCTAGCTCATATTTCTTCGTAGCACTACACATGCTCAATAATAATCTAGAAACAGCAAACACCATGGCCCCATGGTGTTTGCTGTTTCTAGAGCAAACACAAGTCAATCAGCATAATGTTAGACGCCTCCAGATGTCTATTAACTCCTAAACATCATATGGGCTATGGTTTCCCTATCATGTCCACAGATTTGGATCCCACTGCTGCTAAATTTGTTAACTTTGCTCATCTTGAGGTGAAAGTGCATAATGGCAAAGTGCCATATCGAAAGTGCATATAGAGTTTCCTTGCCAGGACCAGCTCTATATCATCTGGAAAGGGTTCTGTGCTATAAATATCCTTTATCATTAAAAAAGAGCCTGTTTAGATTACATGGTGACGATGAGGTTAAAAGCTTATTCAGCCTATATGATCTAAACCAGATTTGTAATTCCTTGGCTAAGACAGTGTGATTGCAGGTCCATCTTCCACATATTGGGTAAACCCATTTCAATAAATCTGTCTTTAATATATTTTATCCACAGAAGATTAACCGCAGCAGGGTATCTGAGCACTTCCTCAAGACCATTAAGATAACATATCAATTCAGGGGTAACCCACAATCCTCTCCAGAATATTAAGGGTCTGACCACTGCTTTTTGCGTAATTGGTCTGAGGCCAGGATTCAATCTTAAAGGAATCAAAGAGGTACTGACTGGCATATTTAACACCTGCCTTAAAAACCTATTTTCCACCGATTCTAGGCTATTAAGATTTTGATATCCCCATAGCACAGCCCCGTACAAGGCCACCTCCAAAGCCTGGCAGGAATAAAGCTGGGCAACCGGTGAGTATGGTTTAAAATGAAGCCCCTGATATATCTTTAACATCACTCTTATCTGTTGCTCTCATTTAATCCTTCGTTTAAATATATGTGAGCCCAATCCATTGTTCCACTTAATGTGCCACCCAGGTATTCAAACAGATGGACTTGTTCTAGGGGTACCCCATTAAGCATTGGGTTCGATCAAATTGAATGACATGGATTGAAAACCATGTACTTGGTCTTGGACAATTTATTTCCAGTCCCATATCTGAGCAAAACCTGCTAAACTGGTCCATTAGTTTCTGGAACCCCATTGGCGATTCAGTCAGAAGAAGAGTATCATCTGCAAACATGAGGGCAGGAAGCCTAACTTTTGCTAGTTTTGTCGTATCGTTTATCACATTTGTTTAGGTAGCTGACCAGATCATTAATAAATAATGTAGAGACGGTTGGGGCATCACGCAACCCTGTTGTTACCTTTGTTTACAGGGAAGGGTTCGGGCACTTCACCAAGTTTGCCACATCGTACCTGGGCAAAGTTTGAGTCATGCAGTCTCTCTATAATTGTATATAAGTAACCAGGGATGCCCACCTCTGCTAGGACCTTCCAGAGAGTAGCCCTCTGCACCAGATTGAAGGCAGCAAAAAGGTCCAGAAATACAGCATAGATTCTTCCCCACCAATTGTAACAGTCTTCCAGTATATTAACTGAACCTGAAAATCTGATCTATAGTCGATGTCCTGGAGCGAAAGCCCTCCTGGAGTGGACATATGACTTCATGCTCGTCTATCCTTTGCAGGAGCTGAAAAAGAATGAACCTGCCAAAGATTTTCTGGGTGGTATCTATCAGGCTTCTCAGGGTCTAAAGGAGAACCCTTTTTGTACACTTGAAAAAGTTCTGCTCCAGCCTAAGAGCGTGGAACCGGTAGACCCTCTAGAATTGCATTAAATATCAAAGTAAGGTAGGGGGCCCCATATTTTTTATTCTATCAGGAATACATCTGCATGATTTTGTCTATACCTGGGGTTTTGTGGGGAGCTACCTTCCAGATGGCATGTTCAACTTCTTCACAGATGATGAGAGTGTAATCATCAAGACTGTTCAAATTAGTTATGTTAATAATTGTAGGAACCAGGGCATTCACATACTGTGGTCCACTACCTTGCAGGGTTGAGTATAAACTTGAAATGTGGGAAATCCATGCCTCTGCTGCTATGTTGTGTTCTATTTTGGCAAGTCCTTCTACATTGCCCTTGGCAACCAAGTTACAAAAAGTTGTGTGATTTTTTTCTCTTGTTGCTGTCAAGACCAACTTCCATTTACCATGGTCCCACTCTTTTTTTGCGAGTTTAGGATTTGATTGTAACCAGCTTTACTTTGTTGTATCTTCCAAATAGCCTTAGTTTTTAAGGCAGTTATCAAGGCTTTTGTGGCCAATCTACATTGCTTATTATACTAGGTAGGTACTTCACTTGCTTTACCCAGATTTCCCTCTTCTGTATAGAAGACTTTTTTCATGTCCTCGTAAAGGTTATTGGTGGATCTCCCCTGTTGCTTTTAAATAATCTGCCTGATTTAAATCAAGGTCCAGTTTACAATAAGCTCCCAGGTCCCTTTCAACTAAGCTGTTTATGTGCCTTATGGTTTACTCTGAGCGACTCACAGTTTGCCATTGTATTCTTTGCTTGTTATTTGATAACTGGCATCTATAATCTATGGGGTTAGCTATTGTGGCCACAGCTTGATTCCTTACTAGACCCAGTGAAAGGTCTAGTGCATTGTGATCGCTGCCTATTCTTCTGATAACAGTCATGTCCGAAACACAAGGCCATAATCTAATATCCACCAAGATGTAATCTATTAAACTTGGACTCGATGCTCTGTTGAAAGTGGGTTTCCCAACCTTGTCTGGGTTTGTCCTTCCGTTACATGCTTGTATGCCCTGATTCAATGTTGTATTCACAATGATGATGATTTGTTACAAATCACACGTACTGCTAGTTTCTTCTCATTCCACTCCTGTTTCTAGTGACGAACATGCCAGAGGCTTAGTGAATAAAAACATTGCTGGCATTCATGCCAAGAATTTTCAATTCTATTAAGGACATGGAGGTGAGGATTATACTTCTCTTTCTTTTACTGCAAAACACAGCAACCAATGATTTTTTTTTTAACACCAACATAAACAACATATCCCATGATACCCTGCTTACAACTACCACTCATGGTCCAGCAGTCCATATAAGAGCCGATATCGCCATCTTGAGAGCCTCTTTCTTTGCTCCGAACAGTCCATAACACTAGAACTACGACAATACCCAACAGCTTCTGCAGGACCAGCTCCTGGGGCCATCTTCAACCTACGACCAACAGCTCATCCAGCAACAGGAGTGTGAAGCACCAACACAGAGATGAAAACTGGAACAGGATCACTCCAACTTCTGATCCGAACCTAGAAATTAAATAAGACCTGAAATATCCATATAACACAGGCTAAATACGGGTGGGTAAACATTTAAAGGAGAACAATGGAATCATGACAATTAATCAATCAATGACTGATAATACTGAGTGGGATACTCCTTACCTCAGTGTCCTTAATAGAATTGAAAATTCTTGGCACAAATGCTATCAAATGTTTTATTCTAGTTCAGGACCGGAGGCTCCAATTATGCGAGTTCAATGCTTATCGAAAACCAGAGAACACCACCCACAGGTTTATAATAAAACTGTTTTAAAGTAGATTCTGATGACCAGTCAGCTGATCTCATGTCCTGAATGGTGAAACCCAACATAAATGATTTGGAGGCCATAGCCCGTCGAATAGAATGAGCCCCAAGCACTTTATCATCGATACCAGCCTCTGCCATTATTAATTTCAGCCATCTAGGAATTGGGGCAGTTGACACTGGTTTAGGATGGCATCTGCAAAGCCATCAGCAATTGCATATCAGTTCTCAAATCGCAAGAACATTCCTCATAAGCTTTCAAGCATCTAACAACGCACAACTTGTCATTAGAAGAAAAACATTATATTCAATAAATCACGAAAAAGTTTTTGTTCCGCCAGTAATGGTAAAAGTAACTCCTGCCTGCGTATATACTCTACCTGCTAAATACAGAACTTGCACATTCAAAGTTCTTCGACATAAGAGCATAGCTAATTTAGCTAACAACTGCTTCCTGCGAAGATGAGCATTATTCGGCCGTTTCTCAAAAAGAGTGAAAATCAAAAACGATTTGAAAAGAATACTTAGCTTTGGGAGGATTTGTCACCCTGAAACCTTTAAGAAAATTACAAATGATTCCTACCAGCCTACCATCAACCTGCATATGTCCTGCTGAAATAGCAGAAGGAAAATATTAAATTACCTGTATGTCAAAGCATCAGAAGCTTTCTGAGACAGAAAATTCCCAAAGTGGGGTCATTCTGCCATCATGGAAACACGTGCCATTCCAGGCACCAACCAATCCACCATCGCCATGCTGTGTAATACCTCTTCCTAGTGTAGAGGGCCCAGGCTCATTCAATGAACTCTGAAGCCGCCCCTAAATGTTTGGCAAATTCCACTGGTGCTGGAAAGCCTACAGACCACCAGGGCCAACTGTTCTGATATTATCATTGGGTGCAGTTCTCCGTTAGGGCCCTGGAGCATCATCTGAGACCAAGGCAGAAGGAGAGAGCAATCACACGTCATCCACAAAAAAACCGTAAATCAAGTCTATGCTTTCCAGAAAGGGTTAACTAACACCACTTCCGCCACCTGTCCGTGATCTGAGTCGCTACCCTGGGTATCAGTGCGAATTAGGTAAAATCATAATTCATTGTCGTTGACTAATCCTGAGAAAAAGAATCCATCACTATCAGCCTCCAGCTGAAGAATGTCTCGAACTGTCGGTTCAGTCTGGAGGCAAAAAGATCTATTGTGCAGGGGCAGCAACTTGACTGTATCCACTGAAACAGATGTGGATGGAGCTGCCAATCCCAGTAATTTGTTAGATACCTTGAGTAATAATCTGCTACTTTGTTGGATTGTCCTGGAATGTATTCCAATGTCACAGATATCTTGTGACTCAGGCAATAGTGCCAAAAGTCCTTCGCTATCTCCACTAAAAGTGATGACATCGTACCTTCCAACTTGTTGGTGTACCTCACTGAAGATGCATTGGCCATCCTGAGGAGGATGCAACAAGATATTTTCTTGGGAGAGAGGATCCTGATAACAAAGGACCTCACAAATAACTCCAGACCGTTGATATGGAGGGTTAATTCTTTGGGGGACCACCGGCTGTCAGTGGAGCTGTCTCCACAACGTGCTGCGTGGCCCCAATGGCTGGCGTCCGACTCTATCACTATCTCTTGCTGGGACCTGAGGATGGCTCTACCGTTCCAGGCAGCCAAGTGTCTCAGCCACTAATGGAGTTCTTCTGTCACGTCTTCCGTCAGGAGAACCAGGTCTGTTAAAGACAAGCCCTCCTGTAGTGTCATGTCTTTTAGGATAGTCCCATCATATATACCCCATTTTTACACACATTGTCCCATCCACACGACAATAACGATTCTAAACAGGTGACCTTTTACCTAGTTGCATGATCCCGTCTCTTTGACACCAAACTCTTAGTCTTCTATCATAATTCCTGTACCTGACGTACATAAACATGTCCCCCGGCACGGCAGAAATATTCTGTATAAGGGTCGCCACTTTTTTTCATCCTTGGCCAACAGAAAGTTTTGCATGATCACACTTATTTAGAAAATCATCGGTGATTGTTTTCAAAACATTTATGATTGTTTTCAAAACATCCATGATTGTTTTAAAAACATATCGATTCTAGAAAAGCCCCTGGAGTGACCACTTTAGTATAAAAGACCCTCACTCCCCGCTACATATTAGAGGAGAATTCCTACCAAGCTGACACGGGGTCCTGCATGCGGAATCTTGGACAGGCAGCCGTCTGACATCCTTTGCGGGGTGTCATCCTCGAAGCAGAGACGGGATCCTTCCTTCTAAACCATCAGGTGAGGGGGCTGGTTCTTTCCTAGGGGTTTCTTGGTGACAGATACACATAGCTACATAGACGCATATACATGACACATATACAGATCTAGGCTTGGTACCTTTAGGCAAATTACTTAGGGCGCGCATTTTAAGAATATGCAAGTGCTATTGGTTTTATCTGACCTGCTTATGTTCATCTTATTAGCACTATGGTAGAAATGTATCTACTATTTACGATATTGGTACTAGCAATCTCTTTCGTATGCTTCTGTTTCCTGATTGTTGCAGCCCACATGTTTTACACCAGGCTGTCGCTGGACCAATAAATTCTTAGTGAAACGTCCTAATCGTCATCCTGTGTATTTTCTGAGAGTAAGCAAACACAAGTGTCTGAGCAAAACATACTGTACTGTTTTCCATGATCCCTGAAGAATCAGGGTTGCCATGTTCAGTGGTTGCCATAGACTACCGACACCAATGTAGAATACTGGGGGGTGGTAATGGAACTGTAGAGCTAGCTGGTCTAACAGATGACATATCCTGTGGGGGTGCCCGGAAGCGGTTGGGACACCAAGCCCTCAGTTTAGGTCATCTAAAATGCGCTGGTCCTGGGGGACTCCTAGGAACTACATGACATGGTGCCACCAACGTTGGTTTGGTTCTTTTATTAACAGTGTAAAGCAGAGTAGTTCAGTCATGCTTTCTCAGAAAACCCTACTCACACCTTTCAGAGATGTCTGAAGTGGGAAGGGAAATCCGCCTCAGCTGAGCAGATATACTCTGTGTATTGGCTGCAGGTTTAGCAAGCTTGTAAGGATAAACAGTTCCCCATATTGTGCAAAACCCTACCTCTTAAACTTACTCTTCTCTTCTGAAATAACTAACCCCGTGAATAGCTCAGGGGGAAGACGAATTTGCAAACGCTCTTAACATCACAAAAAATTGTAGACGTGTAGTAACTATGAAATTGTTAGAACACGGCATACTTGCAGCAGGAGCCTGTGTTACCTTTGTGATTGAGGCACACGAGGTGTTCGGATCATAGGTATTCTATTCTTGGGTTCAGTTCCCACCTGGAGATCCGGTGACTAATTTGTTCTACTCATATATTGAAGTTGAACCACCGGGTGAATACATTCCATACGAAGACATTTCAGTCTCGTTAACGTACCAGCAACATAGAAACTGGTTTAAAGGCGCCCTCCCACACACAACATCTGTTGTGAGACTCGGTCCACTCAGTATTGAAGGAGCAACCTGGCCGGTCTTAGCAACATATACTACACATCCAGAGATAGATACACTACCAGTGGATGAAATCTGTACGATATACAAAGACAGAGTCAGGCTTTGCAGACACTTTGTACCGTTCGTCATCCAAACATTAACAGTCCAACCTTTGAGAAATGCTCCAGCCGGTCCACATCAGACCACACCTACAATTAACCCACAGACACTGAAATCAGTAATAGGGACAATTCATTCTAAACGGGAGTAAATTCCGTTTTGGATAGCGCAAAAACTTGCACAGCTGGAAGCAGTATTTCCCCATATGGGTCAGCAGGAAAAACATAGAATGCTAACTATTTTCTTGCCAATGGGGATGGTTCCCTCGATTGAGGATTGTACCACTTGGGGAACAATCTTTGCTGCCATTTACGTCAGAGTACACAGTACCCCTTCCTTAGCAGTTGTTCCTGATATATTGACCTGACCTGGACTTGGGAATGAAACTGATGGGTAATTTTGCATAAATCTCTGCAATCATGCTAAGCGACATATTTTTTAATTTTTTATTTAATGCGATTTTGTATAGCGCAAACTATACCCGAAGATGTCAGAGCGCTTTACAAAAGGACCAGTTATATTACATAAGGATTTCGGAGTACATGAGCTACTTTAAAGATACAAACTAAAAACTCTAAATTCACATAAGAATGGTAGTAAGTACAAAAACCAACTACAGATACTAGTGGTTAAAGTTACATATATACAAGTTGCAGAGTCACTCGAGATTACATTTTAATAAAAGTAGAAGCGTTAAGGGTTGGAGAAGTCAAAATATAAATTTACAAAGTATGATCTTCTCGCCAATGCTGGGATCGGGGCCCCCTAACCGTTCCTGTAACTGGCAAGTCACGAGATTGAGGGAAACAAGAGATGGCATTCCATGCGTCAATAGTCTGTAGCACTCTTCATTAGTCCTGCATCTGGCGAGGTGTACTCTTGAAGGGGGGGATTGGCACAGCAGCAGTAGCGAGCCACAGGGAGTTGAAAGTAGGGGGCAACTGCAGGATCACCTCCTGTCCCCGTCATTCTTCTTGGCATCTTCTGCAATCTCCACAATGCCACCTCTCTCCTTCAGGTGCTGTACCCTCCTCGACTTTGTCCAGCGCCACGTTCCGGAAACATAGTCTGCACCAAGCGCAGTAGGATGACTACTAGCCCCCAGCCCGGGGCGCGCAGATTGGTGACCAGGCAGCCACTGGTCCAAATGGCAATAGGCCGGCACTTTGGTGCTGACGGCCCCCTCTCCTTGCTGCGCCTGGCATGGAAGTGCCCTAGGCAGGGCTAAGGGGGCACATTCCCTGCAAAAAGTAACCGCTGCAGTCAGGAAGCCACACCAGCCTCCAAGATCTGAATGGGGCCGCCACCTTGGCTCCATCGCGAGTGTGGGACCTTGGATAATCAGCACTGCCCTAGCTCTGCATCACACTCTCGGGGATCTCAAAGCGCACCGCCGGTGACCACGATAAATCAGCACGCCACTCCCAATGAATCGGAGAGGTGATCGGTTCTAGGTGAGGACAAAGGACTTCGCGGGCAGGGGGGGCTCCGTCGCCGCCCGTGATCCATGGTAACCCGGAACCGGAACATAAAGGGGGAGGCAACAGCAGTGGCCATACACAGCCACCTACGGGACACAGCTCCTATCAATAGGGAGCGAGAATTACCAAAAATTATCGAAGAAACCTATGCTGTATCAGGTAGAGATAATTTTGGAACCAAAGCAGGGAGCCACACATGGCGGGTAGTCCCGACAAAGACAACTCAAATCAAGCACCCACTTCTTTAAAAAGAGATGGGAGAACAAAAATTCTAAATATAACAATTCAGAAAAAAATTCACGATCAAGGGGTGGGTCTCCCCAATGGGAGTCCTCTGAAAAAAGGTGTAACCTTAGGAATCGTGATAATATTAGGAGTCCTGACAGATACCTTTCGTTCCTTGCAGGATTCATCAAGCAGCTCGGAGAGGGACGGGCGATCAGAACAAAAGCAATAAGATCGAACAAAAACAAAAAGGGAAACACATCGTACTTCAGATTACATTATCAAACAGTAGGAGAAACATAAAGCAAAGCCTCAATTCAAAAAGAAGAAAGTAGCTGGCTTAAAAATTAGACATGTCCAGGTTACTGAGAACACAGCTTCTAAACGGGGAATGGACTCTGACGATGCTAGACAGCACAGCAGAAGTAACAATAGCTCGCTGGAACCTGAAGGATTTTCTGGTGACAGCAATATTGAATGGACATATCACGGTTGAAACACCTGACACAAGAGTTAGTGTCCCGCATAGAACGAATATGAAATTACACTTCAAATAGAGGGGGCCATCTCAAGAAAGGTTAAAGGTCTCTTTTGGGAAAACTTAACATATGGATATGACATACTGCTAGCAGAAAGAGATTGGCCTCCTGAGTTTGTGATGGAGTGCCCAAAAGGGGAATGCATCATTTTGCCTGCTTTCTCCGACCTCGTTCCAGAATCTTTAAAACATTCATACGTGCAGGAGTGGACACTGGCGCTAGCTCTGGCATTATACCGCAACCATGTAGGGTGGGACGCGGTGTCTACTCACCACGAAATCCTATTGAACTCTACTCCAAATCCACAGAGACGGTACCCTATAAATAATGATGTAAAAAGACAGGTCAAAGAAATTCTAGACCAACTTGAATACCCAGGTGTAACTGAGACTTGCACCTCCCCGATGAATAATCCTTTGGTTCCAGTAATGAAACCTGACAACACATATTGTCTAGTTTTAGATTACCAACATTAAAACACATGCACATGAACATTTGCAGATCAGAATGCACATAGTGCCACACTAATGAATAACATTGTGCGGAAAAAATACGAAACAACATTAGATATCTCGAATCGATTCTTCTGCCAAAATATAGCTCCAGACAGCAGATATTTGACAGCATTTCTGCCCTCGACACTCAGCAACATTTTTGTTGTTTGCCCCAAGGGTGTAAGAACAGCTTGGGGCTATTTTCGGCAAGTGTTAGAAATATTACAAACATGCAACGAGGGGGCAATGTCCTATGTAGATGATATCTATCTGACGGATGATTAATTACTTGAACACTTGAGCTGGGTAAACAACATAATTGAGGGATTCCCCAATTTGAGGTACAAATCTAATTTCAAAAATTGCCCATCTCAATGTCCTGTTTTTGGGATATGAACTCTCAAGTGAAGGCAAGAGCACGGCAGCCCACTTCTTAGAAAAGTGTGTGCTGCTCCATCCTCCGAAGACTCTCAAAGGTTTGCAATCCATAATAGGATTTCTACATTTTGGCAGACCATACTTTCTAGATTTTACGCAGAAAGAGTACAACCTTTCTACGATTTAATCAGACCTGGTTTCACACCACATCAGTGGACACAGCAACACACAGATACTCTCCGTTCAGTTCAGGCTGACATGATAGCATCTAAACACCTGCACACACGTGTAAATTTTAGAAACTTGATGATCCGGCTCGTCCCCGGTTTATTAGGATATACTTACCTCATTTTCAATCAAGGTAAGACAGTCTCAATTGCATACAAATCACATTTGTACACAAATGCTGAAATTAGATTTGCAGCAACAGAAAAAATACTGACACCAGTGCAGACTGCTGTAGTGAGAGAAAGAGCACTGGCACAGGGAAAACTCATAATTGTTGTAACCCAGGTACCAACTTTAGGAGCTGTTACCAAAGCGAGCATTCCAAATGCAAAAGCATTGCATCCACAATGAATACAACGGGCTAATTCTTTCACTGCAACAGATGTAGATTACAGATATGATTCTACATTTAAAACGCAAGCTTTCCTGAAGTACGAACAAGAATACCTTCTCATGAAAGAAATCTAGAGAAATATGAATACATTTATACTGATGGATCCGCTCAGCCTGCCATAGAAAGTAAACAACAGTATAGCGCAGCATGTGCTGTAGTAAAAGGACATATGCAGAATGGTAAATTCCATCACAGCAATACAACTACGCGATTTCTAGAAGATTGTACATCACAGTTGGCAGAGCTGAAAGGCCTGATATTGGCACTACAGTATACGGATCGGGAATTTCCCACACTGATAGTGTGCGATTCTTTTTACTGTGCGCAGTCTTACAATGAATATCTTAATTACTGGGGCCAGAATGAGTTTAGAGATTCCAATCGTTGCACAATTAAACATAAATTAGAATGGGAACAAGCAGCAAAGCTGAAAGCATGCCTGCCATGGGCTCAAGGTATTCAACACCTTGAGTCACCAGCGTGTTGGCATACACATTGAAGGGAATTCACTGGCTGATGAAGCCACCAGGGTGACAGCGCGAACTGCTGCCGTTGCTGCAATCACTCGTTCTCGCACAAGGATAGACTGAGACATACTGATATCTCTCAGCGCCTCAAAGAACAGCTTTGCCGTTCCGAAAAGCTTTCCATTCAAATATTTCTATAAATTAGATGCGCAAAACACACCGTATGCTCAAATTTCAGGAGTGGGGGATGGAGTTATACCAAACATTGATCGCAGATTAGGTTTAATACTAGCTGCACACAAGGGTCTGGGCTCTGCAAACTCAGGAGTCACCACTGCAGTTTTGTTACTGAAGCGGTGATTCTGGTGGTCAAGTTTGTCTAAACAAACATAGGCTTATGTCTTAAAGTGCGACATCTGTCAGCAGATGAAAGGTTCTACTGTAACATGGCCACCACAAGCACCATTACTTATTTCACACAGACCTCTCGCATGTGTCTATTTGGATCACTGCAGCACCCTAAAATTCAGACGGGCTTACAAGTACATCTTGATGACAGTGGATTCATGACCTAGATTTCTATGGATTTGGCCTCAGCGCTCAGCTGACACTCTAACTGTTATAAAGGATTTGCGAGTCTTCATTGGGACATACGATATTGGCACGTTACATTCTGGCCGTGGCCCTTCGTTTAGCTCTCGGGCTTACAAGGACGCCATGGAAAGTATGGGCATGCTTTGTTTGCCCTAGTTTGGTAGGGTATGCCCAGACGTGGGTCCCTTGCTCACTTTGCCACTGGTTTCAAGCTAGCCTGGCTGATGAGAGGTGTTACCCTGAAACCAGTCCCAGGATGCTTGTTTCGGGTTCAGGGAAGACCTGGCTTCGCAGTTTGGGCTGAACTATTCCCGTAAGGTGCAGGTTCAACACTGATTTGCATATAGCTGGGTCTGAACTGAGGTAGCAAAGTGAGCTAAAGAACGATGATGGATTCAACCCAGATCTGTGACTGGAGGTGAGTGTCTGAAAAGTTTCAGCGCTCTATCTATCATCTCCTTGTGTTTGCTTTGTTCGCCCTAAGTTGGCAGGGTATGCCCAGACGGTGGTCTCTTGCTCACTTTGCCACTGGATTCAAGCTAGCCTGGCTGATGAGGGGTGTTACCCCGAAACTGGTCCCAGGATGCTTGTTTCCGGTTCAGGGAAGACCTGGCTTGTCAGTTCGGGCTGGACTGTTCCCATGAGGCACAGGGTCAAGACTGATTTGCATATAGCTGGGTCTGAACTGAGGTGGCAAAGTGAGCTAAAGAACAATTATGCATTCAACCCAGATCTGTGACTGGAGGTGAGTGTCTGAAAAGTTTAAGCGCTCTATCCATCATATCCTTGTGTTTGCTTTGTTCGCCCTAAGTTAGCAGGGTATGCCCAGACGGGGATCTCTTGCTCACTTTGCCACTGGATTCAAGCTAGCCTGGCTGATGAGGGGTGTTACCCCAAAACCGGTCCCAGGATGCTTGTTTCCGGTTCAGGGAAGACCTGGCTTGGCAGTTCGGGCTGGACTGTTCCCATGAGGCACAGGGTCAAGACTGATTTGCATATAGCTGGGTCTGAACTGAGGTGGCGAAGTGAGCTAAAGAACGATGATGGAATCCACCCAGATATGGGACTGGGGGTGAGTGTCTGAAAAGTTTCAGCGCTCCGTCCATCATCTCCTTGTGTTTGGTCAGTATGAGACCACGCAGACGACTTGGCTTTGCGGGGCACTTCTGAATTATCGTCCTTAGGATCCAGTGTCACTGGATGGTGATAACCATGTCATTTGGCAAAGCTTTCTAATTGAGCTGTAATGGGCTTTAGTGCAGACGCCAGAGCCTGATTAACTGTGATAGGAACAGCAGTCTCAATTGCCCTGGTGACAGACTGTTGCACAGAGGCATCCAGAGCATCAACCAAATTGTCCTCCAAGTAGGGCCCCTGTTGTTGTTGCTCATATTAGGATTCATATTCCTCCTCCTCAAATGGGGCCCAATTTTCTTTTATTGATTGAAAAAATGATATATATATATCAATATGCGAAGTCTATCCCGAGGGAATAAGTCGGGGAGAGCCAAAACCCCAAGTCCACAGTAATAGAGACTTTCAGGCTCCTCAGCAGGCACTGTTTTGAATTTATTGCAGTCCTTGCAGATCAAAGGGCATCCAGGGCCTTAATTCATAGAGGAGCGTGCACACCCCTCACTTGGGCAATTTGATTCTTGAAGCCGGAGTCAGAATCTCTTCTGCGCTGCAAGATGCAATTATAGCAGCGGGAAGCTCAGCTTTAAAGGACCGCTACGGGTAGGAGGCATGAACATAGAAAGGGGACGAGGTCAAATCTACAGCCTAATTGGGCTACACGTGTTTCAAGGCTCAGCAGAGAAAACTCGGGTCTGATTAGGGAAGGTACTGAGGGTTATATATAACGGCTGACACAACTGTGTATGTAGCATATTCGGGTGAGCGAGAACCAGAGGAAAGCTACGCGGTCGCTCAGACCAGGTTTGAGGAAAAATCACAACAGATCGCTTTTCTGCAACTTGGGCAGAACGGGGAAGGAACTTGTGAATTAATAAGCAATAGACTTCCACAATGCTAAGACAAGTATCATAAACAAAAGCAATATCACAAGAAGGCAACAATAAAGAGTCACTTATCTCGGCTGCGAGCAGCAAAGAAAGAGGCTCTCAAAATGGTGATATTGGTTCTTATGTGGACTGCTGGACCATGCTTGGTGGTTATGAGCAGGGTATCATGGGATATGTAGTATATGTTAGTGCAAAAACGTTTTTCATTGGCTGCTGTGTTTTTCAGTAAAAGAAAGAGAAGCATATTCGGAGCTTCAGGTCCTGAAATAGAATCGCTGGGGCAAGTTCACGATTATTTCTTTATTTTGCTGTAGGAAAAGAACCTGTATTACAGAATGCAGAAGGCAACGTTTTCCGACAAGGAGCTTGTGGTGTTAGTGGAAGCCACACTGCTGTTTGAACCAAATCTTTTGGATCCAATTTCCATAGCACATCACTTTCAGAAGCAAACAGAATGTGTGATAAAGTGGTGAAGAAAATGCAGTGCGAGCAGTGAAACTAGATACAAAGAACTGTGGAAAAGTATACGATCATCTGTGATGTTAGATAAAGAAGAATATATATTGCAAGCTAAAGAACACGCTTGGGAACAGGTGGTGGCACTCCATAGTGATCCCGGCCTCACACCTGTCATCACTCTCATGGACATCAGAAGCATAAAGTGCTTTCCAGGCATGTATACCTGTGAGGACTGTGCTGGCTGGATGCTTCAGCGTGTTTATCCATGATATACGTGCACTGTATTCTTCCCCACAGTAACTCGAGTGCAACCCTTATACTTACTATTGCTAGTCTGTCAACTTGTCAAATAAATCACCAGTGAAGTGTAAGTTGAGCTAACCATAGGGAGCTTTAACTTATTATTTCACATCCGCTCGTCTACAGGCAACAATACTGAAGACGTTCAAGTAGAAACCACAGCCAACGTGAATGCAGAACACAACTTGAGATGAAGCAATGTGCAGACAGTCCCCATTAAGAAAGCAGCTAAAGTTGAAACCCAACTTGTGGCTGAGAGTATTTTAAGTACTCCAATGGATGTGTTAAAAACACCATTAGCCAACAAATCCCCAGGACATCAATCAAGAAGAGATTATGAGGCATATTATCAACACCGTGCAATAATCATCGCAAATCGCGCATAGCGCGTATTTTTTTATCGCCGTCTATCGCTGGATTACATCGCCGTGTTAGCGGCATATTAGCAACGCTTTGCTCAGAGGTGATGTAAAATCCAGCGATAGCAGTGGAAACCAGCAATAGCATAAGAAATCCAGCGATAATTTCACTGCGCTAATGAAAAGCTTGCTAATAGGCAAGTGTGGACTTAACCTAACAATCTACCACCCATTGACAAGATGGCTAAGTTAAGTATTTTTCAGGTGTTAAATTCCAGCGATAACCGCGGGTCCGGGTCCGCATTGATAATAGAGGGAAGTTGTGTTTGCGACTGTTTCCATGTAGTTTTAGTGAGGAACGCCAACTTTGCATGTCATTAGCAATAAATATCACTGACATGCAAAGCAGCTAAAAAATGGCTGCTATCTCAAGAATACAAGCGCTAATACTTGTTAGCGAGTCCTTGTTATTAGTGCGATAGGAAAATCGCCGCTTTTTCTGCGATATGTGCCGAAAAAGCAGCGATACTTCTCTTGATAATATGCCCCTATATTTTACCCAGTTTATGAGGACATTTCGTAGAAGATTGAAGTACATCCTGTGGAGGTTAGCCATGCAGAAGCAGAGTTGATCTATAAGATAGAGCTTGTCAGCAGCACAAACTTGCAACCAAAGATGGACTAATAACTGAATATGCTTTTTTAAGTTGAAAACTGCACTGACAAGAAAATAAAAAACTGTGCACCAGTATTGATTGAATAGCCAAAACTCTAGAGACAATATACACTCGACAAGAGTCACCTTAATATATGCAGGCAATTATTTTGGAATGCTGCTAAAGCAACAGTGAAGCTGTGCTAACAAAACATAGTGTGTTCAGTACAATGTCTGTTGTCAAGGACTCCGCCGCTACTAATTTGTCATTAGTAGCTCAAATGCCTAAATAGATCCCCCAACCCAATGTCATGCTCCTTAAGTCCACAGCCAGTAAAAACATTGAAAGCAGTAAAGTTTGTCAAATCATCATATCTTGTTTACATAGTTTAGGGGGCTGGGGGGGGGGGTCTAGTAAAGTATAATGCTCACGACCTAGATTTTATTGCACTATATTGTAATTGTTGAATTCTCTTTGTGTGAGCATTTCACTTTGATTATTGTTCTCTAATATATGAATACAATAAAACATTATTTTTAAAAAATCAATTATTTATTGAAAATGTACCTCAACTATGTACATTGCAGAGAATACTATATAAAAAGATGACGATACAAGCCAAAAGCAGTTTTTCGAATGAAATCAGGTTCAACAAAAGGGAATGCTACCCTTAGACAAGGAGATGTTACTGGCCCAAACTACATACACTTTTGTATAAAATAAAATATATTAAGAACAGTTTTCCATGTGTACGTTGTGCACTTCTATACCTTCCCTATGCCTTTTATCTATTTGCATGTTCCACTCTGTCATCTCCATCTTCATTGCTTTTGATCTGTTGTTTACCCAATATGAGAGACACATCAAATCATGTTGACACATTGTGCAAAATGCAGCACACCACTGATGGTCAAACAGACCTTTTCTAGTGAGTACTGGCAGTCCCCACCCAAGGCTTGCAAACACTAAATCAACATCAATTGTATAAAAGTCCAAAAGTCGTTTCAATGGCATTTTTTGTTTTACTGCTAACCAGTGCTAAAGTGCTTGCGCCCTCTTCCTTAAACATGGTAAAATTGGCTTACACTTGATTTTCACATTCAATTTATATGTAAGTCACTAGTAAAGTAGTACTACATGTACCCAGGGTCTATAGGTTAAATGTTATTAATGGGCCTGCAATACCTATTGTTCCCAGTGGCAGTTCCTTCTTAAGGGCGAAGAAGTGTCGCCTAGCCGGCTGCAAACGCAGCAGCAAACATAAAATAATAAAATGGTGATTATAATTTTTTTATAAAGTGAAGTGCCACCATTCCAGCTCGAGTGCGAGGTAGGGGCAATTCCTGCTGATTGGCAGCAGGAATTAATTGCCTAAAGCATAAAGTGCGCATATCAGAATGGTCAGCTGTTTTGCGATGGCCAGCCTGATGAGCACACTGCAGCCCACACCAATCTGAGCTGTTTTAAACAACCAGGGCTTATTGCAGACACAGGCCCCTAGTCTCAAAAGGAGTTCTGCGTTAGCCTGTTCTGAGCAATCCTCACACTTCCCTCATTCTGAAAACGGCATCAGGCTCTCTTGGCTGCTCTCAGTCAGACTCAGAACACACCATCAGGATCACGAAACACCGGACCGGATGGCTGTATCTGTGAGTCTCGGCATCACGACAAAATCCTGGTATTTTGAGCAAATCTCCCAGTTAAAAACAAACTAAAATTAATGTTGCTGTGTAATGTAACTGGTGCTCATGTGAGCACTCCAACACCTTCCTGTTGAGTTACCGTTATAATTTAATAAAAACGTAACTCAGCAATGCAAGTATCCCAGGCAACAACGCATTGGAGCAGTTTTCTATTCTTAATCTTGCTCACCCATACTTTTAATGCCCTTTTTGCTCCTGCATACCTTCCACACTGCAACCATACTACTTGATCCAAAACATCAATTTATCATCGAGCACCAGGGCTCTGCCCATCACCATATTCTACAGGTTGGATACATTTGGGGTTTTGTAGAGCACCAAGCATGCCACTGAATCAGCATGCTTAAATTGCTTCCTTCGACAAACATTTTCCCATGGCTGCTCTTCTGCCTGTGATATCAATTTACTTGTAGTCTCGTACTTTGGAAATGTGTAATATTTTACTTAGCATAAGCGACAGCCATTTTGGCTGTGGTATCCATTTAGTTTCTTTCATAATTCTTCCTTCCTCTGCTGCTCGTCTTTTTCACTCTGCTTGTATTATCTATTTTAGTTGACTTCCTGACTCAGCTAAAGCAATGTACGTGCTGGGGGTTTGTAGCTGACAGTACACCTGGTCTCAGATGTTAACTGTCGACCATCGACCATTTTATGCTGCCATAAGCATTTCCTGCTCCCCCTCCCACTTTGCTGACCAAGTGGTTATTCATCTGCCCTTGTTTGCTGATAGCTATTTCTAAAACTGTTCTTTCCATTTCTGTTCACATGCTTACACTGCAACAAAATGGTATAAAAGGGACGATGGTTTGTGAATTCAGAGTATTAGCTCCTGCAGCACTTGAGAGTGTTGTGTGGACATGGTCCCACTCATGAGTGTTTAATAAACTTGTTATTTATTCCAACTCCAGTGCCGATCTCAATTTTGTTGGTCTTTGGACCTGTGGACAAGAGGGTGAACCTGCACCAGTGTGCCTACTTTTAGGCACATTTCCACAGTTGGCGCCCGCACGTGGGGCCCCATCGGAGACGCGGCTGTCCGAAGGAGTGGTCTTGACGGAGGATCGAAATATTCCTGAGAATGTGCACTGCATGTGGAGACCCTTGTCTTTGCAGGCCGACATGACTTTTTTGGTTTTCCACGATTTGACCCTCCAGGTGGTGGCCGGTCTCGACTGGGGTATTCTTTGGCGTAATTTTGCAGTGACCATTAGGTCAACCAGAGATCGGCAGGTGGGAGTTGGAGACTTCTGTTTGGTAAGGTCACTGAAGCGGCACTCTTGATTTGTTTGGCCTAGGTCTTTTGGTTTGGATTTGTTATTCACTTTTTACAAAAATTGAAGGCAGGTAATGTGGAGATTTTTCTCCTTTTGGAATATTTGTTTGGAGTAGTAATATTTTACATATATTCGTAAAACATGCCTGTTCTCAGCACACTCCGTAAGTGGTGTTGCTGCTCTTGTGGTACCAAGATTAGTTTTGAATAAAGTCAGCCGACCCCTCCAGAAGGGACCCCTTACAGGGAGATGTATAGTAAATATGATATTTCTCCCATAATGTACGGTTCATTGTGGAACAAATACACAAAGAAAGAACTCAACTTACAGTGGCCATTAGATGTAGCGTTAAGAATTTTGAGTCCATAGTTAGATTATAAACACTTCCATTCACATTACTGTGGTAGTCGATATGCTAGCTAGGATATTTTTATTGGATTCTATTTTTGTGCACGACCGACATACATCTGGGTGCTTGTGCATGTTGTCTGTATGCTTAGGTGCTTGTATGTGTATGTTCTGTGTGAGTATAAAAGCCTGTATTTGTCTTGCTTTGTTTACATCGGTGTATTTGACCCTTCTTGTTATTGGCCTCTCTCTCTGTGTACTAAACAAAATTGAAACCTATTGGCTTTGTTGCTGCTTGGGCTGACTGCTGCCTATTAGGACAGGCTGTGCCTAAGTATGCCTGTCATGTTCTCCTCTGGATACTTGATAGCACTTGAATAATAATAACTTGTTGAGTGTACTTTTGTCTTTGCTAAGCCCTGCGACGGGTGTTACTATTACCTGATTAAATGGTACTCAGTTTTTTTATTTTGGAAGGATGAAAGTTGCGTTCTTCAGACAGTTAAACTTCAGTAGATTTACGTAACTGTTCTCTTTTGTTACCTGCACTATGCCCAGTGATAGAAGCAAGGCTTGCTCAGTATTATGTGTGGCACATGCTCCATAGTGATACATTCAAGCAGCGTGAGATGTATTAATACTCTGCACTTTACGTCCTCGGCACTGCCAGTAATTATAGTCATTTACATAGTAGGTGTCTTAGGCGCTCAACAGGAAGTATTATTTGAATGCTGGTGGAAAATGTAAAATACTGCTTGTTTTAAAATACCGCCCATCTCATAAGTGAACTTCCCTTGCTGCAAAAACCCCCCAAAAAACACTCTGCTGGATTAAAGCCAGCAGTAAATGCATTACTGTCAGTTTGACCACAGCATTAAAATAAGACGGTCTAAAACGACAGTATGAAGAATCGAAAATAAGTTCAGCTCTGAGCAAATCTTAAACTGGGTAAAACCGTAACGGACACCTATACCTGAAGAGTGGTCTAGGTATGGTAATAACAAACTCTAGTGATGACAAATTTTACAATTCCTGTCACTGCCCTTTTAATTGCTACTATTTAATGTTAGCCTGTGGCATTTTCTGCTGCGGTAAAAAGTTACGATAAAGGTAAAAAAATATATATATATATATATACTTCTTATACTGCAGAACATTTGAATTTTCACTGTGATATTTCTACCACTAACAGTAATAGCATACTACCGGTTGTAAGAAATAAAAATGACTCCAAAATTGCCACCATGTTTAGTGGTAATCTCTGAGGAGTAATCATTTAACACTTGTAGCATTTCTACAGACTAGGGCCCCTGGTAGCTAATACATGTAGGACTTATATTATTTTTCAGACCCTTGAAAATGAATTCACCCATCACATGCAGGAGAGCAGTACTGAAATAGCGCATGTGTGTTGTTTAGCAGTGGTAATGCTTCATTTGCTATTTTTGGTGCTGCATGACTGCGGTTTGTGATTATACGCCTCGAGAGCATCGAATCGCTGGGAAAAATGATGTTGTCACAAGTCTCAAGGATAGTCATTTCACTACTGTGAAAGTGTAAGATAATGTTACTGGGGAGATGTTAATTGAGGCACAGGTGGCGAGGCGTAAAAAAAGCTCATTAGCAAATGACCGCTTGGGAAGCGGCAGGGCAAAGCCCGGAGATCAGAGAACAGACAGGGCTGGCGGCTTTGTTCCTTCACATAAAGATACACTAAACACAGTCAAAGACACTGCATAGGGTGGGCTCCTGCACCATGTTATACAAAAACTTAGGAAAGAGGCCTTGCATCCTTAGTAGAAAGACATGCTTGGTGTCTGGGTTGATGTAGTGCTTTGAAGCCATGAACCAAAGATTCAGAAACCCTTTCTGAAAGGGCAGTCGATGAATCGGCCTCACGCTGTCACTAACAAGAAGGGTCGGCAAACGGGCCATGTTTGATCGGATTTTGAAGAGAGGTGGGCTGGTCAATAGTTAATACAGCCGGGCTTTGCACTTTTGAAGCACAAGGGTCAGGGCAGCTCAAGCCAGCTACGCTAAGAACATAGGATGGTAGCGGTCGTTACTGCACATATTGGAATTTTCAGCACCACTTTATTTACTGCTCACCTTGCAATTTTCCCTCGGTAAATGTTGTCAGGGTCAAACCTGCCATAATTTGCTTTGTGAAAATGTGCAAAAACACATACACGTGAAACTCAGTGTTGTGAGCATCAAGTTCTACATGTCATGCCCCATTTTCCAATTAAAAGCTGCTAGCAGGATGTATTTACCACAACTGGTAAAAATACCTCACTCCGATTCATTTGTAATCAAGGGATAAGTAAGTCTTTCTATGCTTGGGGCTCTGATAAAATTGCAGTCCTACTTCTATGTTCATACTATGTTTCGTTTTTAGGTCTCGCTGAGCTCCAGCGCTTGCGCTGGCTCGGAGAGACATTTTATAGTTGGGATTTTCAAAGTGCTGCCGTGGCCTAAAGCTTCAGTGCACGTGAACGTGCACGCGCGCAGCGCCATGTGTCTTTCCTCGGCAGCACGCGATCGCAATCGCGTTCACTTTCACTTTTGCGGCCGCGTGGCGAAAGCTTGTTTCCTGTGTTGCCTTTAGCCCCGCCCTCCCCTCCTCATTCTTTACCACCTTGTCATAGTAAAGCACGTCCGTGCCTCGGGGAAGCTCAACATGAGGGACATCACAGCTACAGACGCCGGGCGATTTAAGTGCATGGTGTTAAACTTTACTGTACACAGGCGCCACTCTTGGATGCCACATGAGCTGCAAAGCATGCTTGTGGCTGCTCGTCCGTCAGATCAGCTGTTTTCTCAGGGGTTTACATCGAGAAAATATAGTTGCCATCGAGACAAGTAAGCATTCATTTTGAAAACCCACGCAAGTTTAAATGCTTGGAAAAGGCTTCGGGAATTATATTGAGTGTTCCAGCAACACAAGTAAAAGGGGAGTTGGGGCCATATGTTGCCTCCTCGCTCACAACCCCTCTCTCCCGTAGGTTACGCCACAGTCTCTCTCCTGCTGGTTTCCCTTCCCACCCACCCTTCTCCCTTTTGCTGCCCCAGTCCTCTCACCAATTCCTGTGGTTTCTCATTGGTGTGCATGTTAGCTTGTACACTCTCGTTCTTTCGTGTCTGTTGTCTTTCAGGCACGCGTAGGTTTGCATTGTGTTTTCAATGACGTATTGCTGTGTTGTACAATATATTGTGATGACATTCACCAGAAATGCCCCATTAAACAAGAGTCTCCTCCCACTTCTATCTCTACCTCTCTGTGCCCCAGTCTCTGTTCTTTTCCACTGTGTCTGTCGCTGCCTTTTTCAAATCTGCGTCCGTCTCTCCACGAGCCTCAGTCGCTGCCTCTCTCTGTTTTCCAGGGCGTCTTTCTTCGCCTGTTTGTCTTTGTCTGCTGTCTGTCTCTATCTTTTCCACAACGTGCCTCTGCCTCTCTCTGTGCCCCACTGTCTCTGTCTTTTACACTGCACCTGTCTGCCTCTTGCCTGCTGTTCCACTCTCTCTCTCTTCCACTGACCGTTTCTGCCTCTCTCTCATGCCCCAGTCTCTCACGCCCCCTTTAACTTTCATATATGGCCGTGGCGCAGCCCGCCAGAACCAAAAATAAACCGCAGAAATATTTCCTTGCAGCTGAACAGCACTCACATGCAACAACTTAACGTTTCATAAACGAAAACACGCTGGGGTTAGTACCACCAAACAAGAAGGATACCCTCTTCTCAAAATCAGGGGCTATTTATATTTCTTGGTTCGTCGATTTGGCACTTTATTTAAAAATTGGGAAAGCAACGAATCTTTGCAAATGCAATAAAAGCATTCGCCCTCCAACCCCCAAGAATGCTTTATGGCATTTTTTATGTTAATTCATTCTTTACCACCTTGTCATAGTAAAGCACGTCCGTGCCTCGGGGAAGCTCAACATGAGGGACATCACAGCTACAGACGCCGGGCGATTTAAGTGCATGGTGTTAAACTTTACTGTACACAGGCGCCACTCTTGGATGCCACATGAGCTGCAAAGCATGCTTGTGGCTGCTCGTCCGTCAGATCAGCTGTTTTCTCAGGGGTTTACATCGAGAAAATGTAGTTGCCATCGAGACAAGTAAGCATTCATTTTGAAAACCCACGCAAGTTTAAATGCTTGGAAAAGGCTTCGGGAATTATATTGAGTGTTCCAGCAACACAAGTAAAAGGGGAGTTGGGGCCATATGTTGCCTCCTCGCTCACAACCCCTCTCTCCCGTAGGTTACGCCACAGTCTCTCTCCTGCTGGTTTCCCTTCCCACCCACCCTTCTCCCTTTTGCTGCCCCAGTCCTCTCACCAATTCCTGTGGTTTCTCATTGGTGTGCATGTTAGTTTGTACACTCTCGTTCTTTCGTGTCTGTTGTCTTTCAGGCACGCGTAGGTTTGCATTGTGTTTTCAATGACGTATTGCTGTGTTGTACAATATATTGTGATGACATTCACCAGAAATGCCCCATTAAACAAGAGTCTCCTCCCACTTCTATCTCTACCTCTCTGTGCTCCAGTCTCTGTTCTTTTCCACTGTGTCTGTCGCTGCCTTTTTCAAATCTGCGTCCGTCTCTCCACGAGCCTCAGTCGCTGCCTCTCTCTGTTTTCCAGGGCGTCTTTCTTCGCCTGTTTGTCTTTGTCTGCTGTCTGTCTCTATCTTTTCCACAACGTGCCTCTGCCTCTCTCTGTGCCCCACTGTCTCTGTCTTTTACACTGCACCTGTCTGCCTCTTGCCTGCTGTTCCACTCTCTCTCTTCCACTGACCGTTTCTGCCTCGCTCTCATGCCCCAGTCTCTCACGCCCCCTTTAACTTTCATATATGGCCGTGGCGCAGCCCGCCAGAACCAAAAATAAACCGCAGAAATATTTCCTTGCAGCTGAACAGCACTCACATGCAACAACTTAACGTTTCATAAACGAAAACACGCTGGGGTTAGTACCACCAAACAAGAAGGATACCCTCTTCTCAAAATCAGGGGCTATTTATATTTCTTGGTTCGTCGATTTGGCACTTTATTTAAAAATTGGGAAAGCAACGAATCTTTGCAAATGCAATAAAAGCATTCGTCCTCCAACCCCCAAGAATGCTTTATGGCATTTTTTATGTTAATTCTTTTTTTTTTTGTTATGCAGTGGCTCAGTTATACATAATAACTTAATTATATCTAAGGTAACAAAAAAGTTTATAACACTTACTATAAATTTATAACATACTGTACAGCAGTCACACTGCTCTACATCATCTCTTAAACACATTGGCAAAGCCAACAGCTCTCGCTAAACACTTATAAGGTCCCAAAGGCGAGACCTATTGGCTATGCCAATGCTTGTTTGCTTTACTCCAGACTTCAGAGGAATTTAATTTATGGTAGCTAGTGAGGGATTATTACTTTTTCTGGTGTAGTTGAATAGACTTCTGCGACCAGATACTCCTGAGCAATGTGAAGAAGGAACACTGTTATTGTTATCATTTCTTGCATCACATAATCACAAAGTCTCTAGAAAGAAATAGCAATTTTGTAGACAGCAGGTTACCTATTTAGGTCACCTCCTGTCTAAGGAGGGACGTGCACTCACATCAGATCGCATTCAGACTATTTTAGATACTCCTGTGCCCCATACTCAGAAGGATGTCCGTGCACTGATTGGACTTACTTCTTTTTGTAGGCAGCGGATCCCCAGTTTTTCGCACATTATTAAACCTTTGTTGGCCCTTTTGACTAAAGACACACCAATGCCTTTCCCATGGACTACTGAATGTCAGAATGCCTTCCAACAGTCAAGCCAAGCTCTTTGTTCTGCACCAGTATTAGGAACTCCAGACTACACTCACTAACGAGCATGTGAGCTTAGTACAGACTTACTGTCCAAATTTTTACCGACAGCCAGTAGGCATTTTGGGTGGCACACATTTTTGGTCACTTGTGGAAAGAAAGGGGTTTCCTCACCTCAAATGGGACACAGATGGTGCATGGAGAATTAGTGCATAATCTTCTTACTGCCCTAACCTATCCTAAGAAAGTGGCAACTGTTAAATGTAGTGCACACAAGAACGTGACTGATAAAATAGGAACAGGTAATGCATTTGCGGATCACGCAGCCCATGAGACCGCAATGCAGCGAAGTACCACATCCATGTACATTGTGAAGTCACAAGCTAAATGTTGTTATGATGCCAGGCAGGAAGTGCTGGACATGCAACAATCTGCATCTGCTGATGAACTAGATCAATGGTCTAAGGAGGGTACAGTGGATGATGAGGGCTGTTGGAGAAATCAAGATATGACCAAATGGAAGTTACCCACAGCCTATTCATATCCCTTGATTCACATGGCACATGGGCCGGCACATGTTGGTGCATCCTCAATAGCAAAACAACTCATGCAGGTTTGGGATCATCCTGATATTGCCGGACATGCTCAATACCACATGCACGATCTGGCCTTACACCGCATGAAATTGTTTTTGGCAGGCCCATGAATATTTGGGGAATACCTAAGCCTCGCCCTATACATGATGTTCCCCACATGTTGATGAGTGACTATTTGTCCCAGTTAACTAACAGCTTGTCTTCTATTTATCAGCAGGTACGGGAAGGTCTTCCAGACAGGTCGGAAGGTGATGGACACAATTTGCGCCCTGGCGACCAGGTGATGATCAAAGTCTTTCAGCGTGTGAATTGCTTGGAACCTTGCTGGCGTGGCCCAGAGCAGGTCCTCTTTGCTACCAGAACTGTAGTGCGAGTGACCAACAGGAAGAACTGGGTGCATGTTACACACTGCAAGAAAGTTCAGTTCGCCTTGGTGGAACCTACTGCGCTGAAAAATCACCACAAGATTCTGATTACCGAGAAAGGGCGAGCTGCGTCACCTGAAGGACCTGAGGAAGTCTTTCCGGACCACATGATCCCTGGTACATCTAGATATCTGTTTCGATCCAGGATGAAAGACATTTCATTGCAAAAGAGACTGTATGAGCCACTGTCCTGGGTGGTTAAAGGCTGACTACAAAGGGGGAAGCCTTTTAGCGACTACTCGTCTCAGCGTTAGTGAAGAAACCAACGCCTGCCCAGGACCTTAGGGCACCATCTGTCTTGCTGCTTGCCGACGAGATGAACATGTCTGAGCAGAAATGGAATGCTGAAAAAATCTGTAGCAAATACACAATGTTTGTTACTGGACTAACTTTGCCTGCTTTTATCATTACTCTGATAATGTGGGTTGTGGAGGAAGTAGCTCCGGCTCGAAAACTTACTGACTGCTACTACTCCTGTCCCCACTGAACATTATTATTTCACTCTTCCTTATCAAGAAACGAAGCATCGAATGTCATATCTCAATAACACTTACATACAAATGTTGCATCATACTCATAATGCTACAAACACTACCAACTGCTGGGTATGTGGAATGATGCCAGCTCATCAGAAGAAGTGCGGAATGCCTTTCATTCCCTTGCCATTCTTGCATAATGGCTCCTGTAGAGCCTGGTTCACACTGTTGTGGGCCTCTGAAATTGCTAATATTACTCTAGCTGATCGTGGTGGAGCATGTCACATTATCGGTAGTAGCTGCTGCGTGTTCATACCTGACCACGCCCCTTTTGTTTATGATGCTATTTCCAAAATGCATGAAATAGATACTGAGATACATCAAGACTCAGGAACATGGACTTGGGCTAGATGGTTCTGGAACATATTTTCTGTGTGGGGTCTGAAAATATTGTCGGCCTTATTTATAATTATTGCAATTCTCTTCTCTTGTTGTTTATGTATCCAATGCGGGCCAATGATTTGTTTCCTCTGTATTTCCACTTGTACGACTTGTTTGCCATCTAAACCGATTGTCCAAAATGTAAATGCCCGTTCAGCAATAGAACGAGAAAATCTCTGAGCTAATGTCAATTAATATACATGATGTTTATCGTACCCCTTTAAAAGCATAAGAAAACGTCTTAGCTTATGCTAAAAGGGTCATTTGTGGAAACGTGTAATATTTTACTTAGCATAAGCTACAGCCAGTTTGGCTGTGTTGTCCATTTAGTTTCCTTTATAATTCATTCGTCCTCTGCTGCTCATCTTTTTCACTCTGCTTGTGTTATCTATTTTAGTTGACTTCTTGACTCAGCTAAAGCAAATTACGTGCTGGGGGTTTGTAGCTGACAGTGCACCTGGTCTCAGATGTTAACTGTCGGCCATTTACTGCTACCATAAGCATTTCCTGCTCCCCCTCCCACTTAGCTGACCAAGTGGTTATTCATCTGCCCTTGCTTGCTGATAGCTATTTCTAAAACTGTTCTTTCCATTTCTATTCAAGTGCTTACACTGCAACAAAATGGTATTAAAGGGACGATGGTTTGGGAATTCAGTGTACTACCTCCTGCAGCACTTGAGAGTGTTGTGTGAACGTGGTCCCACTCATGAGTGATTAATAAACCTATTTATTCCAACTCCAGTGCCGATCTCTATTTTGTTGGTCTTTGGACCCGTGGACAAGAGGGAGACCCTGCACCAGTGTGCCCACTTTTAGGCACATTTCCACAGTACTGGTCCATTTTTATCACCGCCCTCTTCTCCACTGAACCCCAATCAGACATGTCCTCTCTCCACCCCCTACTAGCCTTTTATGTTACATGATGCTGGATATGTAACACACCATCAACTCAATGCCCTGCTGTGATATTCTCTTGCTGTTTGATTTCAATCATTGGAGATTTTTAGCTGTTTATCTCAATCACTGTTCCAGGTTTCCTCTTCTCTCCACACCTTTTTTCCTCTTCTCATTGATATATTCTGCATCCGTTCTTTTTCATTCCATCCCCTTCTTTCCTGACCTTCTCAGTTCTGTTTTCTTTTCCTAACCCCTTTCCCTTCTGCCTCCAATTAACCGAGTCACGAACACCACCACCAGGGTTTATGCCGCAATTGACAGTTCTAGAGCTGAGGCTGAAGGCTCTGCGAGTTTCTCACAGTGCCTGTCAGTCCAATCCTTAGCTTCTTTGCAGAGAGAGCACATGGCTGGTCAGGTATTCAAGTTGCAATTGTGATTCTGTACAGATGTGTATGATGGCACCCCCATCATGGGCGTACACATTTTTTTAAATAATGGCAAGGTGAAAGTAAAAGAAAATGTGGTGCTCTCTTGCTACTTAAAAGTAATTCCTAACTTTTACACTCCACCACTTTTAAATGTCACTACCTGCTACTGATTGTGCCACCCACTTAAGTAATCTTTTTAAAACATGTCTCAGGTCTGCCATTGCAGCCTGTGTGTGCATTTTTAAACTGCCATAACAACTTGGCAAAATAAAACTTTTGACAGGCCTAAACCTTCCTTTTTAATATGTGTAAACAGCCCATAGGGCAGGTTGCAGTGTATTTAAAGAGTTAGACATATGCGTTTAACTTTTATATATACTGGTAGTAAAAAACTCTTACTGTTGTTTTCCCCTGTTGCAAGGCCTACCTCTTCAGTAGGATAACACTGGGTTGCCTTATTACATTTTATAAATGACACCCATCAATTGGGAGCAATTAGGAATGTAGAGTTTGGTGTCTAAAGAATTGTGATTTTAAACCCCCCTAATGGTAAAGTAGGATTTTAAGTAACAATTCTGAAAAATTCACTTTTAGAAAGTTGGCATTTTCTTGTTCTAACCATTTGGTGCCTTCAGCCTGTATCCTTGGGTCACATGATGAGGTGTGACTGGCAGTTGATCTTTGTGTATTGCTTCCAGACAGTGAGACAAAGGGGGAATAGGTGTTGGCAGGATGGGCCGTATCTGACTTGATAGGGGGCGGAGCTGTCACCTAACACACTTGTACATCACAAAGACTCTGCCTCAGCACACTCACAAGGGTTTTACACTAGTCTTTTATGCTCCCAGACAAACTCGGCCCAGGGTAGGGAGGCAGGAAATTCCAGAAATCCATGTAGGGGGAGGACTCTAGAAAAATGTCCCACTTCAAAATGGGCACCATTGATAAATCATGCGCTCTCAGACCCAAGTCTTAAGTACACATCTAGACTTGTGAAAGACTCAGTAGAAAAACGGCTGTGCTGCTCAGCTGCAAGAAGGACTGCTACTCTGCTTCCCTGCTGCCAGAGCAAGAAGGACTGGACCTGCCTTCTGAACCCAGGATCACCAAAGTGACTCCAAGGGCTAATTGACTGGCCTCCTGATCAGAGCCTCAGGGAAAGAAAAGACTCTAACCACTTTAAACATTGCACCTGGAATCTGCCTGCTGTGAATCTTGTCCCTAAGTGGTGCCACCCCAGTCTTGGACCTCATGTCCTTGACGCAAAATCGTCTGATGCTCTACAGCCAGGATTTAAGGTACTTTGTTTAGCAGGCTTAACTTTGTCCCTCTATCTGGCCTGCGCTCCATCGTGGTTGGCCTAAACGTATCACTTTGTCCCAGTCTGACACGACCAGATATAACTACAATTGTCCCTTTGTGCTTTTAAGCACTATTTTTCCATAAACATTTAAAATTGAATGTCTCTGTTTCTAATAATTCTTTTTTTAGTCGTTTTGGTGTCAAATAATTTATTACATTTTACTCTATTGTTCTAAATTGATATTGGATTTTTCGTGTGCTATGTTTTCACTTTATTTCTGTTTGTGTGCTAAATAAACACTTTACACATTGCCTCTAAGTTAAGCCTGACTGTTTTTGTGGCAGAGGGTTAACCACAGGTTGATTTGTGGTTTTCTTGTGTTTCTCCCTGACAAGAATTGTGGTTGCTGCTTGAGTAGAGTTCCGCCCCCTCAACCTGTAACCACATTTCTCCCAGCTGGTGTCAACTGTCATGGCTGTAAATGGTAGGTACTTTAACCTGAAAAGGAGAGACAAGTAATAATGAACAAGGTGCTACTGATATTCATGTAGCAGCTTTACAAATAGCCAAAATGCAAGGAGGGCTCTCCCAATAAACACTTGCTCTCCTACTGCATGTCGATCATGAAGCATGGAATATTACTGCTCCATAGGATGGATATGCAGTGCAATTTATCATAAAAAGTGATGTAACTTTGCTTAAGTCTCCAACCTCAGATAATCTGGACAGGACATTCAACAATCATGTGATGTTCCTATTGTGAAAGCTTTAAGAGGGATGATCCACATGTGTGCAGTCAATAGCACTCACCACGAGAGGAAATTAAATGAAGACATCTAGTGTCTTTAGGAGTTCAGGGATAATAGGGCTTGTCTTGTAACACGGCTTCCAGAACTTGCTTGAAGATCATGCAGAAGGATCGTTGGGGAATTCAAGGAGGGAAAGAGCAACAGTCCCTTTGATAGAGCCAGTTGCTCATAAATGAAGAGCAGCTAATAATTTTCTCATTAGTGACAGTCTTGTATGCATACTTGTGCACGGCTTTAAATTCGTCTTGAACGTGTACTAGGTACCACTTATCCAATTGGTAAAGCTTCACCACCTGTCCGTGGTCATACTAAACACATCGACTCTGCTTCTAAAAATACATACTAGTCCAAGCTAATGTTTTTCAGCAAGTTGCTAGGCCCTGTATTTTCTCTAGCGGTAAAACACTGATACATTGTTCCCCCAAAGCTATTTCTAGTTACCAAATGCTGATATCCACACCCCTGTAGAACAGTGGAGGGGAAGCCCACTTTACAGAGTTCTTAAATACCATGGAAATAATAATGACTGCCGGAATGAAAGAGTTATCATTCACAAACCATAGTAACTGTGCAATGAATTGCAATTTGGCAACCCTTTGTAAAAAGGAAGCAAAATAAAGACTTGTATAGTGATGAAGAGCTAAGGGCAACCGTTAAATACATATTTCATAAAAGAAAACCTGGAAATGAAGAGTATAAGAAACATGTCATGCATTGCTGTAATCGTGAAACATAAATCGGTGCCAGATCTTAAAATGTGGTAAAAAGTTACTTTGACCTTGCTCTAGATATTCTACTGTTTGCTTTCACAATGCTTAACCCTTTAAATACAGTGGGTGACCTGTTGACATCCGCTGCATTACGTCATAATACAGAGGATGCCAACGGGCCATTCATGAAACTGATCCTGGTGCATCTGGTAAACATCAAAATCAAGATCCACGGGTGGTCTGCTTTCACTTTGATCAGTGTTCGGGGGAGCGGGGCACCAATAAAGAGGGGAGGGACAGTGCAGGATAAGGGACAATGTCCCCTTTCCTGCACTGCCTCTCGATAGTGGATGCCTCCTGCTTGGGAATCGCATTGGGACCATGATCCCAATGCAGGGATCCACCCACTAGACAAAAAGTAACTTTGGGGGGGAGTGGTCCCCTGTGAATGGGCCAGTATTATCCCCAGAGTACAGCTGTCTTTCTGCCCCCCCCCCCCCCCCGGGGGAATATATGGAGTGTATTGTTTACCTTCAATCCAGCTCCAAGGGTAGAAGAAAGCCTACTAACCACCAGGGAAAGAAGGCAAAAGAAGTGCAAGAGTGAGGGAGGCCTGCCCAGTCATCGGGCCATGCCTCCACCTTAAAACAAGCCCAGCAGTCTTTCTGCGACCAAGGAGGAAGATTTGAGGATTTACCTTCAATTTGCCCCACATGGAACAGAAAGTCAACTGGATACCAGGAATAACAATGGGATAGGGATTTACCCGTCCTGACATCAGGCCACATCCACACCCTTAAAGCCCCAGCAGACTGCCCACTGGAGACTAAAGCATCCCCATCCCCATGGTAAGCAAGAGAAGATTTAGATGATGTTGGGTGCACTTTTGACATATGGGTTGGCCGAGATGTTGCTTGCTTAATGAATGGATTCACTTCTTGAGCTGTGGGTCAGCTGGAAACCATACTAAACCCAGACATCTTTGAACAATAGAAACCCATGGGAGTCCAGGGTGGAGTGGCTTGTGTAAACCCCACTATTTGTTCTTATCTAGAATGCCAGGCAAACGTCAAACCTGGACTAAAATTGTGCATTTTCCTCAAATTTCTGTTATTGAGAGTTCCAGAATCTGCAGAGAAACTCAAAATTCTTAACACCCAATATTCACACACTTCCCCTGATAAAAACTGTATCCCATGTGTGTGATTGGGTGTGATTAGAAATGTTAGTTCTCCTTCATAACCATTTTTTAATCATTCAAATTTACCCTATGACTTGAAGCATAGTCAGTACTCAAGAAAAATCATTTTAAGCAACAGCTCAGTTGTTGGCTCTGGGGTCACAGGTTTTTGGACAATGAACAAACAGTGTAGATCCCTGTGACCAGAACAGTCTGACAAACGTAATGGTATTTAACTTTTGCAAATCGGCCACTTGAGCAAGCATTTATAGATGAAAACATTTTCAGCTATTTTTATTTTTTCTACATTATTTTTTATTTCAATTATTAGTTTATTAAGAGTAAACCATGATCGATTTACACAAATGACCCCTTGTGAAATTTGGGATTTTGTCTAGCTTTCAGAAATGAACTAGCTTTCTGAGTTCACCCATGGGTTTCACACCTGTTTCTACCTCAAACCACTAAACCTAGGGACAAAGGACAACCATATAGAGAAATACAAAAACTGGGGGTAAAATACTGTTGCTTTACAACTCTGGTTGGTCTTGAAAGCTGGTAAGATGGGGATGATATCACGGGAAACCTTTAGGTGATGCCAGTTAAAAAATAAAAATGAAAAAAAAAACGCTTTCCTGCACAGCACTTTTTCTTATCCAACATGTTGCTATCTTTTGTCTTTTTTCTCGGTCCTCACGAATAGAATGCACAACGTGTCTACTCTTGGGCTCACTTGTTCAGTTATTCATTTCCCACAACGGCTTGTTGTATGTATTGAGCGACTGCTGTGCAATTTGATGAGAATGAAGAGGGAGTTTGTGCCTTAGAACCTAATGTCCGTGTCTGAATCTTAGGTTCTTAAATTCTTATGGAAGCTGATCGAACACGACATCCGGTTCACCTGGGAAAGTTCCTGCCAGCTGCAAGACACTGATGCTGACGTCGTATGTTCTGTTCCTTTCCAGGTACAAAATTAACTCTTTCTGGCATTGTAGACACGGGGACATTGCGAACAACAGATATACACATGGCAGCAATGCGCTATGCAACTACTGGCAACATTATATATCTCCTGGAACAAAATTCAGAAAACCTTCAGAAACCCTCATTCAGTTAAGCTACAATATTTTCATTACCTCTGCCTTTAAGAGCGCCTTCTTTGTTTTCCTCTAAGGGATACAGGTTGACTGTTTGCTAATGAAAAAGTAATACAAAAGACTGAACATTTCATTTATTTCTTCCTGCTGATGGTAACCAGACAACATTATTCCAAGTTAATTGATTTTTTATTACAATTGGAAGATTCTTGTGCAGAACGTTTATTAAAAATTTCCTGGCACAAGCGTAGATCATCACATCCTAAATATGGAATAAAGGGAACGACGTTTTCATCAAAGCAATACTTTCTAAACATATATTTCTATCTTAAAATTAGAAGACCTACGAGTTGGAGAAAATATATGCTATGAAGAGGAATCACTTGTTTGCAGTGTGTGTGCGCGCCAATATGTGATATTGAATAATAATTAATGTGCAGATTGGATGCCTATGTGGCCTCCTCCAAGGTGGATGGATCCTAGACTAGTCTAATTTTGTGGAGCTGTGATCTTCAGGACTGTGGTGTGTATCTTGTCTACTGGATGCTTTCCTTTGTTTGCAGCTCGATGTGTGTGTGCTCCATTGGCTTGTCGATTACTCCTGCCAATTTCATCTATGACCAAGATAGAGTGAAGCTGGTATGGACAGAGCCACCTCCTGCCGGTCGTAATGATGATTGGTATATGACAGATTTGACGTGCATATTGTGGGCCAGCTTTACTATGCACCTGTGCTGTCTTTACCTCACACAAGTCAACGCAAGGCAATGTAAATGCAGAAGTGACATTTAAAAAGCTACACTAATCGAGAGTTAGGTGGCTTTGCATCACTTTTCAGCCACAGAGTCACTCAACTCAGTTCCTTGCATGTTTTGCATTAACCTGCGTTGGGTAGGCATTACATGAGTGGAACATGGGTGTTCTTATGAATCTCCACCTATGTATTTTGAAGCAAACTCATATTACTGAAGTCATTAAACCTAGGTTCAGCCAAAATGGTGCACCTACCCGAGAGAGGCATAATGAAGGTAAATGCTCTATTACTTACTCGGAATGTTTATTACTCCTGGTCCCGTTGTCCTTGTCCCATTCATTACTTGTGGAGATAATAATCTCCCAACAGAAAAAAAGAACAGAGGCATGCTGGGACCCTAACCACAACCTCTCCCACTGGGAATACATAAGCAGTACTTACCCAACATTCCGCCTGAACTACCAAGTCCCCAACAGGAAGGCCGATAGTCTGGGAAGGAGGGTGGGTCATAATGAATGGGACGATGACAATGGGACCAGGAATAATGAAGATTACCGGTAAGTAAGTAATAGGGCATTACCACCAGGTCCCTCCTGTCCTCGTCCCATTCATTACTTGTGGAGAATACCAAAGACAGAAACCCGGCGTTCCAAAATCCTCAAGCACAACCAGGAAACCACACCAAAAGCAGCATCCCAAGCGAAACAAAAGGGAGGACCCCAGGAAACAACAGGTCGAGCACACAGCCTGGAAAGCACCCAACCAAAACGCAGAATCGCACAAGCAGGAAACGACCAAGGCGACAAAACAGGAAAACCTACAGCTCCTCCACCCAGAGGGCAGCCAACACACACCAGGAACCCTTCAAACAAACAAAGGAGGAGGAGCACCTGCCAAGAAAGCACAGAGGCTGCCAACAGCAGGAGGACAGGAAGGGGGCCATACACGGAAGAAGACCTAAAGCGACCAGACACACCAGCAAGCAGGAACAGGCCAACAGGGACACAACCAAGGACCAGGAGTCCAGAAAGCAGAAGGCACCAGCGACACCAAGGAGGCAGTCACACATAGAAAAGAAAAAACAGGGCACCCAGGCCCCACCCACCCCCCTGAAGGCAACCCCCAAACCACTAAATGGGAGGAAGCATGTCATGGAGGGGACAAGGCAAAGAAAACCAAGGCCGAAAAAGAGGCACCCCTAGAGATCCCAAATGCGAAGCCCCAGAGGGGAACCTGGAGCTGAAGCAACCAAAACTACGGGCACCCAGTGGGCCAGAAAAGACAAAGCCCCAACAAGACACGAACAACTCACAAGGGTGCCCACCAGAAAAAAGGCGACAAACCCAGCACCACCAAGCAGCCACACCAACCTGGCAGCAGAACTGACACAGGGCCAGCCCAAGCAAAGACCGGAAGGTATGCCCTGAAAGTCAAACAGGCACACAACCAACCCCAAAGAATGACAAGGAGAAGTAAGGGAAGACCCCACAGCCCCTGCCCCAATGAGGCACGAAGGGCAAAAGGGTCAACCACAGGACAAACCCCAACACCACTGGGGAGTCCCACTGGAGACCAGCCAGAAAAAGGAGGAGAGGGCCAGCCAACAGGGCAAAGGCACAAACCCAAAGGACCTACCAAGGGACCAACCTAAGCGAGCCCCAACACCAGCAGCAGAAGGGCCAAGACCAAACCTCACAACAGTTCCAGAGCAGACGGAGACAAAGACAGCCACCGGCTCCAGAGGAGAAACAGAAGAAAACAAGAACCCTGCCAGGAGAACAAGAATCGGAGAGACAAACAGGACAGCCCACAGCCCAACCCTGCAGACGCCCCCACAGGGACCAAGAAGACAGCCGACTGAACCACAGATAGGCCAGCAAAGACAGCAGGCCACCAACACAGCACCCCCACAGGCCCAGAAGGGGCGGGACAGGGCCAACAGCCACAACCCCGAAAACCCCACCACCGAGGGGAGACAAAAAGCTGCCACAACCAGGCCCCAGAGGCAACAGAAAAGGGCAGGAAGCCAGGGCAGAAGTCAAGCAGTCCGCACAGGCACACCAAAGCCATGGCCCAGCATGCACCAGGGGAGGGCAGGAGCAGAGGAGAAATCCGCCAGGGCAGAAAGAAAGACACTGAAACCAGCCACAACCAAGGCAACAGAGGCAACACCCAGCAAAAGGCGGATGGGAAGCCAGGACCGAAGCCAGGCAACCCGCCCAGGCAGGACGACCCCACAACCCATCCCACACCCAGGGAAAGCCCATGCAGAGCCCAGGCAAAAAGCGATGGGCAGGGAGGCTGGCACGGACCCCGCACAGAACCTCCAGACCTCCAGGGGGCCTGGAGGACCCACACCCTAACAATGCACCAAGAAGAGGAAGGAAGCTAGAACGGGCCACAGGCAGAAACCCAAAAGGCAACCCCAAAGGCAGGAAGACCACAAAGGACAGAGCGCTCCACCCCAAGCAGCAAGCATCCCACCAGTAGGCTGGGAGAGAACGCACTGCCAACCCAATGACCTGGATGAGTGAGGGCCTGAAACAGAACAGCCAGGCCCAAAACAAAACAGAAGCAACAGCCAAGGCCCAACAACCAGACCGGGAGCTCGTCGTACATGAAGGGCACACAGCCGCACCCCCCAACGAGGGAGCAAAGGAAATAAGAGGGACAGAACCAAAACCCAAAGCACAAGAAGAGCTCCAAGCAGGCCAACCGGCCCTAGACACAACAAGACAGCAGAGAGCAAGCGGCAAGGATGACTATGATACAGCGAAACTCCGACCAAGGAAACAGAGCCACTAGCAGAGGGATAACAGCCCATCAAACCCTGCGCCCGATCCACAGCGCCAAGCATGGGAAGCCCCACATGTGGCGAAGCAGAGGGGGTCAGGAGAGGCCACACAACAAACCCAAAAAGCAAAGGCAGTGACCAACCCAGCCGCAAACAGTGAAACAGAGGATCCCGAACAGTAGGCCAAGGACCATAGGACACCCCCATTACTGCAGGCCCGGTCACTAAGCAGCAAACAGCAGCAACAAAAGTGGAGGAAAAAAAACGCAATGTGGAACACACCTGGGGGCCGGCAGATCCCATAACGCAGCCAGCCCTAAGAATTGCCCCACCAGACAGCCCAGACACACCCCAACAGAGAGCCTGGAAAGGCAGCAAGTAGGCCTGCTGACAATCCCGCGACAGCATAGTCCAGCCCCCGAATCGCCAACCACACAAGGGCCACGAAAGACGATCTCCACTCAGGGAGACACTGTGTGAGAGACTCTGACCCATGCAAGGGGAGGAGCCCTCCCCAAAATGCACAAAATCCTAAAGAAATAAAGGCTAGAGGCAACTTGAGTGTAAGCCCAGGACTCACCCACTAGCCTACAAATGCAACCAGGAGGCACAGCAGGTTCAAATCGCAGAGAAATGAGACTGCAGCACCAGATTGGAACCCTCAAACTCCCCCGTGAGAGTCTGAGAGCATAACCATGTGCATAGCCCTTAGCTGGCATCCTGAAGGAGAAGAAGAAAGTAGCAGGGATTGGACCCAAGATACAATCTACTGACCCAGAAAGAAAGGAAACAGGCAAACCGCTATGCGGTACTTACTCCTGGGGTAGGCAGACACTCCTGACCACATTGCCTGCCAGAACCATGCCACGACAAGCCGCCAGTACCTGGGCAGCAGAAAAGACACCATACCATCCAGCAGGCACCACAGGGACACACCAGGACAGCTCAGAGTAGCCATGCATCCACTGCAGCATGTCTCCCCCTCGGCCTGGCCACTAGGAAGACGTGCCCTGTAACCCGGATCTGACCGGAGGCTGGCACACCAGCCTCCATGGGCCAGCCATCACACATGGCAAAGAGCCTGGCGGCAAAATCCAAGCCTCCCGGAAAGCCCAGCAGGCTGGAAGGCACACCATCCACATCCCATCCAGGGCAGCCAGACTGGGACCACCAAAGACCGCCACCCCTGCCCAGCAGAAGCAGCACCCGCACCTCATCTCATTCCTTTCGACAGACAGAAAAAAAGAACAGGAGGAATTCTGGGTAAGTACTGCTTATGTACTCCCAGTGGGAGGGGTTGGGGTTAGGGTCCCAGCATTCATCTGTTCTTTTTTTCTGTCGGGAGATGATTATCTCCACAAGTAATGAATGGGACAAGGACAGGAGGGACCTGAGTGTAATAGCTTTATTTCCTCGTTACATCCTCTTTGCATGTGTGTTACATTCTGCAGCATACGTAAAAAGAAAAATGCATGTCTAAGGATTATGTTTGTGCAGGAAGGTTGTCCTTCCTGCACAAAAATATTTCTGGCCACAATGCAGGCACCCTTGCACCAGGGTGTCTACATTGGCACTAGGCAGCCACAAGTGCGTCAATGACATATCTTAGTAGATATGGTGCATTTCTGCTCACTCCCTTTCACGCAACGCAACAAGTATCCTTGCTGTGTTGCCTTGCATGAAAGAATAGTAAATCAGGTCCTGCGTATCATGTGAAAATGAATGCAGGTGTTGTCTAACAACCAAACAAACCATAGTGCATCTGAAACAAATTAATACAAACAATAAAACAAAATGGAAGAAGAAAGGATAGTAGCTGATGTGAAAAATACTTCTTGTTGGAATAACTATCCCTTAGTGCATTTGGCTAAAACATATGAACTCTAAAATAATAATATTAAATCCCCAGTAAAGCGATTGTTTTTTGGTATATAAAAATTCCATATCCTTTTAGTAAGAACAAAAAGGGACTGGATGTAAACAGCATACATGGACAGGAGATACAGTCCCTCAACGCGGACAATGGACAATGCTCAAGCAGTCTCAAATCCCCCCATCCCCAAAGGTTTAAAGAAACCAGTTCCCTAGTTGTTAACAAAGTCAATTAAGCAAGAATAAAAACAAGAAGCAGAGGCAGTTCTTCAGTGTTCCTCTCAATACAGATTATAATCTTACTCCAGCATAACAAGCAAGGGTGATTCATTTTCCATTTCATTTTTTTTTTTAAATAACAATTTTATTGAAAATGAAATCCACAACATTGCAGCAGTCATGACACTTAATTAGCTCCTTCACAGACAAAATACACATCCGGGCTTTAGAAACAACAATCGATACACTCAGGGTAGTAAGCCTTGCATCAGGCAGATCAGTGAAGCAGTACAGAGGTGGTTACCTACACATCTTGATAGTGGGGAGCCCCGCTCATACAGCATATGAATGGTGGTCTTAAGCTTTTAGGTCACCGCGTCTGCCCCCATTGTATCCAGGATAGCTTGTCTCTCCCTTCTAAGTGCCACCGTAGGAGAGATACAGATGTCTCCCCGATATTTATTCCAGCGTCCCCACTTGCGATCCCACTTCCGCGGACAGCCTCGACTTTTGTAAACCGTTTTCTCCGCCACTATGGCCTGATCCATATCTGTGGCCCAGTCGCGCAGCTGCGGCACGGCATCTACAATATTCCTTTTTGCAATGGCCCACCCCCCCACCACCCACTCCTGCTCCACCTGAACGAGATCTGTAGCCTCCCACACATTAAGGAGGCAAAGCCGGGGAGAAGGGGCGATGGGCTTATCTATTGACCTCGCCATCTGTCGGGTGACTGCTATCCAGTATTGCTGAATGATGGGGCATGCCCATAGTATGTGCAGAAATGTCCCTGTCTGGTGACAATGCCGTAGGCAGAGTGCGTCTGGACGTCTACCCAATTTATACAATAGTTTGGCATCGAAATACACCCGGTGCAGAATTTTGAGCTGAACAAGGCGAAGTCGCATCGGCATCGCCACCTCACGAGGGGAGGCCACAGCGTCAGTCCAGTCCTCGTCAGCCAATTCCCCCAAGTCTGTCTCCCACCTGGCCCGTAACTTCTGCAGTGGGTCAGTACGATTATTAACTAACTTTCTATAGGTCAAGGAGATAGCCCTGCGGTCCATTGGATCCAGCAACAGCCTGTCCTCCAAAGGAGAGGAGTCTGGAAGGGGGGTACCGGCGGGGAGGGCGCCATCGATAGCATGGCTGATTTGAAGGTATCGATAATACTCTGAGGGTGCAAGCTGGTATTTAATTTGAAGCTCCGCAAACGACGCCTTCTTGCCTTTAATCCATACATCCCCCACCGTAGATATACCAATAAGGTCCCATTTATCGAAACCTGCGCAGGTACTCAGACGCCCCAGACAATCGGGCTCCCAGAGTGGGGTGGCCTTAGTTAGCCGCCCATGCCAACCCATACGCCACTGGAGCCTGTGCCAGATTTCCACCGTCCGGGCCGTAGGGCCAGTCAAGTCTAGTTGTTTGTGATTTGAGTATAGTGCCCTATTGTACCCTCCCTTCCCCAAAAGCCATCGATCAGTACGGAAACTAGGATCATCGTGGGCTCCAAACACCCACTGGTTGATTGCGATCAGTTGCGCTGCTTGGTAATAGAGGCGTATGTCCGGCAATCCTATCCCTCCATCGTACCAGCCCATTGTGACTTTTTGCATTGCGATTCGGGGCGGCCCAGTATCCCATAGGAGGCCTCGCAGTGTCGCCTCAATCTTCAAAAAATAGGCGTCTGGAATCGGGATGGGTGTATTTTGTAGGGCATAGAGGAAACGGGGGAGGGCTAGCATCTTGAAAAGGGCTGCCCGACCCAAGAGTGTGAGGGGCAGCGTCTTCCAATGGACCACGTCTGCCCTGAACCGCTGCAATGGTCCCACTAGGTTCCGCTCATGAAATAGGGACGGGTCCAGTGTTATAAAGATGCCGAGGTATTGGAAACCCTGCGTTACCACCGGAATGGTATATCCCCTGGGACTATGTGGCGGGTCACCCCAAAGGGGGTACATCTGGGATTTGGACCAGTTGATCTGGTACCCGGAGTGGGTCCCAAAAATATGAAAAATATGAAGTACCCGACAGACCGAGCGCGCCTCCATTTCATTTTTAAAGCATTATCTGAAGAAAAGGGTCTTGTGAGCAAGACTATGCATTCTTTCTTTATTTATGAAGTTTATAGAGGGCGCAGCTACCCAAAAGGGTCTCCCGGCGCTATCGGTGGACAATAGCAGGGGCACAGCAAGAAGCATACCTAAGATGGCGAGGGTTCAATCAGGGCATAATTTTTAGGTTCTTACGGAAATGAAGCAATGAGTTACAGGATCTGAGAGCAACCGGAAGAGAATTCCAAAGTTTCGGACCTAAAACGGAGAAGGAGCTCTCCTTAAAACGAGCTCCGCGAAACCTAGGCACAGTGAAAGGTTGGCTGATCTCAGCACTCGGGTAGGGACATACGGAGACACCAGATCTTGGATATAAGAAGGAGTGAGACTGTGTCTAGTATGACACATGTAGCATAAGGTCATGAGTTTGTCAACCCTCAGCCAGTGCAGTTTATGAAGCAAGGGAGAAACGGAACAATATCCGGGCAGATGGAAAAGAAGGCGAGCAGCCACGTTCTGGATGAACTGCAAGCGACAAATCAAGGCTTTATCAGCCCCCAGATACAGTACATTCCCTTAGTCAAATCTGGATGTAACCAGGGCCTAAGATCATAAACCTGAATCTCAATCTCTCTTATGTTCCAGTTTCCATGCCCACTATCACGATTTCTGTCATATGTGATGGTAGTTTTATCCTGGGGTTGTACTCAGTACTTATTTACATATTGTGACATATTAATAAAATGTTCTTAAAATAAGAACCCTTGCTGAACTTTCTTATCAGTATTACCACTAAGATAAATGTGTTATACTCTTCCTGGACTCAAACTTCACACTTCTTCCTTTGAGCTAGGCCATGACTGCTCAAAAAAGATACTCATAGAGTCAAGTTTCATAAGAGGCCCAGTACCCAGTGACCTGGTTAGTGCTATTCACCCGCATTGTCACCTTAAATAATATTGCCGGGTTACGATTGAGGCTGTAAGCAGGTATCAAACTGCAGAACAGAACAAAACATGAATGTTAGATTTGGGGGTCTCTAGTTGGCATAGGTAGGTACCTGTGACAAATAGGGACCCTTACTTCTAGTCAGAATAAGGGGGTGCACTCATAAAATAAACCCTGCTCACCCCCAATGGTAGCTTGGCACGAGCAGACAGCCTATCTCAGAGGCAGTGTGTGAAGCATTTGTGAAAACATACAGTAATCAAGTGACAACACTACAGATGGACACCACACAAGTTTTATATCAAAAATAAGTATTCTTTATATAGATTTATCACAAGACCACAAACAACACAAATCCACAATACTGTTACTTTAAAATGGTAGAACTTAGCTTAGTTCTCTTAAGATGGTAAATGCGACACTCAAAGTTCAATGTACCTTAAGATGCGACACGCAGGGCAACGAAAGTGTTGCAAGGACGGTGATACGTTGAAGATCCGGTGCAAATAAACAAAGATGGCGCTTTCTTCTTGATGCAACACGCTTCCCGGTGATGCAGCGGCGTCTGCTGTGACATCGATCCTCTTCTCTGGAGATGCGAGATGCTTTACACGATGCGAGCCGCGACAGGCCCCGCGACACGCTTCCCAGTGATGCGGCGGCGTCTGCTGCGACATCGATCCTCTCCCCTCATGATGCGAGTTGCTTCCATAACGATGCGAGTTGCGACAGGCCCTGCGACACTCTTCCCGGTGATGCAGCAGCATCTGCTGTGACGTCGATCCTCTTCTCTGGCGATGAGCCGCGACAGGTCCTGCGACACACTTCTCGGAGATGCGGCGGCGCCTGATGCGACGTCGATACTCGTCTCCTGCGATGAGCCACGACAGGCCCTGCGACACGCTTCCCAGTGATGCGGCGGCATCAGCTGCGACGTCGATCCTCTTCTCCTGGCGATGCGAGGCGCTTCGGTGGACCTGCGATGACTCAATGATTCTTCTGCGACACGCTTCCCAGTGATGCGGCGGCGTCTGCTGCGATGTCGATCCTCTTCTCCGGCGATGCGAGGCGCTTCGTGTTGTGAAGCGGCAGCGGCAGTTCGGCGACCCGTTTCTTGTTCTTGAGTCGCGCTTCCAGCTCCTTGCGACACGCAAGTCCTTAAAAAGTCCAGCACAACTGCAGGCACTTCAAAAGAACTCTTGGGGAGCTAGTGGGTGAAGTCTGTTGCCCCAGAGAATTCAGCAGGAGGCAAGCTCTTTTCCAAGCCCTTGGAGATCCTTCACAAGTTGAATAAAAGTGCACACAAATTCCTTTCTCCTTTCTTTGGCAGTCAGGCAACCACTGCAGGCCAATCCCCCAAGCAGCACTTCAGCTTAGGGATAGTCTCTCCTCAGTTTCTTCTGGTTCCACTCCTCAGCAAAGGTTTCTTCTTGTTTCCCAAAGTGATCTAAAGTTCTGGGGTCTGGGTCCCCTTGTTATACACAGTTTCTCTTTGCTCTCTGAAGGCAGAGAGGTCTTTGCCTAGTCCAAACCAGTTCTGGTCAGTCCTGGAGCACTTTGTTGACAAGACTCCTTCTTTACTTTCAGAGTGCAGGGCAGAGACATCAGACCCACCACAGGAGGTGGAGCCAGCATTGTGGAGGGAAGGCACAGCCCTATTCAGGTCCCAGGTGCAACTCCTCCCACCCATCTAGATGCAGATCTCTCTATTCATCCCTGTGCTGACTTACCCTGTCTCCTGGAATCCCCCAGCCCCTGTCACTCAAACTCCAGACAAGGAATACACATCCTAGCAGAGCCAGGTTTGGATGGTTAGACAAGAAAATACCTACTTTCTAAAAGTGGTATTTTCAAACACAGGATGTTAAAACCAACTTCACTAAAAGAAAGATGTATTTTATCATTCTGACTTCAGGCATACTAAATTCGAATTTCTACCATGTTCCCTGAGTCAGTTAGGATTATAAGATATAATAATCAAACTGCCCATTCCGGCCTATGGGGAACAGGTAGCCTTGCAATAATGAAAAACGAAAATGGCTGTAATTCACTATTAGAACAAGCCACACACACCAGGGCATGTCCTACCTTATACTTACAATGCACCCTGTCCTTGGGCCTACAATAGGGGTGTCTGATATGAAAAAAGGGAAGGTTTAGGGACTGACAAGAGGGTGCACTTTCCCAGTCAGCATGACAGTACCAGACTGCATGCAGGCTCTGCAATGGCAGGCCTTAGAAACACTTTTACAGGCTGCTTCTGTGGGTGGCACAACCAGTGCTGCAAGCCCACCAACAGTATTTGGATTACCAGCCCTGGGCACTCCTGGTGCACAGTACTAGGGTCTGACAGGTAACCCAAACCACCCAATCATAGAATCACTAATTCATACATCAATTTACCATAGGGAGCACTTGCACTGTGGCACTGGACAGCAGTGGCACAGTGCCCAAAGCATCTAACACCAGCAAAAACACATGAGGCACAGCAAAAAATGGAAGGGAGACCCACGCCAAGGTGCCAGGTCTAACAATGAAGTGTGTTAGACCTGCCTTCCTTGGCGTGGTTTCTCCCTATCCTTTTTGCCTTCAGACCTGCAGTTTCTGCTGACTTTGTTTTTGCTGGCCTTAGGACTCTTTAGGGCTGCTAACTAGTGCTAAAGTGCTTGTGTTTTCTCCTTAAAACATGGTAACAATGGCTTAAAGCCAATTGGCATATTTAATTTACATATAAGTCCCTAGTAAAGTATCACTACATGTGCCCAGGGCTTGTAAATTAAATGCTACTAGTGAGCCTGCAGCACTTATTGTGCCCCCCACTTAAGTAGGGAGGAAGAGGGGTGGCGCAGAGGCCAGAGCAACTGACTCCGGAGCATGGGGCTCACGGTTAGATGCAGACAATAGATCAGCTCAGCATCATGTGACTCTGGGCAATAGCTCACGTAAGCTACCTGACGGCCCACCAGCGCCTTCATACTCTTAGGGGTGATAAGTTTGCGCTTTACAAATGTGGAATTAATAAATTTATTTAAATGTAAGTAGCCCTCTAAACATTGCTCAGGGCTGCCATTGCAGAGCCTGTATGTGCAGTTTACACTGCCATTTCGACATGGCAAGATAAACCTTTTGCCAGGCCTAAACCTTCCCTTTTTGTACATGTAAGTCACCCCTATAGGGGGCCTTGGTCAACCCCCAGGGCAGGGTGCAAAATATTTAAAAGGCAGGACTTGTACTTTTAATTTTTACATGTATTTGAAGTGAAAAGCGCTAAAATTCTTTTTTCACTACTGCAAGGCCTCTCTCCCATAAGGTAATATTGGTCTTACCTTATTGCATTTTTTAAGTGTAATTCCCAATTTTGAAGAGATAGACTTTTCAAGTTTGGTGTCTCTAGAATCGTAATTTAAAATCACAACTTATGGTGCAGTCAGATTTTAAATTGCAATTCAGAAAATGTCACTTTTAGAAAGTTGACATTTTCTTACTTTAAACATTTGGTGCCTTTTGCCTGTCTCAGTAAACACCTGGGAAGGATGACAACTGGGGTTTGTGTATTCCCCCTAGACAGCCACACACAATGGGAGTTTAGGTGTGACTTAACGGGCCAACCTGGTAGGATGGGAGGGGAGAGCTGGACCCAGCCTCACACGTGGATAAGCTGTGTTCTGCCCCCACACATAATGTTGCATACGCCCCTATTGTGAGTCTGGAGCCAGGGCAGGAATGGAGGACCTCTGTGTACTTCATAGACACATCTTTGACGTCTTCCCCATTTCAAAGGCACAACTGGGTATAAGTATTGGACCTCAGACGCCACTACTTCAGTACACTTCTGAACCTGTGAAGACTGCCAGGAAGAAGAATTGCTGTGCTGCTGAAGTACTGCCACTCTGATGGACTGCTGCTTGCTGTGCTGCCCTGCTACCTGCTGTTGCCCTACTTGGATGAGAAGTACTGGAGCTGTATCACCTGAACCCAGTGTGACTCGAAAGGCTAGCCTGGCCTCCTGATCTGAAGTCTCAGGGAAATAAAAGCCTTCCAACTTACCTGCTTCTGCACCTGGACTCTGCCCTCTGTCAGTTTAGCCTGCCAAGTGGTGCCATCCAGGTCCTGGTCAGTTGGAAGTGAGGCCTAAGGTGCTTGCTTCAGCAAAACCCACTCATGATGTGTTGAAATGGCGCACCAATGCCATTGCATGGATCAGAATCAGCACATCACCCCTGTTGCGTGGATCGATACCAGAGCATCACTCCTGTTGCCTGGATCAGAACCAGCACATCACCCCTGTTGTGTGACCAGAACCAGCGCTTTGTCTCTACTGCGTGGATCGGCCCCGATGCACTGCCTTTGGAACCACACCTGCACAAGGTCCCCGCATCTCTGTAGATAGCATCTTAGACAACAATGCCAAATCCCCACCTCACAGCCCTACACTCATTGGCGCCAACTCATTGTTGCTGCTGCGCAGATCGAGATCTGCGCATTGTCACCACTGCATGGATCGACACCAATGCATTGCTTCAGCTGTGGCCCACATTTTTAACATCGACGCCTCCAGGATCAAGGTACTTTTGTTCAGCGGGCCTCACTGATTCCCTGTATCGGGCACAAGCTCCACTGCGGTTAGCCCAAACTTTTGACTTTGTCCCGGTCTGTCACGGCCAGATATCCCAAGTAAGCGCTTATTGCTTCTAAGCACTACTTCACAGTTTATTATTTAAAATTCGTATCTCAAGATCTACTCATTGGCTTTTTGTTGTTTTGGTCTTGTTGTGTTTATTATATTAAATTCTATTTTACTAACCTGGTGTGGTAATCGTTTTGTGTGGTGCTTTCAATGTTTTACTGTGCTGCACAAATACTTTACATTTTGGTTTTAAGTTAAGCCTGACTGCTCTGTGCCAAGCTACCAGAGGGTAAGCACAGGCTAATTTATGGTTTGCCTACTTCTTACCCTGACCAGGACTGTGGTTGCTGCTTGACTAGGGTACATACAACCCACTTTCTAACATTAATCCAAACACATTTCGACCATTTCACTAAAACATTTATGAGTCAGGGAAGTAGTACTACCTAAACACTACTTAGTATACTCATAAAGACTTTGTTAATTGGCCACAGAACCATTGGTGGCTCGTGATCCCTGAAAGTGGTGGGGCCGGATACTTGCCACGGGTTCATCTAATTGTTTTCAAAGTTTGCCTTGGGTGCCCTCACAAACAAATGTACCAAACACTGTGGGCCCTGGTGCAGCTGCTACAATTGAACATTGATAGAGACACCACTGATTCAGTATCCCTTACTCTCACAATCTCCCCCTCACTCACTCATTCACCTCACTCACACATCTTTACTCGCTCACTTTCCCTTATTCATACCTACTATCTCTCTCTCATTTGTTCTCACGCTTTCATTGTCAGTACATTAAACTAACACACACTTTCATTCAATCTCATTCTCTCTCAATCACTCACAAGCATACTTTCACTCACACATACATAGAGAAACACTGATTATTGTTTTCTTACCTTTCTTCCTTTTATGGCAACTCAGAGGCTTCATGGCAGCACCGGAGCAGGAATTGGGTGCTGGACATAGGAAACAGCAATCTATGGTTTCTAACAAGTAGACGAACAGAGAAGCAGGGCCAGGTGCCAGAGCAAGACCCACCTCAAGTCCTCTCCTAGCTTTTTGAAGCACAGTCCGATCAGAAGATGGGAACGTGCTGGGGGTACTGCCCCTGCTGCTCTGTGTGGCTCCTCCTTTGCCTCAGGGATGCACTTATCTGCACCATGACATCTCCATTTTGGCAGACATACTGTGCTGCCTGATGCATGCATAGTATGTCTGATAAATAGTGTGACGATTCTATTTGCTGAATAAAGGTTTTGGGAAAAAAAATAAAAAAATAAAATAAAATGATTGTGCCTGTGTTAAGGGATTGTAGTTGAACCTCACCCCGTGCATGTGCAATCTAGACATACATCTACAGAGTACTGTGTTTTTAAACAAACTCTGTAGCTGGATTGTCGCTCGGCCCCCTCCTCCTCAGCCTATCACCAGGAGCCTTGTGAAGAGGCCGAGAGGGTTGGCCTGCATGCTGCAGAATTCATCAATTCATGTAAACATGAAAGTAGTGTTTGCATGATCACTGCTAAATTAAAGTATTACCAGTGTAATAATGTAATTTATCAGTGGCTGTTAGGGCTTACAGGTGGTAGGGCTATGCCCTGGGGCCCCTGAATAGGAACCACCCCTGCTCAGACCTGTTTAAACGAATCATAAGTTAATGTTTTGGTTTGGGGGCTTTCCTGCTTAATGATCACTCTTTAGGTACAAGTAAGAAACATGTTTCTTAGTCGTCTACATTCTAATCTATGGAAGCAATTCACAAAGGCATTTATGAGTACGTGAAAGAGTGCTCAATGATTACTCCAGGTACTCATAAACCCCTTTGTGAATTGGCCCTATTCTGTTGCGCTGTTTTTATCAAAGCTTTTCAGTGCAACTCGCATGAGCAGAGTGTTTTTGATCAAAACGTGGATGCAAAGGGTGCCTGCCTGATATGTCCTCTAACATTACATCTTTTTTTTAACTGGAATTCGGATTGCGATGTATCGTTGTGTAAGCATTTAGCACAGATTTCTACTCAACATAATTTGTAAGTAAATAAAGAACCTTGCGCATACTTCACCTGGCTCTGTTTGATCTCTTTGGACAGTGGACACCGGAGGTAAAACCCACAGAGAAAGGAAAGCTGCCAGCTCCGGGACCATCGTCCTTGATGGCCAGCCTAGAGGAGCTGGAGAATCTGTCCTCTCCGCTGAGCTCTCCACACCCGCACATGGAGACCCAGCCCTCTGAACTGAAGGACTTCCAGCCATTCCCAGGTACGCTCAAATGAAGGAGGCAGAGGAATGCACTGTGACAATGCATATTCCATGCATAACATGCTGAGACCAGAACAAATCCAACATTGCTATATTCTGGGATCGCACTTAATGTTGCCCCTGAACTTTCCTGCTTGCTTCATATAATGGATCAAAGAAAGTCTGGGTTCTGCAGTCCACCGTCTTGTGATTCAGATAGTGTCATACTGTGTATTTTGCATTCAGCCTTCACTTGATAGTGAGAAGCAGATCTGTGACAATATGTTTTCCTATTGTTAGATGAGTGAAAGAGCTTCTTGTGGGAAGCAGTATTTTGTGCTGGATTATATTGCATTGTAGTTGCTTTTACATAGCCTGCCATACCCCTGAATTTGAGCAGAGGCACTTAATTTGTAGACAGATGGCTTGCTCCGCTGTCTCGAGGGGTACTGCTTAAAATTGTAAGGGTGTTGTGGGATTATTAGTTAGGGTGAATGGTAGTCCACGTAAAAAGGCCACCATTCTTGTTAGATCCTGTAAAGGTTTCAGTGATTTAAACCTGAGCTCACACCGTGGTAGCTATAGCACTGAGCAGAAAGGCTTAAGAAAATGTGTAAAGCATTTAGAAGTACCAAAACAGCCACAAAGTTGAAAACGTCCCAACACAATAAAAATTTCACTCCACTTTATAAAATAGAGAATACTTTAATCAACAAAATGAAACTAAACCAGCACAAACTCAATTAGGGGAACCAGAGATAAGAATGTTTGAAGTTTTAAATAGGGCCAAAAAGCATTATGTGCCAACCACAATGGAATGCAGGTCGGATGCAGAAACCAGGATTGACCGGGTCGGAAGTTGTACCTACGGACTTGAAAATGTCAGTTGCTGGCTGCTTTTGGTGTCTTCGCCTGGCGACCATTTCTACTTTTGGACTTAGTCACTTTTTGGGAGCTCAGATTTCTCCAGCAGGGCAGGGCCCTATAGTCAAACAGAACTCCACGTGGCCAGATACATTTTCCGCATCATCCAATTCAAACCAGTGGCGGTTTCTTCATTTGAGCGTAGGGGCGTCGCCCCCTGTTTATTTTGTTGCTACTACTGTAAATTTGTTTTTATTCCTTTTGTAGTTTTTTGACTCAGTGAGCAGCATGGCCTGTGCAAAGTTTTCCTAAGATAAGAATGACTTAGGGCGGTCGGACAGATGAGGGAGGGGGATTGGTTGGAGCTTGGATAATTGACAGGCAAGCTGCCGGGCCTCGCTGTGGTGAAGTGCGCATGTCAGATTGGACTAATGCCTTGCTCTGCGTAGCCCGACATGCTCACTTGAACCCACGCCTACCTACAGCAATGTTAGGAACTTGGAGAATTGCTGCCAGAGCCCTCAAGTCGTCTTCGGAGTGTTGGCAGCGACTGACCGAGCTAATCCTCATGCAACTCTCTTGCTGTTTTGTAACATAAACAGCAAGGGAGCAGCGTCTATATTGGCTCAGGATTTGTGGGGGTGGGACAGAGGGCGAGCTGGTGTGGTCACATGTTCCGTTGCCTGGAGGCACAGTCATGACAAGAGGTATTCTTAGAGACGGACCGGGCAGTAAGTCTCTTGTCAGGTATCGGAACATATCCAGCTGTGTAATATACCAGATGTTTCTTTTTATTATATATATATATATATGTTTTATTGAAAATTATACATTATATGTGTGAATTTAAACTATATACAAAGAGACATGGGCGCATATGCACACACACCACAAACGGCTGTGTGTCTTCTGCATGTAGATTTGCAAACTCCTGACACACTGATGGAATATTTCAGGACCCGTGTGACATGTCACCCGTCTCACAGGGTCACCCTTCAGGACCACAGTTTCCTGGTGTGGTGACTCAGACCTCAGAACTGGCAAGGTAAATATGGACTGGTCACTGAGAGGGTCACTGGGACATAAAATAAATGTACACCAATAAATAATTGCGAAGGAGGTGGGGTATGTCAGTACATGTTAATCCCACCTCCTGAGAGTGCCACTAGGGCCTTGGCTCTGCCGTGCCCAACATAAGGTGGCAGCAGTGGCCACCAGTCTCCTTGAAATGATGGGCAGCCCCAGTTATGCAGAGCAACCAGCTGACCGCCTGATGAATGGCCACCAGTGGCCGATGGAGAGCCGTAGTTCTTCGCCTTTGTTCCTTACTAGACTCCTGGCCAAGCTCCTTTGTGGTCTGCAATTCAAGCGCCCACGTCCATGCCTCTAAGCGCACACAATGGCCACTAAATTTTATTGACAACAGTGAAGTGTGCAACTGGCAGGGTGGATGCAATGCCCACCGGCCTGGGTCAGACAGGGGCGGCAGAAAGCAAAGTTAGATGGCCCCACCCAAGAGGCAAACTGGTGTGGCCTTGTGCTCAAAGTCACCTTCTGAATGACCCTCCAAAACTGCCCCCTAACTTCAGTCACAGGTCAATGTATCTAAAGAACGAGCTCGCTTTTATACATTCTTAATTTCGTTTAGAAATTAAATTACATTTAACAATTGTAAATAGAGGATACAAAATTGTGTATTCTAAGAAACTATTTTCGTTTAGCAGAGGATTGTATGCACAATATATAAGAAAGGCAATAACTTGATTGAAACAATTAACTGTATATTTATACACATCTGACATCGTGGAAGCTGAAGTTAATTTTAGGCCTGCTGCCCATCGTTATGTTAGAAATGTATTTAATTTATATGACCATATTTACAACAGAGTTGCACCGGCTCTGTTAGTAATCAAAGCGAACAGTGTAGTGTACACAAGAAAATAAACAGCAGCTCCTTCAGAAATTGCTGTTTTGTCTGATTTGACGGACATGTTGGAAGAGCAAAATGAAGCGCCTTGGGAGCCATTGGAGGCGATTGTGGAAGAAGACAAGCAGAGTTTTGGTTGATTGTGCCAAGAGCTGGCCCACATCGTGTATATATTTTTAAAAATAGCAATACTCTAGGTTATTTTTAAATGTAGTCGGGATGGCGCTTTCATGTGAAGGTTTTATTAGATGATCTCCGGGTCTTATACCTCCGCCTGCTTTTGTCTCCATAGGTTCTAGGGGCTAGAGAGAGGTTTCACTCCTCAGGGAAGTGATGGGAAGGGCCTCGCCGAGAGGCCAGGCAGGAGAACATGCTTTCCCTCAGTAGGGGCTGAAGAGTTTGGACGACCTCAGGTGAAGGGCGGCACGTCTCATCAGGGTAGGAAGGAACTGGTCTGGTCTGCACTCGCAAAGGATGGCAGGGTCGCACCGGCCTATAGAACAAGTTGGGAGTGTGAAAGGGCTGGTCTGACTGGTCAATGTGTGGGCTGTTTGTGGGCCTGTTTTACGGTCTAGTGAATTGGTTTGTACTGTTGATTTAATATTACCACAAACACTGACGGCCCCAAGCGCAAAAGCAGTCTCCCATATCTTGCCAAACACCTACACACATTGTTTTTTCAAGTTAAACACCGCCCTGATTTGCAAAAGTTGGCCACTTATTCAGCTGTATGGTTGAGTGGTGTAGCCAGGATGTCATGGGCCCAAATGCAAACAAGAAAAATTAGCCTCGGCCCCCGCCCCCATGGTGGTATTGGAATAATGAGATCACTGGGGTGCAGTGGGCCCCTGATACATGTGGACGTACAGTGCCACTGCACCTGTTGGACTTAGATAAGCAATCTGATGGTACTCTGAAACTAGTATATGAGAATTCTGTGATATTTGCAGAAAAATATGTGTTGGTTTTTTTACAGTGCGCGTGAATTTGAGTCTAATCTGTGTAGCAATACATGTAACTTGATTACTAAGCCTAAATGTAGCATATCCACTGTGAGGATTTACATGGTTGTCATAGCTATTTTGGGTTAATTGAATTTTATGAAAAAGGGAAAATATGCCGACCAAACGTTTAATGTAATATAACCAGTGAGATAACTTTATGCCCCTAATGTAAGAATAATGACTAGCGGCCAAGGACATGTTTAAAACTATCTGAGGCCTAACTTCTGATGATTTTCCAGCCAGCTATAAGCCAGTGTTTTACTGAATAAGCAGCAACCTATGTTATCATATGACATTTCTTTATTGATGTCATACCTACAGTTTTACAATTGCTTTATAAAATCTTCTTGCTTTCTCAAATTTGCTTGAAAATGCACCATTTGCTCACTCTTTTTCCAAATTTCTCCCAGAGGGAATTCCCCCTGTGATATCCTCCTCATGGCAGTCAGCCTCACTCTCCACAGGGCTCTCTTCCAAAACTTTTATGCCTCACCACTTTCAAATGTCACCAATCGCCACTGCTCCAAACTGATTTGCTACTGCAGAAAAGCTGAAAGCAGTAGCAGCCAGAATCTTTGGTCCAGCTGCATCTGACCTTTGCCATATTGACTCAATAGGTTTGTCCCGGGGGATTGGGGGGGGGTCAAGATTCATTCCAGCACACACTACCAGTAGAGTCCAGGGCAGGTCCAGTTGGAACAGGTCAGCTGGACTCTTTTGGAAAAGGCCTTCTGGCAACTTGTGGTGTTCTTAGGGCTTAAAGGGGGTCAGCCAACTCCCCTTTGGAGTCCACTTCTTTGTCATGGATACAAGTGGGAGTACAGTTCTAAACTGCAGGTGCAGTAATTCTGTCTTCTGGAGGTCTAGTATTTCTGAAGAGGATGCCCAGGTGTGCCACATTTATCCTTGACACTAGCTAATGGGTGGGGTGACTTCTGGCCCCTCCCTAACCAATAGGAAAAAGGTTCACAGGGCTTACCCAACACTCCGTATTCCTCTCCAAGATGGTGAAACCCTTCTCCTCTTGTGCAGAGCCTATATGCCCCCCTAGAGGTGTGGCGAGGGAAAAGAACAACCCCTCATCTGCGGTCACTTCACTCCAAACCAGTTCTGGGGGAAGATATTTGACCACTGGGATTGGTGAGTGCCTTGCTGAGCGAACAAAGAAGGCCTGTGACAGGGTGAGCCCCTTTGAATTTAATCTAGTTACTCTGCACACCACAAATGGTCATCCTGCCAGAGGAACAGAATACCTCCTCATATCCATGGCCTTAGTTTCAGCTCTAGAAGTAAGTTCAGATTTAATCACAGGGCTATTCAGCTCCTGAGTGACAGTTGAAGCTCATGCAAATGTGTCTCTAGAGGCTTTAGGCAATTTTCTAAAAGTACCTTTTTCAAGATATATATTACAAATCCCACTTTACCAGTGGATTGGGCTTGTAATAAATATTTCAAAAAGGCAACAAATAACACGTGTCGGGGTTTCCTAGCCAGAGATGACATTATTAAATTGAAGATTGTATTCTAATGCTTTCCCATGGCACAGCCAACGCTGCTACAGGGAAAATAGCTTTTGGGACCTTTTTTTCTGTAAGTAATGTTTTTTTTATACTTGTCTTTATTAATGACATTGTATCATGTTACACAGCGGAATTCAACATATGGTGCTTGCCGTGCATTGCCCTTTTCAAAAGTGAGGGCTTAGGCCAATGGGGCCGGCCGTGCCACTAACCTAGCAAGGCCGTATTCTCTTCATGCAAATGGTGATAAGGACGGGAGGACTTCACCCAGTCCCTTTTCAGAAAAATGGCTCCGACAGTCCTGCAGGTGTGCAAGGGGACTGCCAACAACAAATGCGGCACACACAGGCAGCTGAGGGCGGGAGGACCTCACCCGGCACCTTTTCAGAAGAACTGGCCCCGGCAGTCCACTCCGGTGGGGCGACCTCCCTTGGCCACCCCGCTTACCGTAGTAGGCAGCCACCCCCACCGAAGTTGGAAATGCAGGAAAATGCAACAGGGCTCCTCACCGGGGTCTCCTCGGTCTCTTGCTGCAGAGCAGACCCTCCTCTTGACTGCACGATGAGCCCGTGAGACTCCGACTCGTTCTCGCCACTGGCCCTGCCCACAAACAGGCTCAGGCAGCACGCAGGGCTCTCTCCTTCCTTATGAGAACCCTGCCCACCACCAGGCGTCCTCCGCCTGACTTCCTGCCTCTAGAGGCAAAACCAAAGGGGATGATGAACGGAGTGTTGAACATTGCAAGCACTCACACCCAGGCAACTGATCTGGCTTTAATCCATCATCATTCTTTAGCTCACTTCGCCACCCCAGTTCAGACATGGACATATGAAAATCAGTCTGACACTGTGCCTCATGGGAACAATCCAGCCCGGACTGCCAAGCCATGTCTTCCCTGGACCGGAAACAATCATCCTGGGACCGGTTTCTGGCTAATCAGCTGTAATCAGCCAGGCTAGCTTGAATCCAGTGTCAAAGTGAGCAAGGCACCCATATCTGGGCATACCCTGCCAACTTAGGGCGAACAAAAGGCCGGGCAGTTCGGGCTTGACTGTTCCCATTGGGCACAGGGTCAAGACTGATTTGCATATGGCTGGGTCCAAACTGGAATGGCATGGTGAGCAAAAAAACAATAGATCTAGGCCCGGATCTCTGTACTGTGATGAATGAATGACATTGTTCTGCATTCTGTCCATCAATTGTTCTTTTTGCATCTAGAGGGCTGATAGCGTACGGAGCGAAGTCTCCGTCGACTTGGCTCCTTTCCTTACACCACGTGGGGCAGCCACCCGGGGCTACTCAGCAGAGCCCCGGCTGCAGCAATCAGCACCGATGTGCCAACACCAGGGGGAGGGAGAGCGCTCTGCTTCCTTCACCTCTACCCACCTGCTCTCACTCAGCACAATGGTCCCTATTGAAGGGGACCAGCGAACTTGGATACAGCATTCCTGGAGTGCTCCATGCATTGCTTTCCTTAAACACAAGAAAAATATGAAGCGCTCAGCCTGTCTCCTCCTTCAAGACACAACCAGGGAGCAGGCAGCGCTCTTCTCTAGGAATTGGCAATGGCAGAGCTGGGCACAGGCAGGCCAGCACAAAGGCTTGTGCGGTAAAAGTTGCAGTCCTTCCCTCAACAGTAAAGTCAAATGGCGGTTCCTCCTGGTGCATTGCAGTTCATGCAGTGTTTCAGCTCCACGAGTTCCAAGTAGGCCCCCAAAAACATGTTGTCAGAGCCCCAGTACTTATAGGGCACATGTCTTTGTTCTCCCCTGGCCCAGGCTCTGAGCCCTGCCCAAACCAGTTCTGGGGGAACTTGGCAAGTGTACAACACTCCCCATTGTAAGTGTAGGCCCTGGCCCCAGACACTTCACAGGGGGGCGGAGCCATCATTGTGGAAGGCAGGCACAGTCCTAGTCAGGTGCAGGTGCTACTTCTCAAACCACTCCAAATGCAGACCAGGCCTATTCAGCCTAGTGCTGACTCATCCACACTCTCTGGAGCCACTGCACCTCCCCACCCCCTGTCACTTCAAGGCCAGACAGTCAATACACAACAGACATGAACAAAGACACATAGCACACAGAAATGCATACTTCTAAAAGTGGCATTTCTAAAATAGTGATAATGATTCCGCGAACACCGATATGCAGCATTTATCACCACTATTCCAAACATACCAAACTTGATCACGATACCCCTCTCATGTCAGGAATTACCACTAAAGCACATATCAGGGAATACCCAATGTATTCCTATGAGAGGACAGCCTCACAGCAGTGACAAACAAAATAGGCTGTTTGTCACTACCAGGACATTTATTTATTTATTGAAAAGTTTTATATAGCGCTAGCCAGACCCGAAAGGAATGGGAGCGCTTCACAGCATGGGTTAAGACACACAGTTTGGCAGTCATACACAAATTGATTCATGGCGCAGTTTAAAGTCTCAGCATACTGCACAGCATATCAGGAAAGAAGGGCACAGAAAATCACAATATTGAGCACATTGACTCGAGCCCAGCATCCTTTAGGGAGGGGGGAAGGAGGGACGGGTCAGGGAGGGGATGAGGTAGAAGTCTTAGTGCTGCAGTGTCTATGTCCTGCAATGTGCAAGCGTAAGGACATGCCACACAGTTAAGGCATATGTCCTACCTTTTACCTACACCGCACCCTGCCCATAGGGCTAGCTAGGGCCCACCTTGGGGGGGACTGATATGTAGTAAAGGGGGAGTCACAGATGTGGCATCCATTTTATTTGCCACATCACAGCGGCAGGAAACTGAGCACATAGGCCCTGCATTGGCAGAGGCCTGAGACAGGTTTAAAAGGCTACTTGGGTGGGTGGCGCATTTAAGTTACTGGCCCTGGGTATATGAGATACCACTGTACAAGGGACTGATAGGTAAATTAAATATGCCAAACAGGTGTAGACCAATCTTACCAGGTTTACCATAAAGAGCAAGTGCACTTTAGCACTGAACTGCAGTGATAAAGTGACCAGAGTCCTAAAACCACCAACAACAGGTCAGAAAAATACAGGAGGATGGCAAAAAGTTCTGGGTTGATCCTGCAAAAAGGGCCAAGTCCAACAATGACTTACTAGATGCCAAATGTGGAAACGCCGACTGCCTTTAATTATGTCCTTTTCTACTAACCAAAGCAAGGTAATGATTTAGACAATTTACCCTCTTTTACAGCTGTGATATCCAAAAATGTCAGCATATGCTCTTTGTGATCATTAACATTGATTGAACTTATAAAAACTAACCTTTTCATTCTGTGTTATGCCACCTCCTTCAGAGCGTATTGTTCCTCACTTGTGCTTCTGTAATTTAAACCACAGAGTCTACTCTATTGAAATAAGCCGTAACTATTCCATTCTTTTATCCATTAGCAATATATGCACGAATACATATTCAAATAAGTCCATCGTGTCCTTTACCAATACATATGCTGTTTTTTATAGAGAACGCTTACCTAGATCAGAGCCAAAGGTATCTTATAAATTTCATATTCAATGAGCCTTCAGGACCGCTGTACTGGCTGTGGCGGTCTGATTACCTCCACCACTGCGGTCGCAGTAGCCTGAGTGTGGCGGTTGGACAGCCACAAGACCATTGGCTCAGCTGGGATCAAGGATCCCGCTGCGCTGGCGGTCTGCAACCGACCTCAATATGCACTGAGCATATTACGATTTACATGCCCGCTGCCCTTTCCATGGCAGTGAGCCCCTGCCATGAACGGGGTGGCGGATGTGCAGGTCTGGACAGATTTGGGCCTAGGGTGCTTATGGGAGGCATATGTTATGGTCCTGCATGGTGTTGCATGCATGCCACACCGTGTAGAAACATGGTGCAGGGGCTGTTACAGCGGCGGTCTGCTCTTAAGGCTCTCCTAAGAGCATTGCACAGCCTCCGACGTGAGACCTCTGCAGCACCTCCCACCCAAAGTGTATTCAACTCAGAATCCGGCGGGCGCACAACGGACTTGACGGTCCTCCTGTCGGACTGACGGTGGCAGATCGAAAGGAGAAACGCCAACTCATAATAAGGCCCTAAGTTCCTGTCTCTATTATTTTCTATGGGTGGGTGTTGTAGTAGGAGTGGTTGGCTATGTGTGGTGCTTGACTTACAACTGCTCCTTTATGTCAGTAGTAACTTTACATTCGAAAATTTGGCTCCGTTCCCTGTTCACAGGGTGGAGACAGGTAAGTCTACACTTTACAATAAGATTACACTTGGATTATGTAAATAGCCCACAGTAGTACAGGTGCTCAAAAGTGTAAGTGTCAATTTAGTAGTAAGAAATCTATGTGTAGATGTTTTTTTGTGAATAGGCCCCACAATTTCCCTGTGCCTAAAACAAATTGCAACTAATCTGGTTGTCTTGAAAAGCCCTCCAATGCCCTCGAAGCATGGTCACCCTATTTGAAACTGCAAACAAAAACCAGATAAACAACACTGCTCGCTTTGCATAGAGTGAAGATGGCTCGCAAAGACTGTCTGCTGCTTTTGTATTCCTAATGAGCAGCCCGACAAGCAAGTCAACGGAGCTGTGAGTGGAGAGGAGCTTGCGAGAGTGGCATTTGGCCTGCAACAGACTAGGCCCTGGGAAAGCAAAGTGTGAATATTGGCAGAGAATGAAAATATACCCTATAAATGAAAGAAGATATTGTCCCACCAGCCATGGCACCATAATGCACTACATTTCAGGTGAATGAGCAATGTGCATATGCACAATGATGTCACTCACAGAGAGTCGAGCTGTCAAACATGCTGTATGCTGTGGTGAGTGGAAGCTAAGAGCGAATGACAATTGAACTGACCAATGGCTGAGGACGGCTGACAAAAGAAGCTGCAAAAATGGCGCCACACTTAAAAATGTCATCTCTATCATAAAGCTCAAAATGGCTTTTAACTGGACATTGCTCAAAGGCTAACAAAAGGAGCTGTTTGTACCACTGGGAACGTAAGCCTCTCCGGGAAGGTACCCTTGGATTTTGATTGTGCTACCTAATTTGAAACATATTGGACGAATATAAAGTTTATGTTTCCTTTAAGTGAGACATTACTTGACCTGAGTAAAAGATCTTTGGGCTTTGATCACACTTCTCCTATTTTAGCTTGAATCGGATTAAGGGATGGCAATTGAATTTCTTCAACACGAGCAGAACATTTCGAGTGCTCTTCGAGAACAATCCACTGGGATATATTCTATTTTCACACACAAAGCGGCTGCTTCTTCCCTACGACTCAGTTGACTGTCAACGAGTTCATCATCAAAATATCTTAACTGCTGATTTCAACAAGTTAACGATTATTGTGGTCTGTTCAGTAGAGCAGCACCTATTACAGTGAACATCTTTGCCAGTGTTGTTCCTGTTTACTGTCATATATCCAGGAACAGAAAGAGACCATTGGGGCTTCTTGCAAAATACGTTCCCCCATTCTCCACCCTTTGCATCCGTTTTGTATATTAAATTGAACATAATCTCTGGCAGGATTAATAGATCAGCCTGTTTTCTAAGCAAAACTGATTTTTCATTGCTTGGCCAGTGATTGTGTGGGTGGGTGAAAGTGAAGATGAGTTAGTGCCTGGGCCAATTGGTATTGTAATGGATGAATAAGTGTGTGCCTGCCGAAGTGGATGGCTGGATGAATGGGGGAGTGCATGGATTGGTGAGTGGATGCATGCAGACAAGTAACACCAATTTTACAGGGCTGATCCTCAGGACAAAAAAAGCGATCATGTTATACAAGTGCAGAGAACAACCAATATTAGGTAAGTGCAAGAATTTTAACAGGACTGGGAACAAAGGTTGAGAGAGTTCCTCCAATTTGTCAAGCATTTCTCCTATTATGACAGTGCAAGGATTATGCTGGAGCGCACCCCATAATGCAGGAGCGCCCACAATGGGGCCTATTCACCCAATAAATGGTAATAGTGGAACAGGCGGTCCTGTGGAAAAATATTTTCCTCTGCTCTGTCCAGCAGCAATTCTTGGGGTTATTGACTTCCTTTCCCATCCTGGAAGACAAGTTAATCGAGGCCTTGGCTGAAGTAAATCTCTAATAATTTGCAGGGTGGAAAGGAGTTGAATCGAAGTTCGGGACTGCATACAAATGTACATGTATGTACATGTTGTGGTTCTTGATGTATGGGATATAGGATTTTTCACAAACGAAATTCTTTGGAAGATTTTAATGGAAGGTTTTCAGAACTTTTTAATCGTGCTCGTATAGATTAATTGTCTCTATAGGTATATGTAGTGAGTGGGTTTTGGCCAATGGTGTTTGACTAACGTGTACATTGTGATTTTCCATTAACACATGCCTCACCAGCACCCCAGTTTAAATTTTTTTAAAGTGTGTTGAGTGCAGTGAGCGTAAGCGAAGTGCAGACAGTGGTAATTTAAGTGAAAGGATGTTGATGTGAGTTCAAAGCTTGCAATGCAAACCATGCTTTCCTTTCAACTTCCCTTTTCATGAGCAGGATTTACGAACATGAAATTCTCCACACTTGTGGCAGAGAAATCCACAGTAGTTAATGCATTTACATCCACTAGTAATTCCTTTGTGAAGTCTTGGCAGGCGCCATAAAGGTCTTTTCAGACGTAAACCTTTGTTTATGTCTTAAAATACCATTGGGATTAGGCTGCAATATGTCAAGAACTATCACCATTATGCATGTTCAGAGTAAAAACCATCATTCAGTAGTGCTCAGTGCAGGTTTACATCTGCCACATCCCTCAGTAATCCTTAGTGCATAATCATATTTGCTCTCCTACTCATTAATCTTCAATGCATGTTGAGATTTTCATTGATATCTTGAGTGTTGGTTCAAATTTACACCAGCACTATTGAAGGTCAGCCTATTGTTATTTTTATACCTTATTGCCCTTTTATTCTCCAGTCTGCAATGTACATCTTGAGATTTTTAGTTGCCAGGTCTGTCAAAGTATCATTTCTGAGGTCGTGAAAGTGATGGTGCTGGTCTTGAAGATGATACATTTCTGGATATGTAGTCAGTGTGGTTCTTTCATTGCTGGAATGAGGTGTTGGAACTTATTCAAACCTTGATGAGATAGTCTACACTGTGCAGGATTCTTTCCTGGTGAACAAAAATGGTGCGTGGAAGGCTATTCAGTTGAATGTTGACTCCATCCTGAAAGAAGAGGGACAAAGCCTACACGTTTGTTCTGTGCATGGTGTCTAAAAAACCGGGGCTCACTTTATTCAGGATAGAGGGGGTACCCTGCTATCTTGGCTTTCTATGTTTTCTTTGAATGGGAAGTCTGTGTCTATGGTGAAACCAGCGATTTTGCACTGTTCAATAGGTCGGTGGTGGTGAAATAATCTAAATTCATGTCAGGAATTCAGGCTTCAGTCTGTGGGTATTTGGAGCTGTTGCAGTCAAGACGAATTCAATCTTTGTGTTAAATACTAGACATCCAGTATTGAATTTCCTCAAGGAAGATTTTGATTCACTGGGTGTGGTTGTCTGAGGAGACTGTAAGGTAGAGTAATCCATTCACAAAATCCCACTGATTAGTGGAAGAGGAGAGAGAAAATTCATTTATTGGGAACGTAGGATACTGTCTCCCTACCTAGAATCTATCCTACAAAAGGTGTCCTACCATCGTTTACTCAGTTATAAAATAATGACCTGGTCCTGTTGCTCTTACAGGAATATTAAGTATTTTTATTGCGGACTCCCATACAACCTATTGGTGTTTTGCTTCATCACTGGGTTAAACCCTGGTCCCTAAAAACCAGAGTGGGCCCAACCATCTTCCAGGGAGCACTTTGGATAATGTTCTAATCCTGCTGGGGAGTGTTAATCCTAGAAATACCTTTTGGTCACCCCTTTATTTTGGTGCCACTGGTATGATTACAATACAAGTAAACTTACTACAGAGTTACTACACATATACACATATATCATTGTGCTAAGTCAACATGTTTCAGCCCTTTCTCACTGCCCATGTGGGGTCCTAGGCATTCATCAGGACTAATGGCGAATCTCTATTTCTAATTTAGTGTCACTGTTTTAGTCTGTGATATCGGGTCTGTCACTCGTCATTTGCCACAATGCAAGACATAAGACAAACATTATGAGGAGAGGCTGGTCTACTTGCCTAAGCCCCTGGTGAAGAGGCATATAATTGTGCATTGTTGAGGAATCATACCGTAGCAAAAGTCCAAGGAAATATAAATACATAGAAAGAATATACAAGACAAAAGCAAAGACTCATTCTCTCAGACTGTTCTGAGTGAGTGTGGTAAGAATGTGTAAATTTAGCACATTCTCATAATGCATCCACAGTCATGCATATTCTGTGCAAGGAAGAGGTGTGGCGCCACGGCCAGGGCGAGGGAAGAGGTGTGGCGCCACGGCCAGGGTGACTGACTCTGGAATCTGGGGATCACAGTTCGATTGCCGACGGCAGATTAGCCCAGCACCATGTGACTCTGGGCAATAGCTTGCTTAATCTTCCCGATGGCCCCCAGGGCCTAGAGAGCCTTACGGGTGATTGTTCGCGCCTTACAAATGTGGATTATTATATGTCACACCATATTTTTAGTGTGCCCTTATAACTTCATAATTGGTCGGGGACACTTTTTACAAAGTGTGTAACCTTATGCTTCTCGCCTCTATCTTCATGCAATTGGGTGAATGTTTTGTCCCTTTGCATACACATTTACATAAAATACTCAGCAACACAAATAAATATGAATAACGTGAAAAATAAGTGGTATTCCCCCGGTAACACTGCAAACATGGCGTGTGTAGCATTTTTGCACAGCATAGTCATAGTCTATACTCCTGGTTAGGTTCTTACCCTCCTAGGCATATGTTAGCGCCATATGCAGGCTGATGGGACGCATATCTTTAGTCACACTCTGGTAGAATTTAAATTGAGATCAATAGTGTCTCAAAAATCCACCTACCATCCAGAATTAGAGGGAAGGAGGAAGCAGGAGAAGTCCTTCTTACCACTCCATGGGTTATGTGTCACGAGAAACCCGCAATGCTTCTGAAACACCAGTGCCGGTGTTTTCTCATCGCTATGCCCGTGTGCGGCTACGGGGTCATGAGGTGTAGTGGCGTGAATGCGCCGCAGCACCAATCGAGGTATCTAGGAATTGAAATTTGCCCAGATTTAAAGGTCTCAATCATTTCCAGGGGTCGGTGGGTGGGGCTGAACGTTCGCCTAGCGAAGCGTCTTTGGTGACAACCCGGGCACTATGGGCTAATACTATACAGTATTAGTAATAGTATTTATGCCACAATGCTCTGCTGCTAGATTGAAAACATTTGAAAAACTGTGACAAAAGGAGAAAGTAGAAACTTGTATGAATTATATAAAGGGGATAGTTGTGGATTAAAGAGGCGTGAGGTGAAATCAAAACTATGCAGCCTTTGTATACAGCACACTGTCAATCAATGATGCTGGCTGCAGGCTTCTCAGCAAAATGTTGGTCCCCGGTACTTATTCTTTTACCTTCAAAGCATTGGTTTGCAGGGTGCACAGATGTGCACCACTAGGCCTGCCTAAACTAGCACCTCACCACCAACACAGCCGCTGCAACAAATCACTTTAAAACAATGTGCAAAACATGAACACAAGGACTCTGTTGTATAGGGCACTGCAGCAACCAGCACAGTGATAACTCATCTGGTCTATGCAGGAGTTGGAGCAGAGTGGATCATCTGCCGTTGCTGAAACCCCAACTTCACCCACAAAAAATAATGATGCTGATCAAGAATGTGCCTTTTACCACAACCTCATGGCCAAGTGTGAAAAGGTTACTGAGGGTATAAGGTTTGTGCTGCCTTGTGGCAACAGCCTCCATGGGGATGTCAGGACAGGGATTGAGAGGGGATTTAAGTAATCAGCCTCCAATCCTCCAACCTCCTCTGGCAATTGGTGGAGGGTTTGTCCAACATCCAGAATGGCCTATCCAGCCCTGTCCTCCCCTTAGCTGTGATACAGAGACTGATTGTTTTACTTAATGGACTAATATAGTAAGAAAGCAAAATGCCTCAAGTCATGATGAACAGGTCCAGTTAGGTCATCATTAATCCTGTGTCTTATGCATATAATTCAACTGGTCTTTACTTATTTTTAGTAGTTCGATCTATTAACTAAGGGCTGTGGAGTCCAATAGATCTAACTGCAGAACTGGCAAAGTATTATACTAAGGGAGACTAACCTACTTACGAGCTACCAAGAGACCTGTAACTTCATCTAAGAATTTGATGCCTGCATTGTGTAGCTATCTGTCCTTCCAAAATAATGTTGTCCCTATTATGAAGGTTTTCACAGTCAGAAACCTGTCTTGAAGGTAATCAATGTGATATGTGTGGATGACTTGTGATATAATGTTTGAGGAGTAGGCTCCTTGGAAGTCAAGGGTGGAAGGACACTGCTAGAGATATTGCCTGTGCTACGATGCACATTTCCTGGAAGGATCTGTATTCTCAGAGTTCTGCTGTCTTCTGTGGCGGTGTGTTTAGATGCACGATGATCTTGGTCTTTTGGTGTGCTGTCGTTTCAGGAATTCCATCAGTTGTGGATTACTTCTTTTTGCAGTTACACCTGTAAAAGGGTTTGCCTCAGGCTGGCTTGTTCTAGTGTGGGTGTGAAATGGCTGACAGTGCATTTTTTGTGTGTGCTGCTTATCCTTCTGATTAGTTCTTACATTTTTAGAAACAGGTGTGTGGAGGTCTAGCATCGCACATAGGAAAGCCGTTGCTGATGTTCTGATTGTGTTCAACCGTGTAAGGGATCATGTTTTTTGACTGTCCTCCTGGTTAGGAGTGGTTTCCTGATTACTTGTGTAGAAGATGAAGGCTTTAATAATGTGGACTGCAAGTAACTACACAATCTCGTAACATACCTTTTTAAACTACCTCTGGTGTAGTGTTCTGTTGTCATTGTGGGGTATCGTGGTTGTTTTAAGTAGGAGCGCTGCTTTACTTTTCATTGCTTAGTATGATGATTGGCTGGTAGGTGACTGTTGGTATCAAAATGAATTGTAGCACATTCCAACTAACTCGTCGCATGTATGTGTGATGTGGTATGGTATTTCTCTCTTCTCTGACATATCTTGCATTTCTTCCTACGCGGGGGGAATTTTTTTTTTTTTTATCCTGTAGTGTGTGCTTTTTGTGCCTGGGAAGCTGGGGCTGAAGAGATATGCATGCGTTTTTAATTTTATAATTGTGTTATCATTGCTTGTGTTGCAATTTGTGTGATGTCTCTACAAATTTTGTCTTGTCCTTTACTTCTCAGCTAAGTCTATGATGCAACTCTCTTTAAGGCAACATTTTGAACATGTGCACATTTCTTTGAAGGGATGAGGGCTGACTTGAGCCTGAATTCAGCCTATGGTAGTGCTACGGTATTAATTGTTCATGTATTTGTGTGCACGTCTGCTCATATCATGTTGTCTGTTGTAGTTACGTTATGACTACATACAACTCGTTGGTGATCCAATGCCCACATAGAATGAAGCGGATGAGGGTATGGTGTGGTTTTGTACAGTGAAAGGTGTGTTTCAGGGCATGCCATGGAGTGGTAATTACTTTGAGGTGCTTTTGAAATCTTTGCATGTATTTTGTACACAGTTTGTCATCGGACTCCCTTCCTGATTGATACACACAAGCTTTTGGAATTCTATTTCTACTTGGCAAAGAATATATTTGCAATTGCTGCACATTGTCTGACATAGCTTTTTTGCCTAATCAAACTTATGGATAAATTGCAAAATACAGGTGAAGACCCCTTATGAACCATTTAATTGTTAATTGAGGAGAAATGTTGTAGTCTTGAGTCATGACTGCACAGCTTTACTGAACTGGTTCATTAAGTAGTTCATGAAGATTAGCCATGCTTTACTTTTGCTTGATTGTATTGGTGGATAGATCACCTCACTAATTTAGCATTCTAAAGCAATTTTTAACAAGGGGAAGGTCGCATCAATCAAAGTGCCGAGATCTCTTGAAGTAAAACAGTTTCCTTTAACGTCACTTAATTGTCAGCTGTAAACTGATACAAAAATGCAGTAAACACGTTCTTTAAATATTTTTCCAGGCCACGAGCTATCTAAGAAATACAATACGAAGATACCCAAAGGAGGCTGGAACTGCTATCCTTCTGCTGAGAAATGCATCATTGACTTAATTAATGAACTTTTAAAGGTATCACTTTTGGTTTCTCTGTTTTTATGCATTCGCCTCAAGTATGCCAGTTTGGTGTTTTGAGGCTGGCTTTGCAGTTGTTTTATTGAGGGCTGAGCTTGTGAGAGCAGTTACACTGATCCAATTTTTGCACATCTAGGCAGAGGTGTGAACATGTGTTTTATATAACCAAAAATAAACCCAAATATGTTTAACCTAAATCCTGATGTGATCATGTTTCTTTCAGATGTTTAATCTGAAGTGGCCACTATCCATATCTGTGTTTTTATTAATTCTGTCTTCATTTTGACAAGCATTAGTGATTTAATATTATGGATATTGTCACACTGCAGGTACTCCCTTTCACTTACTCTCTGTTCTTAGATGTTCAACAAATATTTTCCTTCGGAGCAGAACTAGTCCTATAGAAATGCAAGATGGCACAATCCACCTGTTGACTACCAAGAATGCAAAAGGTAGAACATTGGACTGTGCTTTTATATACAAATACAGGATCAACACATGCAGGTGGTGGCTGAGACCTAAGTGGCAGTACATGAAGACGGCAGTTGTATTTGCCAGAGCTCCATTCCTGCAGATATCTTCACTTTCTTAGGGTCCTTGTAAAGTTTCAACTTAATATAATGACAGCTAGGCAAAATAAGAGACTTCAAGGCTTTTCAGAATTACAAAACCATCATCCATTGACTTAGTGTTTCAATGGACAAAATAGAGATTTTAGTACAGGTCAGTAGAAACATTCTATGCCATTTATTAAAGCAAAGTTTTCATTTATGCCCCTTTTGATTTTTGCAGATGGTGCAAAATCTGTAGAGTATATAGGAGGTGCATTGCACATTTCGGTGTGTAATATAAGCTAAGCTCCAGATGGTAGCGTTACTTATATAACCACATGCCATAGAATAGTATTAACTCAGATCACACATAATCATGTTCATGCTGCTGTGTTGACAGTTGTTGGGACATTTCTTAGGCATCTTGCTGGCTTGGGTTCTACATAAAGCATTCCAAAGGTCGTGGGTGAATTCATGCTTTTGGTATCCCGGTCGATGGATTATTATGGCAAAGCAATTCAGGCCTTATTCAGGACTGAGCATCTTTAAAGTAGTTTGCCATTTTGCCCTTTGGTAATGCTTCCCAGATATTTCATGCAGTTAGATAAAGGGTTGGATGCCTTCTCCATACAGGCGCCCAACACCGTTTGTGTCCAAGATACAGGGAAGTAGATCAGTGGGAAGGACACCGCCATCTAAAGTGGTGACTGAAACCAAGATAGATATTGGTTTTATCATCGAATGTGCTTTTTCCATGAAAGGTGTGACCCACAATATGGCAGTGTGTCTGACAAGCATATGTACAGAAGCAGTCAAGCAGCACTTTGTGATCAATGTGATCAAGTACCACCAAGAAATCAAAAAGATTCAATGAACTTGCTTGAACCTGGTCATAAGTAACTAGCAGTTCTTATTGGATATGTATTAAAGTGATTTTTCTTCTGTAGTGCTATCAGAAACGTAACAGGAAGTCACTTTGTAGGCTCTTTGTCTCAACAGTATCACTGTTGCATTGGATTACCCTTTATATGTGTGTCTCAGTTATTAATTCCAAATACGGATCTCATGAGGAAACGCTCCTTTAATTCTTCATTCCAGTTCCTCTTTCCCCCGATCATTCATTCCTGCAGAACTCTGCTTCTCTTACACCAGAACAAAACCCTCACAACTCGACCATCTTTGACTCACAACTCTTTACCTGATCATTAAACATTCATCTGTCGTCCCTTCAATGGCATCTATCCTTTCCTTGGCATCTTTCAGATCTGGGCCTTTGTGAGATCAAGGCTATGTAAAGTCTTCCTCAGCCAAGTGAGCGGTGAACTGCTAACCCCTTTGCTTCCTGTGTTATACATGTAGCAATTTTTTTATTGCAACATATTCTAAAATTCTTCGTCCTGTCCTTTATTTTGTCAAAATGATTGAGCCGTGCATCTGAGGTCAATGTTGCTACCATTCCAAACCAATGTCTCTAGTGTCTTATCCTTTCCTCCAATTCTTTCCCTTGTTCCTGGTTGAGTTATTACATTTTAGTATCTACAGAAGAGTGAAGCTGTCAGTATATCCCATGGGCTCTGAATACTTCACACAAATCCTGACACCTTATGATCACATTTTTAGGATGCTCTAGACTCAGTTAAATGGGAGTGCCTGGTGATCTTGAAAGACTGAAGACCACAGAAGGCATCAGAGTGAAGAAGGCAGTCAAGGTGTATAAAGAGAAAAGACCATTGGGAAATGCCTCTCTATGATAATGCAATGAAGGCTGCACCACACAGTAAATCCATGTGGAGCATTAACCACAGTGAGAGCCAGGGATCACACAAGGACTGGCAAATTTGTTACTATGGAATATCAAGGCCTGCATTTGTAACTAGTAGCTTCACCAGCCCACCTTCCCCGCTACTGAATGCAGCAGATTCTAAATGCCCTAACCATATGCATTTCCTCAAGTTGCAACCAGAGTAGCTCACATTATTAAATATGTTCTCTTATACGCCTGTAGTTTTCGCAAATAGGAATTTGAGCTAATGAGCATTGTACTGGATTTCCCAATTCTAGCTGGTGCACTTTCCAGCTATCATTGCCTATAGCTTTAACTCTATCACTGATCCTTTTGTCTATCTTTTGAAAACAAGTTAACTCTGTTGCTGTGTAAATCGGCTTACATCCTTGAGGCTGGAGAATGTCATACATACTATCACTATTTGTAGAAGGATTTAAATATCATAACAACTGATTGGATCCACTTATCAGTAAATATCAACTGTCATTTGGTATATTTGTTTTTTTCATTTTATGGTACAGTTTGCAATCTGTTACAAGGGATCTAAAACATGTTCACAATATAGGAGTAGAAGAAAACACGTCCCAGAAAGAGCTGCTGCTCCCAGTATAGTATATATTATTATTTAACGTTATGTGCATGTCTATAATCCATGTTGTGAGGGTAAGTGAGCATGGTTGCTTTTTCATCTCTGATCATGGACTGTAGCTTGTGAAAATGTGCCAGCAAATCGCGAAAGATTATAGAAATGTGGACGTTCATCACCATAAAAACATCATGTTGGACTTAGTCCTCAATGCAAAGTTAACCTCAAGCTTTTTTGCCTTTACCCCTCGTGTTTTCTGAATTCATTTTTGTTGGAATTAGTACTCTATGCACTTTACCACTGCTAACCAGTACTAAAGTACTTGTGCTCTCTCCCTAAAACATGGGAAAGTTGGTCTGTACCTGACTGGCACATTTAATTTACTTGTAAGTCCCTAGTATATGGTGCCACATGGCACCCATCGTACACATGGATGACCCTGCACTAACCACCCTCACCCCCGAGGAAGAAACGCAACGTCTCGCTCTGCTGGAAAGCCAGCTAGAAACTGTAATACTAGGTCTTAACGCAATCTTACTAAGCCTCTCCACACTCAGAGATACTAGTCAACTCCCTCTCGCGACTCCGGCTTTTCTTTTCATCAGACAGCAACAGCCCCCCAAGGTTTATATCCCAGCTGGATCTCAATCCCCCTCTCAAACAAATCACAGAGACCCAAAAGAACAATTGCGATATGTCTCCAAGTGAAGCCATGGAGCTTGCCGCCTCCTATGACACTCCTAACTCTGCCACCCCAGAATCCAAGATTGAGGTTATCACAGGATTCAGAAGAGACCGCCCCCCCTACAAGAAACTTAAGACCCCCTGCCTTCCTCAACAATATTCCTGGGAATCCCCTAATCAAGAAACACAAAAATGAGGCGACCTCCACCAAATGCATGCTTATTAACTGCAGATCAGCCACCAAACATGCAACTGAGCTGGCGGAAACAATCCTCAGCCATGACATAGACATCACCTTAATCACTGAAACCTGGCTAAACAAATTCTCTTCCGCAAGCCTGGACATGCTTGTGCCCCGGGGCTATGCACTCATCAACAAAGACAGAAAGGATCAACGAGGAGGGGGCATAGCAATCCTACACAAGATCAACATCTACGTGACAGAAACAGACACCTTCAAATACAACACATTTGAATGCCTAACCGCCAACATTAAGACAAAAGACAACAAATCTCTACTCTGCCACCTCCTCTACCATTCGCCTGGCAACAATATAGCATTCGGGGAAGACCTGTCAGATCTGATTACCTACTGCTCACTCCGAGACTCAAACTATTTAATCCTAGGTGACCTCAACCTACACTGAACGATTTCCTAATCAAGGACAACCTTATCCAGCACTGCTCTGAAGAAACACTTGACAAAGGATCTATCCTGGATGACATTATTGCTCAAAGCGACACAATCCGTATCGACCGCATCCTGCCCGTTGACTGGTCGGATCACCACCTCATCTTATTCCGCATCAGCCAACTGATCCTATGCAAACCCCCCACGCTGGATCCCCCAAATGGGCAAGAACTCTAACTCTGATGCCCCTGGCAATCATGGAGGAAAAGATGAGTTCTCTCCTTCCCATCTCCACGGATGATCTCTCAACAACAGAATTCACCTCTCACTATAACGCAATTATGACTTCCTTTCTGGACCAACGAGCCCCCCTGAAACTAAAAAGAGCCAGAAACATTCCATCCAGATCCTGGTTCAACACAGACATAAACTCCGAAAGGAGACACCTCAGGGCCACAGAAAGACGATGGCGGAACAACCCAACCTCTATCCTCCACGAGCAACTCAAATCAACTCGCAGGAAATACAAAAAACACATAATTAACAAAAAACCTCCTTCTTTTGCACTGCTCTCGACAACGCAAAAAACAGACCCAAGGAACTCTTCAACCTCATCAGGCAACAGACTTCCAAGTCCCCCTCTTCCTCGATGGTGGCCTCCAAAGACCGGTGCGATAACTTCGCCAACTTCTTCAACGACAAAATCACCAAGGACGAGCTCTCCTTGGATGTCAACCGCAGTCCCACTCACACGAGCCTGTTCCCAAGGACAGATGATATCGGAGCCAATCACCCACCAAAACTCTGGAAATCCTTCAACCCCATCTCTGAATCGCTGATAGTCAAACTAATCTCCACCTCCAAGCCCTCTTCTCACGTCCTCGATCCTTTACCCACTCAACTGGATAAAAACGTAAACTATCCTTAGCCCCGCTCTGGAGCAAGATCATAAACAGCTCCCTGAGAATCGGAAGCATTCCAGACTGCCACAAAGTCGGGCAAGTCACACCACTTCTAAAAAAAACAGGCTTGGACACTAACGACTTGAATAACTTCAGACCCGTTTCCAATCTACCTCTCCTATCCAAAATCCTGGAAAGGTGTGCTCTCCTACAATTGACCTAACACATGGACAACATCAACCTCCTGGACCCCCACCAATCGGGCTTCCGACCACGCTGCAGTACAGAGACAGCAATCATTAACATCATGGACAACATCCACAAGTCACTAGACACGGACCAATGCTGCCTACTCATACTTCTAGACCTATCGGCAGCCTTTGACACTGTTGACCACAAGCTACTCATCAAAGTACTTCAAAATAGGCTAGGTACAGAAGAAGTGGTCCTATAGTGGTTCACCTCCTTTTTCCAGAACCGCACACAAAGAATAAAAATCAAAAACTTCTCATCAGACCTACACCCCATCAACAAAGGTGTCCCACAAGGATCTGTTCTTTCCCCTCAACTTTTCAACATCTACATGGAACCCCTCACCACCATAGTAAAAAAACCAAAATGCAGACAACCCCCAGATCTATCTCGAAACCTCCTCCCTCGATGACATCCAACGACTTAACGACACTCTTAGAGAAGTCCAACATTGGCTATCTCTTAATCACCTGAAACTCAACCAAGACAAAACTGAATTCCTCCTCATCTCTAACAAAAAAGAGAACCCTCAAATCACAGAATGGCTGAAAGCTAATGGCACCCTCAACGGCAATATCAGTCTGGCTGACTCTGTAAAATCTCTGGGAACCACTCTCGATCCAAAACTGGACATGGCCAAGCACATCAAAATCTCTGCAAAAAGCGCATTCCTCAACCTGAAATTACTCAACAAAATAAAACCCTACATCCTGCCCAAGGACCTCAAACAAGCTACTCAAGCACTAGTGCTGTCCAGACTAGACTACGGGAATGCAGCCCTCACAGGTACAGCTAAATGCCACTTAGCTCTCCTCAGAACAACACTCAATGCAGCAGCCAGAATGATCACAGGAGCAAAGAAATACGATCACATATCACCTGCACTCAAAGGCTCCCAGTCAAAATGCGTGCCAACTTCAGAACTGCTTGCCTCACACACAAAGCCCTGCACACAGGGAAACCCACCTACCTGGCCTCCAAACGTAAGAAGGCTGGCCAGACAAGGACCCTCAGGAGCTCCAATACGCTTCTCCTCATCCCGCCGAAAACCCGTAAACAAAAAACCGCAGCCCGCTCCTTTTCTGGAAGTGCGCCCAAAATCTGGAATTGCATCCCAGTCCACATCAGAACTACCCCATCCTTCCCAAAATTTAAAATGCAATTTCTCAAGCGTTTGCCCCTGTATCGATAGCTGCCGACGGAGCACACTAGCCGGATCGGGCAGATGCCTGATTCTTTGCCATCAAGACATCGACCTCCGCCAAGCCACCGGACACCTACCTCGCCCCCCACCCCTAAAGGAGGTTGGCTTGTGCCAATGTGCACACCGCTATAACTCCATCAGACTTCCTTGCCTTAATGCGGTACAGCACACCCATACCTCCGAAGCACCAGGAACCACTATACCATTATGTATACTACCCCGCTACTATGTGATTTCCTCAATACTATTGCGTTACTGGGTGATTTCCTTGACACGTATGTTGTAAAGCGCTCCAATTCCCTCGGCTGTGGCCAGCGCTATATAAAACTCTTAAATAAATAAATAAAATAAATAAATAAATAAGTACCCAGTGCCTGCAAATGAAATACTACTGGTGGGCCTAGAGCATTCCATGTGATACCCACTAAAGTAGCACCTTAAAACTTGTCTCAGGTTTACAACTATAGACTGCAGTGAAGTTATAAACTGACATTTCAACCTGGCATAATAAACCCTTTGTTGTCTCCACACAGAGGATCCTAATGGGACCAAAAGAACCAGGAACGTACCGATCCCTATTAGTCAGAATAATCACAAATTGTAGGTCCGGTTGTTTATTCAGAACGGCAAACTGATCACCTGTATTGAAGTTTAATCTTGTGTATTCACTACTAACTGTATGTAATAGAGCTGCCGGAAAATAAGGGTGACATGCTTCATCAGTGGGTTCCCTCCTCGCACCTGGACTGCAGGGTCCATGGTGTGGGCTACAATTCTCCTAAGGGGAGGAGCTGAGGTGTTTTTCAAAGATGATTGATGGAAAAGGTTTAGCGGGGGACAGAGTGCAAAAGAAGGGTTAGGGTGATGGATGAAACTATCTCCAGGGGTCCACGTAGACTTTATTCAGTGGCCTATGGAATAGACTTTAAAGAGAGGACTGGGGATTAATAAATGATATCCCTCTCAGGGGTCAACATGTTTCTGCCCATATATGGTCCCATAAAGTGATTCCAGGGTATGCGTCAGGTCCTCAAAGTTATAAAGTCACTCTGCATAAGCTTGTGTTAGTGAAAAAATTAGAAACAATGTAGATATACTGGCCACCAAGTGATCAAAGCTGTATTATTCTGTGGGCACCATATTTCTGAAAGTGACACTAAAAACAATGCTCATGATTCAATTTTCATCACAGTGTACATGGGTCTCAAAATGGCAGTTCGATACTAAAATTATCTCGTAACTGTAGCTCTATGGTGGTTAAGTTATGTAGAAACTAGCCTAGCTTCACTTAATAATCCATGACTGGTCTCACCATAAGAGAAGTGGGGTCCACTCTCGAACCACTGGGTACGTCTTGTGGTGCCCAACTGAAATAAAGAGCGCGACAATAGCAAGGTTCTTTATGTATATTCCCTGATGGCCATTTCTGAATCTTTTACCTCTTTACTATAACAATTTGACACTGTCACCATATTGATCGATTGCCGAGGCTTTTGATTTTGTACTAGGGACCCTTGTCTTATCCGTTTTTTGTAACAGATCATAATGTTTAAATTCTTATTGGCACACTAGTTCCTCATTTTTGGATCAGGGTGCATTCCCTGATCGTCATGTTAATAATTATTTACCTCTTTACTATCAAAGTTTGTAGATCACTTTCACTGTTCTGATCTTTTACGCAACCATTGCACCTAACACTGTGGATAGCAGGCCACTTACGTTCATCATGCAAACGAAGGGTGGAGACACTATGCTGCATTTGTTTTTAATTTTGGTTCTTCCAGATTTACAGGAACTGGGCAAATTAAATCCAAATTGTATTTACATTTGTGAAATGCATGAGTGAATGTAATTTATGATTGATACCACAATCTTCACGTTTATATCACAAACTGTTATGGTAATAGTGATACCTGTGCGATAGTGTTCTCATATTTTTGTTTTATTTTTAAGGGACCTGTACAGGGTCCTGAAGAAAGCAACCAGACCCGATCTGGGCATAAGTGGCTGAAACATGTCGATCTTTTCCGTGGATGCAGGGGACTCTTAACTAATCCTGTTTTTAATCTTACCTATGAACTCAATAAAGATATTTGTGGGGATACTTGAGGTAATTTTAATCTTTCCACAGATCCCAATACAATGTTTTAGAAGAGCCCCCTTCTTTGTGAGGTTGAGCCCACTCAGATGCACTCGGTGTTCTGGGTGTGGAATCGATGATGAAGCATGCCGTCATTCAAGTGGATGAGAGTCCTTTTTAAAACAATAAAAAGATTCTCAGATCAGGAGAGGTATTATCCTGGTTCCATCCCGTTTTGGTTTGTAGACATTTTCAATTGGAAGCTGAGTGGATCCACTTCCAATACTTCTATTTTCCCCTCCTTGATTATTGTCGACAAACAATGGACCCTCAGAACACCCCTTCAGTATACTCCTGTACTTGTGGACATTACAAGAGGCAGGACTGCTTTGTTCTCCAGAGGATTGTCCTACTGCATGAGGCCTGCCTTGTTCCCCAGAGGACGTCCCCCCTTCTTTAGACCTGCCTTGTCCCACAGAGTACTATCCTCCTGCTTAAGGTCTGCCCTGATCTGTGAGAAGCAAGACTGAACCTGCTTCCTTTTTCCCAGGCCATCTACGTGATTCCTAGGGTCAGTCAACTGATGTCCTCTTCTAAGCTACAGGGACACAACAAAATCCAGAGGCTTTTCTGCAACTGCCCAGCTGACCTGCTGCACTGGACCTACACCTGGACCTGCCTGATCCCTGATGACCATTGCTAAAGTAGATCTACAAGAGGTGCCTCCCGGGTCCTGGACCCCTAGCTGGCATCAGGGTGCTTTCCTGTGTGAAGAAAGGTGAAATCCTGAGGTTTTGGGTTCTTTGTGACTGCAAACCCGCCAGTTCATGGTGAGACTCTGCTGCCCATGACGACCACCAACGTAAAGCTCCGCGCTACAGTAACAACCATTTATGAATCTCTGCCTGCTCCTCGTCACCTCCTTCATCACGAACGGAACTCTTCGCACCAGATTTTGACACGGTCAACCTGAACCGGTGGTCAAGTGGTTCTCCTCCTTTTTGGAGGATAGACACCAGGAGGTCTGGTCCCCTCCTTTTGCAGCTCCCATTCCCCCTATGAAGGTGGGTGTTCCTCAGGGTTCCATCCTGAACCCGACACTTTTCAATCTATACATGGCCCCCCTTGCTCCCTTGGTTGAAGCATGTGATGCGACAATAATTTCCTATGCTGATGACAAACAATCTTTGTTCACATGTGAGAAGGGCAAGAACTTTGCAGGTGAGAAGATCAACATATGCCTGACTGGGGTCTTCACTTGGCTCAGAGAGAATCAATTAAAATGTAACCCAGAGAAATCGGAGTTAATCTTCTTTGGCTCTCCATCTCAGGACGAGTGGCAACAATGGTGGCCTTCAGACATGTCACCTCCCGAAACCTCGGTAAACACGGTCAAGAACTTGGGGGTCAATTTGGATGACACCCTGTCCATGAAAGCTCAAATCCAGGCAGTCACAGGATCCTGTTTTGGCCTCCTACAAATGCTCAAGAAATGTTTCCCCCTATTACCTCTCACCCATAGAAAGACCGTGGTTCAAGCCCTCATTGTCTCCAGGTTGAACTATGCTAATGTCCTATGCCTAGGCCTCCCAGAGTACCTACTAAATAAACTTCAGGTGGTCCAGAATGTGGCTGCCAGAGCGGTTCTCATGCTTGGACCTAGGGCTTGGATCTCTTCTCATGTGAAGGCTCTACATTGGCTGCCTGTCCAAAACAGAATTCCCTTTAAAATTCTAGTCTTGGCCTTTAAAGCTTTACACGGCACGGGCGCTCACTATATTAGACAGAGAGTTCTACATTATGTCCCCGGCAGAACCCTGAAGTCATCTTTCAACAGCAGGTGGCCGTTCCCAAATTTTCCCGCGTTCAGACTGGCGGCCGCTCCTTCCAAGTTCAGGCTGCCCGTGTTTGGCATCTTCTGCCGGTGTCACTTAGACAGGTGCCTGAGTTACTCTATTTCAGGAAGCAGTTGAAAACCTGGCTATTTCAGCAACAACTTTAAATCTTTTTCCTCTGTCAGTGATAGCAACAGTCCTAGACATGAGGTTCTCTTAGCGCTGGGATAGTCTTCCTGAGTAGCTGCACCCTCTACAAGTACCTTTAACTTAACATTAACATAAAATAACTTGTTACTTCCCCGTCTAGCACAATCAGATCACCGCAAAGCATGTTGTGCTTTTACGGGCTATGGGCCTTACTATGTGAAGAGCGCACTTTCCCTGTTTGCGCCCGGTGCACCTTAAAACAGGTGCGCTGAGCGCAAACAGGGAAAGAGTGCCCTATTACATGGAATGCGCTGCCCCCAGAGCAGCGCATTCATGTGAAAAACAGAGCGGCTGCTTTAAAGCCGCTCTGTGTTTTCACAGCGCAGGCGGCAACCTACCTGCACTTTTAAAGGAGATTAGAGATCCCCTTGCAGCTAGGTAGTGACTGCACCCGCTGGCAAGGGGATGTATGGGGGTCCATGGGACCTCCAGAGGGCTGCTCTAAGGGGGTGCACTGAGAGTGCACCTCCTGACAGCTTCTTTACCTCTGTGTCCGCATCTGTAATACGGCGCAGGCTCAGAGGCAAAGGGATTTTCTCACTTGCATGGGGCACGCTGCCATGCAAAGGAGGGAACACCCCCTGAAGATAGCACTGGCACTTTATGTGCACCAGCGCTATTGGCATTACAGAAGGGCCTGCACAAATGTCTGCTGCCCCTTCTGTAATTCCAAAGTGCACCCTGGGCTCGCAAAGCGAGTTCAACTGCCAGTTGTGCCTCCAGGGCACTTTCATAACACGGCCCTATATCTACCTAAAACTGTAAGATTGCATATCTTCAGTTCTACTGATTGAATTTTTGTTGTTCTGGTATCATTTTGTTTATTAACATTTACTCTGTTTCTCTAAAGTTCTTCGGAATTTTTCTTCTGTTGTGTTTTCACTTTATTACTGGTTGTATGCTTCATAAATACTTTACACATTGCCTCTAAGTTAAGCTTGACTGCTTTTGTGCCAAGCTACCAGAGTGTTAAGCACAAGTTCATTTACTTACTTTTGTGGTTCACCCTGACAAGGATTGTGGTTGTTGGTTGAGTGGGGCTACTACCCCACCCCCTCAACGAACAACCTGAATTGTTACACATCAATGTACATATTATCATTCTTAAAACCTGCAAAATATTTTCTCCCTAAAAACGTGGTGTGGTCTAGGCTTTTTGCTACAGATCTGCATTTTTCCATGGATGCATTTACACTTAGTAAAGAATGTTGGGGTATGAGTACTGGGCGCCGATGAGACTGGTAACAGTTGTCATTTCTTCAAGTGATCAAATACTTGACAAGTGGTGCTTTAGCATGAGGTATTTGCTGTTGAAAATGTTGGTGACAGTAGTCGCACCTTATGTGTTAATTAACCTTAGCAAACACTTTTAAAACATATTTTGCTTAATAAATAAACCAACATTCTAGCATTTTCTTAGATTGCTATAGAAACTGCCAGAGGGTATAATTACCAGGTATCAGCAAACATACCCTCGCCTAAACTGAACTGGCATTTATTTTTTTACTTGGATAAGAGTAAAACTGTCGACTCAGTATTGGCTTGGCAGAAAATTGAAGTTCAAAACCTACTTAGCTAGCATAGTGATAATGTTCTACATTTTTCAGTCATTTTAAGTAAATCAAAATGTCTTCTACCTATGTTTAGAAAGGAATGCAGATTGTAGATGCAAGTCACATTGATTTTTAAAGAGAGATCTTTTCAAATGTAATACATTTTAATTTTAAATTAGTTTCAATGTCCCTTCAGCTGCTCCTGTGGGCATCCACAGCAATTTAGTCATGCATAGAAATCAGGCCGTGTTCCAGTGAAGTAATGATGACCTCAGAACTTGCTATTTTTAGCTCTGGTTTTGCATGTGAATTTTGTTCATCAAACAGTGAAATCTGGAGCATGGTAACAAGCAGCTCAGGAACCAATATTGGTTTATTTAGAGGACTACTTTAGCCAGAAATAAAACACTGTTCCAAGTATCTAAATTGTAGCTGTAGGAATTAATGATTTTTAAAAGAGGACAATAACAATGTTTTGGAAGAAATCAATATAGCTCACGCATTGTCAAATAAAGAAAACAAAGTTAATGACACAGCCAATAGGTGTGCCCTGCACACAGATGCACACAACACAAGGGAACACATGCACACATAGACAAAGACACACTGTCACAAAGTCACCCACGCACAAAGACAACGGCGACGGCTCCTCCACTAAGGCACAGGATCGTCGGTCCACCGCTCTCTGAGCAGTGCAAAAATGAAAAATGTAATGATAATAACATGATGTTATTATCATTTTATTATTTCGCACTGGCTCAGTTTGGTTGCATTTTAGGTGCGGGCAGGGCTGAACTGTTGTCACAGCCAGCAGGGGGAGGAGTGGTGGGCACTTTCTAATTCTTAGCCGGCAAAACAGTCATGCACATTTAGCATTTGTCCACCCGGCTGTATTGCACAACCTGGGTAGAGAACTTGCACAGGCTCACACTCCATGTCTGAGTGCCGAACCAGGGTGCTCAGACCCATCACGACGCTGCTGTCATGCTGGTGACAGCAGCGTCAGGATTGACTAGGGGAATCTGGGAGCCTGTGTGCTTCGTGCTCCGTCGACAGAAGGACAGAGGAGAGACTGCGGCAGGTAAGTCAATCTATTTTTAGCTCAACCAGCTGGGGAGCCACACTGTGGCTGAGCTCAAAAGATTCTGTAGAGAGAGGGGGGGCTTCCAGTAACCACACACTTCAAGAAGCAGGAGCTCCAGAAAGCCCTCAGGGCCTGGGAGAAGACCAGCCAGTTACAAGTCACAGCTCAGGAAGAAGATGACATGTAGCAGCAGGAGGAGGAAATAATGGGGGAGGAGGACAATCCCCTTATGATTGCCTAAGCAGAGGGAGGTAAGCCCACTGAAGTGAGGTCACTTGCCAGTTTAAGGAAGGCAGCAGCATCTCCTCTCATAGGAAGGTTTCTATGGGAAGAAGACTTCAGGTCACTTCACCCCTACATGCTTTGAGTGTAACAGGTATAGGTATTCAAAGGGTGACCGCCACTGCCCAACAAGGCTGCAGCCTCCCACTGGTGGGCAAGCCCCAGGAATGGCTAGTGTAGTGCTCAGAGAGGAGGTTGTCACAGTTAGTACGGGTGGTAATGCAGAGGTCACCATAGTATACAGCAGAGACATAGAGATGGTACACAAGACTCATCTGCCTACTAAGACTAAGAAGTATAGGCAATAGGTCACCATCAATCGGCAGATGGTAGAGACTCTAAGAGACACAGGAGCCAGTATGACTATTGTCAGGTGTCACCTGGTGTCCTCTGTGGCAGGTACTTCCCAATCTAGTCCATCAGGTGGGTACTACTGACAACCACAAGAGCCACTTCCCAGGGTGGGGACCTTAGGTTCCTTGAAGCTAGCTGTGAGTCCAGCCATGCCTGTGGATTGTCTGTTAGGCAATGATGTGGAGCACACCATCTGGAACGAGGTGGAGTTCCAGTAAAATTCGGAGATGCTAGCATTGCCTGAGTGGGTATGCCTGACCACATCATCCATGGCCTCCTGAGAGGAAAATACCAAAGTCCTGGAGCCTGAAACAGGGGCCCAGGCAACGACTTAGAGGAGGAAGGGCAGAGGGCACTGTAAACTCACCCCAGAGCATCACAGGGTCCAGGAGGAAGCAGAACCTGAGGGCCATGCTTCGGAACCTACAGGGGAAGACATTGCTGCCCTGGGAGACCTACCTCAACTGGCTGGCATGCTGAAAGAGGCACCTCAAAGGCAGAGATCTGTGAAGTGCAGAAATAGTGTCCACTGTCGAGGGTGTTTAGAGCCAGGCTGAAGCCCAGGCAAATGGAGATACCTCTGGTGATTACCTAATTTACTGGGAGATAGATCTCCTATATAGCAAGCCTAAGATTCTTGAGCCTGGGGCAACCCATGTGTTGGTGGTCTCCCAGTGCTACAGGGCCTTCCTACAGAGACAGGCTAATGATGTACCCCTGGCCGTACACCTGGAGTAAACCAAGACATCTGAAAGGCTGGTCACCCTCTTTTATTGGCCTTAAATGAGAATGGATTCAGATGCATTCTGTAGGTCCTGTACTACCTTCCAGGCCATGAGAAGACGGGGGAAATAGACGTCTGCCCTAGTTCCTCTTCCTGTTGTTGGCACCCCCTTTGATATTCTGGGGCCTCTGGACCTGAAGACAGCATTAGGCAACAGGATCATCCTGGTCTTGGTGGACCATGCCACCTGATTCGCTCTGAGAAAAGTGACGGCGCTGGCTGTGGTCTGATGATGTCAGTCTCTGGACCTGATTACGATCTTGGCGGACAGGGTTACACCATCACACACGTGACGGATATCCCATCCCTGTGTTAAAAGTTCATTACATCCTATGGAACTTGTGATACGGCATACAGGATATCAGTCATGTTTGTGACAAAGTATCCCATTCACCAAGAGAATAATCTGGCCCTGAGTATTTCCATTACTACTGGTCAGGCTTGTCCCATTTTGCCTAAATATTGTGGTGTGAGCAGAGGAGCAAACTCAGAACGCAACAAAAATGCAATTTTAACACTCATCCTCATCCAAGGGCTTCACAACATAAATTTTAACACTCATCCTCATCCAAGGGCTTCACAATTTTAATCTTCTCTGGAATACTTCTGACTCCTTATTCTGGAAACAGTGATACATTCTAATATGCTTTCTGCCATTGCCAATCTTTTTATCTGCATTTCTACTTTACTTGGTGTGCATTCTTTCTGAACAAAAACAGGTTTACAAAATAAAAGCTCACATTTCTGTCTCTCAAACTAAAATGCCATATCAAAGGTTAGACAATAGAATTGTCAGTTGTCCATAATTATACATGTCATCAAGAAATATCAACAATTTTGGACCTGGTGTGAGTGATGAAGTGTTTCACAATAAAATGATCCAAGAGTGCAGTCTATTGCAGGGACAACCAGCGCATTCTTTATATCTTTGTACTGTTGTGTCAGGTTCAGTGATAGCAAAAAGTGATATACAACTAGGGGTCTGCGTAACTGGCATAATTCTCTCTGGCTTAATTACACGCAATTACCGCAAAATTACTTGTAATTATGCATAATTGTGTGAGAAGCATAGTCCAGCATTTAACACTATTTTCTTAGTGCAAAATGCACCTTGGCATCACAAATGGGCCACAGGATGCATTTTGCACTAAGAAAATAGCACTAAATGTTACAGGACACAAATAGCAGTAGCCAGCAGCTGCTCGCTCTCTCTTAGTTTATTCTCCCAAATTTCTCTTAATTGCCCAAGCTGGCGTAATCGCATCATTTCAGTAATTTCACATCACAAGAGTAACACGCAACTACTAAAATTACTCTGATTACTCTGGTGTACTTAAAATTTCACTCAGGCCTATAGAGAACTATTATTAATCCCCAAATAATATATTGTTTTTGGTGGCACTTAAATATTTCACAGGCGATAGTGTGCTCTCACCCACAGATATAAATAGGAACGGTAATTGATATAATGTATTTTAGAATACAATAAATATTATCTGCTTCATGTGACTAGAGCTCTTTATAGACTTGTATTACTTTACTAGGCATTCTATTTGAGATGACTGAGTTTTCATCAGTTGATTTAGGGTTTACATGCTCCATTCCTGTGAGTTAGAACTCTGCATAACACACATATTTCACACTATTGTATTTCATCTTAGTGCATGATATTAACACAACTGCTGTCCAATTCAGTAGTGTGTTAAAGAAGGACTTGCTGAAGGAAATATAGCACGCGGTGCTGTACCAGTGTTACAGACCAGCTAGATCTTTATTCCTATTTCTATTTCTTATGGCTTCCATGTCGGGTAGTCCTCTTTAAACCCAGAAGGTACCACCCCTATGCTGTTTCTAACTTGTCAATTCACTTACTGATACCTACAAACCAAATTGAAGACCGTAGATTGATATTGGAGCAATCTTGGTGTGGTAAAGTTTGAATAATGGTCTTAGAGTGCATCTATTGGACTTATCAAAAAATCGCTGTAATGTGTTGGTCAATATTTCAAAAGAAAAACCTTTGCAATGGCAGGCAAACTCGTGCCAAGTTGAGGTTGAAGTAGTTTTTCAAGTACTTATAATAAGTCACTTATTTAAATTGTATACTCTCATCAAAGCAATCAATTTCTTCAACATTAATTTCTACAGAAAGACAATATTTGACCTTTTGAGAAATGGATGTTAACTCTATTCTTTCATGCATTGACCATTAGTGAATGTAGGTCATTCTGCAACCTGACTGGGGTTCAGTAGAATAGAAGCAATACGTATACATTTAGCCTGCACCTTTTGAGTACTCATGAAAATGTATGAAAAGTATTATGTGATTTTATTAGACACTCTAGAAAGGTAGATGTTAAATGGAGCGGAGTCTAGACCACAGCCTTCATGAAGTCACGTTGTGCAGCTAATATCAGTGGATTTTGAGCCTGTGCTACTAGTATGCTGTTGGCCTTGACATTTTTGGCGTGGTTTACCCTACGTTTTGCCTTCAATTCTCCTGTTTGTACTGAACTCGTTTTTGCTGGCTTTAGGATTCTGCACACTTTACCACTGCTAACCAATGCAAAAGTGCTTGTGCTCTCTGCTTAAAACATGGTAAAATTGTCTTACACCCAATTTGCACATCTAATATACTGTAAGACCCTAGTAAAGTAGTACTGTCAGTGCACAAACCCATATATTTATTTGAATCTCAGTGGTGGGCCGGCAGCCGATCGGACTTTGGTACTCCCCGCTGGGTCCGTGCCCCTTAGTTAGCTGACATAGAAGAGCAAAGCAAGCAATAGCAAAGCACTTCTCGTAACGATGACAGATAAGGGTCTTATTTTTACGCTTTACTCAATAAATTAAAATATAAAGTACAACAAGCTGGGTCATCAATGTGATCCCGCCAGACCTTTGGAAGATGAGGCATGAAGAAGCATACAGGCTTAGCACACTTTGAATGGACTGTTGACGGTTGAGCGCATCCTTACAAATATGCCGAGGCATCAAGTGGATCTTATTAGATGATAGTGCCACAAGAATAGCTATTGAGCTGACTGTATGGCTTTTATGTTATTACTTGTATACATACACTTTATATGGCAGAGTGACACATATATTTCGGTCCTGAGAAATGCCTAGAACTTTTTAAGTCATATTTGGCAGAAACATGTTGACCATACAATAGGGTAATATCCTTAATCCCTATTCACTTAGCTTTTTTAATCCTATCCTCTGGGGGCACCAGAATAAAAGACTTTTTCGCCCACCAGGAGATAGTTTTACTCACTTTTTCTTTATCTACATTTGCACTCTAACCCTCTCTCCCCACATAGGTAGTAATCATCGTGTGTAGAGCACCTCTGCTCCTCCGACGCGGGGGAGTTGTAGGCCACACTGGGATGAAGCACGTAACCTTAGGGTGATTTAGGGTTCTCGTCCTAAAAGAGCAGTGCTCTCCACTTCCTTTCTTTTCCTGTTTTTCCTACCCACGTACATAGTGTGTGTTTATCCATCAATGTTATCATCAGTCAGAGTTAAAATCAATAAGCATATGGCTTAGTAAGGATAAAATATAAACATACCATAGATTTGCCTTCAACGAATGAGGAAAGGGTCTCCTCCTTATGTGGAGCATCGCTCTTTCTTTTATAGGGGTTCAGACAAAGAACACATACTAGCAATGTAACTATGGTAAAGAGATTTGGCAGAATTTTGGATGTACATGAATGGTCTTGCTGCTGTGCTCAGTTGGATACCATGTCAATGATTTGCCTGCACAAGCTACTACACTTTAAGTTTGTTACACTTTAAGTTTGTACATAGGTTATGTAACACTGCTGTAAAGTTGCATAAACACTAGGCCACATGAATGTCACCGGTGCAACCATCGTCAGACAGACTTTTACACTTGCAAGAGACAAGCCAAATATAAACAAATTTTGGATACAGAAATATTAGAAATGAGCCCTCAAATGTGAAATTGGCCATAGCTACGTTTGCAGATGTAGTTATACTGGGATATGTCTCTGATATACTTAAAGCCACGAGACAACTAACTGCAATCGCACTTCTGCTGGTTAAAAGCGTCATAGTCATCCACTGGATGAAGGGGGCCATCGCTGGAACTCCACGTTTGCTTCAGACCTGTTGCGACCTGTAAAGATATGCTGCAATTTGTTCTGCCATGCAGCTTGCGACGTCAAGATGTCAAGGACATAGGGAAACCATATAATGCATATCTTGATTCTTTAAATGATAGCATGCAGGTGTAACCCTATAACCAAATTTTATGTCATGGGGAGGAAGAAAAATGAAAACTGTACTGTTAGTTTATGTAGACTACATTATTAAAGAAGTTCAGATATTGACATGAAGGTGAATATGTCACCAAAATTTTGATGCACATACTTAGACTGTGCAGAATATTTTGTATGTATTAAGTTCAATAAAATATATATTTTTTAAAAGGTATACTCCGTAGCAGCACATTTTGAGTCTCACGTTAGAGGTGAATTCCATATTGAAATCATAAGACCATTAGCCTTCTTAAGACATTTCTGAAATTGTATAACAGCAATCTTCTCTAAAAATATTTGCCATGACGAATAAGATGGGGATAGGTCATTAATATGACATCATTGATTCCTCCTTAACCGAGTTAAGTATAGTATCCTAAATGACGAACAAGATTTAAAAAACCTGAGTAAGAAGAGCGAAATTAAGGGCAAACATTTTAAAAACTATGCTGAAATTGACCCAGAGGTGTAGCAGCGTGCTCAAATGATCCCTGGATCATTTTAATTTCCAGTAATTTATGTGGAAAAGGGTAGGAGAGTGAGACTTTCACAGGGCAGCACCCTCATCCTCTATTTCATCCAAGCGCTCATCATTAATCTTCTGAATATAATTAATTGTGTAATACACAGATAATTAAATCTGAACCCACACCTTTTTATCTAATCATCAGCTAAGAAGATTGACACTTATGCAATTAGATAAGTAGATATTTAAGAAACAAAAAAATTCCCTTTTCTCATTTCCGTGGACTGGCTTTAAGCAATTCCAAACATTGCAGCTGTTTTTAATTAAATCAGTGAAAAAAGTGTGCTAGGCAGCTCTAATGTCCATTGCAATCCCTTAAAATTGAATATTTGCTTGGTAACCAAATAATTTCACTATGAGCAAAACTCTAAAAGACAGAGCTAATCAATTATGTTCAGTTTTTACATCTTACACTCTGATTTAAAATCAAAATGAAATATGTTTACAATTTATTTCAAATTAAAATGTCGTTTTTTTAAACATTTTATACACCATTTTCGAATTGTGTCAATGAGAAAAAAAGGGAAGGAATAACTAAATTTGATTGTGAGATTAATGCAGTTTGTTTATCTTGAACCACTTATGTTGAATGTCTCCCTACCTTTCCCAACTGCATTCTTATTAGAATTTTAAACTTGATTATATGAATTTAACACCTTCATACTTTTCTTTATTTTGATGAGACGAGCTGGAAATGATTTGTTTTGTGATTTTGGCCAATTTGTATAGGATGGCTTCAAATTTCACCAACATTAAGAAGCTGGTAAAGGTTTAAAAAATAGCAGGTGAAACCCCTTTTATGCTAATGCACACTCTAACAAAGAACCTAATATTTTGTAAAAACATTTGCTGGAGATTTTGCACGAAATAAGTAAGTCACCTTTGGAACAGTATATGTGCAAAAAACATAATTTCACCCAGCCATATTTGTAATGTTACATAATAAATATATTCGGAGACAATCTCATTCATTGTATCTCTTCTACTGTTCCCAAGGTTACTATTTTGATCTCTAAATGAATTTTTATACTGAAGATATTAAAAAAGAAAAAGTCCCCTAAATCCCTCCTCATTAGACCTATTTAATTCAGGTAATATTAATCTTTTGCTGTGTTTTCTTTTTTGTCACTCTGTTACAGATGTCCTGTAAAACTAAGAAACTGAAAGTCAAAACCTTGCATGATCTGATGGACAGTTGGGTAATGTGCAGCATGGTCAATGCTTTCCTGCCAAACACATTTACTTTGGAAGTGCTCCTCAATGACAGGTCAATATTATAAATGGAAATTGTGTACACAAGCTAGTGACAGTTAATTATCTCCCTAGGACACATGACTGAAACTCACAAGGCCTAATTATTGTGATTTTAGCTAACTGAACACATTTAATTACATGATATGTGGTAAATTACCTAGCTGTTGAATCAACATTCTGTCTAAAAAGGTGACAAAGGGAGTACTAACTCTTATTGAATGATCTACTTCAAAAAATGTTAAACTGTTCTTTTAGGATGGTAGAGGGTGAAATGTTGACGTTAAATTGCATCCTCTTGAATCGCATATGTTTTTGTCCCAAGTTCAGTACCTACCATCACATCTTTACTCTGTTTGCACATTGCCCAATCATGTAATAATGGTAAACCGTATGTTTGTTTACTTTTGGGCAACACTCAGTGCTGCTATCATGAATATATATGGCTAAGGATGAAAAAATGAGTATAAATAAATCTCTATACACTCTGATTAAACTTTTCCATAACAGAAATTGGACAATGTGTTCATTGAAATTCTTCACTAATATTTTAACGTTCTACTTTTTTTGTGGATGATTTAGTGATATTGGCTAGCACACCTACTGGACTGCAATATCAGTGTGAATACGACCCAAATCATGCTTTTCGAAGTCACTTAATTAACATGGAGCTTGAGGTTATCAATCAATCCAAATATCTAGAACTTTCAGTCAGGTGCACTAAGAGAGGGGTCATAAAAAGTTATTACAAATTGTGCAGGGAATTTAGCAGTCCATCTCTAATTTTTGCTACGTGACATATGTACTAATAGGTTGCATTGTAAAGGTGACTGCGGAATGACCTGCCTAATGAGTATGCATTAGGGAGGTCAATATTTCCAACCACATGGATGGTGGCCAGCAAGGTACAGCAGACCACCATTCCTCCTTTCACAATCCCAAACAGGAAATCTTATTTTAAAGCATTTCGTGTTCATTAAAGAAACCGGTGCTGGTATTAAAAAAATGTTTCTACTTTGAGAAAACATTGAGGGGAGGGGCAGACAGTGTTCTCTTGGAATACTGCTTACTCACCTTGAGATCACTGAATATCTGAGGAACATGACAATAGTTCTCAACAACATTATCGTGGTTGGCTGCAAACATGCTTGCTTCCTGACTTAGGGGCTGATTTATATCTTGGCAGTATAGATACTCCGTCGCAACAGTAATGGAGTATCTATACTGCCAAGATAATCGTGCACCGGCTGGATTTAGATGCAGGTTTACCGTAGGTTTGATCACCGCAGAGACTACTCCATTTATGCCGTGATTAAACCCCTATGGAGTAAGGTACGTCTGAGGCACACCTGTAATTCCATGTACCTGATTTAGATGGGCGGAATGAAGGTCAGTTTTCACTGCCAGGAAAACCCTGGCAGAAAGGGGCAGTCAAAACTACTAAATGATCACCACACCATGGGCAAGGACTCTCCTGGTGATGGGAGCATTTTATTTTTAATTTTCAAAACGAAAATCCAGTTTTTTTTTTTTTTTTTTAAATAAAAAAAGAAAACAGTTTGGTGCAGGGCTCCATCCAAACTACAAAAGACATTGACGAGAACTGCTGTGTACACAGTTCCTGTCAATGTTAAATAAAAGATCGCAACTTGGTGGTCATTTATAAATTCCGGCATCTGCATCTCCTTAAGAGTGACGGAGTAATTTACTTGATTGTCCTGATGAAGAAACAGGCCGCCCGTCAAAATTTTATTTGGGCTACTAAGTCATTGCCCAACAATGGCTTAATGTCTTCTTTTTGATTGTTGAAAATATTTTATTGATGTTTAAAACATAGTGACAATAACAAAAGCATATTTCAGGCTAGATTAACCACCATAGTTCAAGCAACTTGAATTGGAAATTAAGTAAAATGGAAACTAAAAAGAGTTACATAAGAATTAAAAGAGAATTTATATGATGTTAATGAGATATCCAGTGTGAGATACAGACAATTATATTAGCTATTAATTATTATCCCCTTGATAGTTTGCTTTTGGACTACCCGGTTACTGGACTTTGAATGAGTTTAACTAGCTGAGTCTTACTCATGTAAACTCTGTTAAAATCGATTGAGAGGACAAGCCGCTGGTGACTGCCTTTTATGATAAGGTCTACTGCTGAGCCCTAGAGGCTCTGAGTCACCTGCATACCACACTCGCACACACATGTTCACATGTGTGCAGGCTGAGCGAGTGTGACTACCGTCCAGCTGAGCCCAATATCTGTGCACTGATAGCTTGTTACTGACAGGACCCTTCAGGTATTAATACTGGCCAAGAGTGGATCATATAATGTGACTGGAATTTCATATTTTAAGTCTGTAGTGCTTAACTGAAAAGGGAATGCTTTGTTGTGGGTGAAATCTGCTAAATATAGTTTCACTATAGTTAAGCCTAGAGAGTAGTGTGAAATGTTGCTTGAACTTAAAATACCTTGAAAAAACAAGAGACAAGAGGGATTTGGCAAAACAGGAACAGTTTGTTTAATTTACCAATGTGGCTGTGAGCGCAGTCACAAGCATTTGGTCTGAGGAAGGTCTCAATTTACAGACGGCCTAACATGGGTTTTTATACAGTTCATTGAATGCAATAAAATAGCTCCAGTGATCCTTTTTTTGTAAGGAATGTGTACCTCTGTCTTTGGAGTCATCAATTAAGGTTTAGAATAAGGAATCCAGGTGGGCCTCGATCTTGCGTGGACACAGTGCAGCAAGTGGGTAATTTGTCTAGATGTCCGGCATGGGGAGCTTGTGATCACTGCATGTACTGTGTGTGCTGCGTCCTGAATGGCTCTGTGTTCCTAACTTCATTTGGCATCTGACTTTCTGTTGTTTTGGGAACGTGTGCACTCTTCTGGCCATGTGAGCTTTATTGGGGCCAATATCCCTGGACTGTTGTGATGGTGCTGCGCCTATGTGTGGGATTGATCTGGGATTTCATGTTTGCGCATTTGTGTGCCAGCTACGTGCCACCCAACCTATGACCTGTCAATCATTGACCACGGGCCTGGGTCTCAGTGCCTGACTGACTGCGTATTTCTGAGCCAGGGTTGATGTGGAGTTCACAACGGGCGAATTTGTCAATAAAGATGTGATTTCTTTTTTAATGTAAAGTAAAAGGGTCCCCTGCTATAAACATATATTTGCCCAAGGCAGGGGAAAAAAAAGATTAACAAATAGGAAAGACTCAGGCAACTAATAATTCTTGTCACAATACTAGAGGCACATACTAGGACAATCAGAGAGACAAACAGTACATTGGAATAGAAAAATATGGGCCAGATGAACAACCTGCCAAATAGTGACTTGCAAATTGCGTCTTGGACACTGTTTACGATTCCCAATGGGGTCGCAAAATGCCACTCACATTTGGAATGGTTGGCCCTCCCAGGGATGGTGGCCTGCTGGGCTCAGCAGACCACCATGTCTGGGATTGCTTTTAAATGAAGCAGCTTTTTTTTATTTTTTAATGCAGCCCGTTTTCCTTAAAGAAAATTGGGATGCATTAAAAAAAATGAAACGTTTTTGTTACGTTTTCTAAGAGCAGGTAGTGGTCCCTGTGACCACTGCCTGCCCTTTAAGATAATTCTGCATGCATTTGCAAAGGGGAAGGGGTTCCCTGGAGACCCCTTCCCATTTGCGAATGCATTAGCACCTACTTGAAGTAGGTGGTAATTTGCGAGTGTTTTGCGACCGCAATTGTGGTCGCAAAACATTCATACATGGCTATGTAGTCGCTATTTGGAAGGGAACGCCCCTTCCAAATACCGAGTTGCAAAACAGTATTTTGCGAGTCGCAATTTATTTGCGACTCGAAAAATACTGTTCGTGCATGGGCCCATGGTTTTTAGCATGCGCAAACGGGTCAAAGACTCGTTTGCACACGCTAAAAGCCATCTTACATCTGGCCCCCAAATTCTTATGTATTGTTATAGTAAAAATAAAAATAGCGATATATCTACAATATATTCTTTTTACACAAATACATGATCATTGTAAATGATAATACAGGCAATTTATTTGTGACTGGCAAACTACTGTTCGTGCATGGGCCCATGGTTTTTAGCGTGCGCAAACGGGTTCCAGAGTTGTTTGCGCACTCTAAAAGCCGTCTTACATCTGGGCCCAAATTCTTATTTATTGTTATAGTAAAAATAAAAATAGCTCTATATCTACAATATATTCTTTTTACACAAATACACGATCATTGTAAATGATAATACAGACAACAATTCATTAACAAATCATATTCTCCCAGCCGCACACAATCATACTATTACACATCTCTCTTGCACACTAGTGAAAACAACATTCATTATAAATATATATGTTACAGCAGAGTGGCTATTCAAATAATGGTTACAGAGTAGTGGCCTAATTTATATGTTGTTCATTATTCTACGCGCGTTTCGGCAAAAAGCCTGTTAGAAATGGGGGTCTCTAGTTGGCATGGGCTTGCACCTTTCACAGTGTAGGCCAGGGACATCAGACACACCACAGGAGGTGGAGCCAGCATTGTGGAGGGAAGGCACATCCCTATTCAGGTCCCAGGTGCAACTCCTCCCACCCATCTACATGTAGATCTTGCGATGCAGCCCTGTGCTGACTCACCCTGTCTCCTGGAATCCCCCAGACCCTGCCACTCAAACTCCAGAAAAGGAATACACAACCTAGCAGAGGCAGGTTTGGATGGTTAGACAAGAAAATACTTACTTTCTTACTTTCCAAAAGTGGTATTTTCAAACACAGAATGTTAAAACCAACTTCACTACAAGATGCATTTTATCATTCTGAGTTCAGGCATACTAAACTCGACTTTCTACCATGTTCCCTGGGTCAGTTAGTATTATAGGATGTAATAATCAAACTGCCCATTCTAGCCTATGGGGAACAGGTAGCCTTGCAATAGTGAAAAACGAAGTAGGCTGTAATTCACTATCAGGACATGCCACACACACCAGGGCATGTCCTACCTTTCACATACAAAACACCCTGCCCTTGGGGGTACCTTGGGCCTACCAGAGGGGCGACTCACATGTAGGAAAGGGAAGGTTTAGGGACTTGCAAGTGTGTGCACTTGCCAAGTCGACATGGCAGCCCCAGGCTGCACACAAGCTCTGCAATGGCAGGCCAGAGTTACACTTTACGGGCTGTTTGTGTGGGTGGCACAATCCAGTGCTGCAGCCCACCAACAGCATTTGATTTTAAGGCCCTGGCACTCGCAGTGCACTTTACTAGGGACTGACACATAAATCAAATAGGCCAATCATGGAAAACACCAATCCATAACACATTTTATACAGGAGCACTTGCACTTTCCCACGGAACAGCAGTGAGGAAAGTGCGCAGAATCATTACACCAGCAAAAACAGAGTCAAAAACGGGAGGTCAGAAAGCAAAAAGTCAGGGGAAACACGCCAAAAGATGCCAAGTCTAACACATGTCCCCTCCAGCTGAATGTAGGGAGAACTACCTTACCTCCTGGGAGTTCTCTTCACTAAGGCAGAAGAACCTGGACAGACCATCTGCGTTGGCGTGTTCTGTGCCAGGGCGGTGTTCCACCGTAAAGTCCATTCCCTGTAGGGAGATGGACCACCTCAGCAGTTTTGGATTCTCACCCCTCATTTGCATCAGTCAAAAGCTTTCTGGCAGGACTCAGTCCAGATCACCTTCCTGGGCTGCTTCTTGGAAGTCAGCTCTGTTAAGGGGGCAACGATGGTGCCATAGCCCTTAACAAATCTCCTATAGTAACCGGTGAGACCTAAGAAGGCTCTCACCTCTGTCTGGGTCTTGGGGGCTCCCAAGCCAGAATGGTGTCAATCTTGGGTTGTAGGGGCGCCACCTGGCCACTTCCTACCTGGTGTCCCAAGTACACCACAGAACCCTGCCCGATCTGGAACTTACTGGCCTTGATCGTGAGGCCTGCACCTTGCAGAGCCCTCAACACTTTCTCGAGGTGCTGTAACTGTTCTTCCCAACTGGAACTGAACACAGCAATGTCATCCAGGTCGGCCGCACTGAAATCCTCCAGTCCAACCAATACCTGATTGACCAACCTCTGACAGGTGGCAGGGGCATTCTTCAACCCAAAGGGCATCACCCGAAACTGGTAATGACCTTCTGGGGTTGAGAATGCTGATCTCTCCTTGGCTCCATCGGTTAAGGCAATCTACCAGTACCCAGACGTTAAATCAAACATGCTGAGGAACCGGGCAGCTCCCAACCGATCAATGAGCTCATCAGCTCTGGGGATAGGGTGCGCATCAGTCCTGGTAATGGCATTGAGCCCACGGTAGTCTATACAAAACCGCAGTTCTGGAGTGGCACTGGGTACAGCAGCCTTTGGGACCAAGACCACTGGGCTGGCCCAAGGACTGTTGGAGGGCTCAATCACCCCTAACGCCAACATCTTAGAGACCTCCTCCTTGATGCCTGCCCTGACCCGGTCAGTCAACCTATACATTTTGTGCTTTACAGGAAGGCTGTCACCAGTGTCCACGTCATGGGTACACCAGTGAGTGACACCTGGGGTCAGAGAGAACAGTGGGGCGAACTGTCCCAACAACTGGCGACAGTCCTCCTGCTGCTCTTGAGTCAGTGTAGGGGAGAGGATCACACCTTCCACTGACCCATCATGCTCCTTGGTAGACAGGAGGTCAGAGAGAGGCTCACTTTTCTCTTCTACCCCATCATCTGTCGCCAAGAGCATACTCACTTTGAACCTCTCGAATTGGGGCTTGAGGCGGTTCACGTGAAGGACCCTCAAAGGGTTACTTGGAGTCTGCAAATCCACCAGGTAGGTGACGTTACTTTCGCGCTCCACCACCTCATATGGCCCAGTCCACTTGTCCTGCAAAGCACAAGGTTCCACTGGGGCCATGACCCACACTTTTTGCCCAGGTTGAAATTCGACCAGAGTGGCATTCTGGTCGTACCACCTCTTCATTTCTTCCTGGCTTGCTTCTAGGTTCGCCTGAGCGAGTTTCCGGAAGCTAGCAGTTTGGTTTCTGAAGGCCAGCATGTAACTAAACACATCCTGGGGAGTTTTCCTGGGAGCTGCCTCCCAGCCTTCCTTTACCAAACTCAGAGGTCCTCTGACAGGGTGGCCATAAAGGAGCTCAAAGGGGCTGTACCCAGGAGACTTCTGAGGCACCTCCCTGTATGCAAAGAGAAGGCATGGCAAGAGGACGTCCCACTTATGCCTCATGGGTTCTGTTAGACCCTTGATCATGCCTTCCAAGGTCTGGTTGAATCTCTCCACCAGACCGTTTCCTTGTGCGTGGTAAGGATTGGTGATTGGTTACACCACACTCCTTCCACCGGGATGTCATATACTTGGATATGAAATTGGTCCCCCTGTCAGAAACCACCTCTCTGGGGAATCCCACGTTGGAAAGGATCCCCATTAACGCCCTGCCCACTACTCGCACCGTCGTTATCCTGAGAGGGATTGCCTCCGGGGATCTGGTGGCATGGTCCATCAAGACCAGGATGTACCTGTTGCCTATGACTGTCTTGGGATCCAGTGGCCCCACAATATCCATCTCTACCCTTTCAAAGCGTGTTCCAGGAGACGCATGCCGATTGAATCTGTCCTCTTAGTCGCAGGGATGTTCTGCGGGGCCTGCGGAGTCTCACGCCACGTCACACCAGGCGCCGGCTAATATGCCCTCGGGACCGCTGCTAGTCCCACACGATCCACCCGGCACAAGACCGCATCTTCCCCCGCAGCACGGTGATAGTTCCACCAATCATGGGGGCTGGATGTACAGGATAGGAAAGATTTTGGGTTTGCGATGTTCTAAGGGGCCTGCGACTTCCTGCGCTGCGCCACACCAGGCACTGGCTGATATGCCCTCCGGACCGTCGCCGGTCCCACGAAAGCCACCCCACAGACCTCCACCTCTCCCCCTGCAACAAGGCGATGGTTCCGGCAGTCGTGGGGGCCGGATGCACCGGAGAAGAGGGGTTTTGGCGTGGCGATGTTCTGCGGGGCCTGCGGCCTCCTGCACTGCGCCGGCTGAAATGCCCTCCGGACTGCCGCTGGTCCCACGAAATCCACCCGGCAGATGACCGCTTCCTGCCCCGCAACAAGGCGATGCTTCCACCAGTTGTGGGGGCCAGATGTACAGGATAATGAATGATTTTGGCGCGGTGGGCGCGAACCTTCACTAAGCTGAGTCCGCTCCCGTCGCCATCTTGGCCACACCCCCGATGGTGAAACATTGTATGTCTCGGACAGACTTTGGATTTGACCACTGCTTGAACCTTTCACCCTGACATCTGCAAGCCTGATTTAGCTTGGAACACAGCAGGAAACTCTACTTGTGTAACATGAAATTCGAATTTGCTCAACTTGCAGCACAAATTTGCTAGTCCTACTTACATGTCTACTAACCATCACCAAAATCAAAAACGGGGGGAGGTAGAGGGATATGCTAGGTCCACCCTCCTGTTCCAATAATAGACCTACAAAATCCAATATCTCGGATAAGGATCCAAGCAGGAAAAAACGATTTTCGCTCAGTCAGAGTCGGAAAATCTGATATGAAAGGAAAAATGTCTTTTCTTGAGTCCCCTCACTCACCAGGGTTTCCCCACGGTGACATGCTTCATCATAGGGGCCATCTCAACCTGCTGCTGGTTGAGGCGTGCTACGACTTGCGAAGTTACGTAGGAGCACTGTATAGTGAGGAACTATGTGTAGTGCAGTGGTGTTTATGGAGTGGTGTGAGTTAAAAATATCTAACTAGTGGTCAAAATAACTTTATTCTGGCTCCTAGTAGCTATATTAAAAACGGGGTGGGACTCTAGGGTGCCTAGCTTTAATGAGTCAGAGATCCAGAGTCGACGTCAACATGTTTCGAGCTTCCCCAAAGCTCTTCTTCAAGACAAACACAGGGTCCAGCCCTGTGTGTACCACTCCTAAAAGTGACCTAAAGTGAGGTAAAGTGAATTCAAACACGCTGCAACTAATGCGCATGCGTGGTTAATACATACGATTTAATAATAATCACGTAGTATCTGTGGATAAAGAAATAAAAATAAAGTTATCAGAGACACCCTACCCCGTGTGGGGTAGGTAAGTTATGAACCGCAACACATAAGTTTACTCTTCATTGAGGTGTGTCTACTCGTAGCATTCTCGCGCTTTGCCATGCTGATTTAGAAGACAAACACACTGCTTGCTTATTTTGCCACTACTGACAAAACATGACGCTGTTAACCAGTGCGTGATATCTTTAAAAACAAAATACACCTCGTGACATTTCACAAAACATGACGAACAATACATAAAGGGTTACTCTCGATTGGGGTGTGTGTCTACATGTTGCACTCTCATGCTTAGCCACGCGGATTTAGTAGACACCCACACTGTTTGTTAGTTATGCCCCTATTGACAAACATGACGCTCTTAATCAGTGCACGGTATTTTGTGGCTTTTCAAAACAAGACAAACAATACATAACGAACAATACATTAAGGAGAAGAAAGACATACTAGCAACACTGTGCTTCATAGTCTTTGAGGGGCTAGAAAAAAGCAGGTCAAACCGTTGTTAATTGCCTGAAAGTAACTATATTAAGATCAAAGAGGACCCTACAGAACGTCTACACATAGAAATTGCTTATCTGGCAGAAGAATCCATAGCCAACAACTGGATAACCAAAAAGGAAGCTGATTTTTTTGAGTACTCTAACCCTACAATCCCATATTTTTACACCATCCCAAAAATCCACATATCAATGAATAACCCACCAGGAAGACCAATAGTGTCGGGTATTGATTCAATACTAGAACCAATCTCAAAGTTTGCCGACGCGTTTCTACTACCCCTAATACAAAGCACTAGAAAGTACCTACAGGACACAAAAGCTGTCCTCTGTCTCCTCCAAGACTTACAATTCGATCCTACAACCAACATCCTAATCGGCCTGGATGTGGAAAGCCTTTACACAAGTCTATCGCACAAGGAAACTTTGGAAATTCTGAAAGAAATGCTCTTTGAAAACCCATGGGTTTACCATACACCTAGACATGTGGTCCTTGAATGCTGCCAGCTGGTCCTAACAGAAAATTACTTTAAGTTTGAAGACACACTGTTCCGCCAAGTGCACGGCACCGGCATGGGGAGCACTTTTGCGCCGATTGTAGCGGGACTCTATGTCCATCACCATGAGAAACAGAAAATACTTAACAACTCTAACCCACACATCAAACACCTACAGCTCCGGAAATGTTACATCGACGATGTGTTGTTGATCTGGGACGGGAATGAGTCAGAAGCCACGGATTTCGTCAATTGGCTGAACCTTCAGGACCCTTTTCTGAAGTTTACTCATACTATGAGTAGGTCTCAATTGGTCTTCCTGGACCTAAACATCATGGCTAACTATGGAATGTTGACAACAACTACCCACTTCAAACCGACAGCTAGGAACTGTCTTCTAATCCACGACAGTTTTCATCCTAGGCAACTGAAAGACAACCTACCTTTCGGACAATTTTTGTGGGGAAACCCTGGTGCGTGAGGGGACTCAAGAAAGGAAATTTTTCCTTTCATATCAGATTTTCCGACTCTGACTGAGCGAAAATCGTTTTTTCCTGCTAGGTTCCTTATCCGAGATTTCGGATTTTGTAGGTCTACTAACCATCACCCACTGGATTTCAACTGTGTAGGAGGCCCATGAGTCGGTCGTCCCACACATGTATAGTGACAATCCGGTGGTTGCATATTGTTCCCCTCAAAGTGGGAGCGTGCCATTCTTGGCTTCAATATTCACAATGTAGATGTTCCAGTTGTCACCCCCACCCTTGCTAAGCCTTAGGCACGCAGTGAATGCAGCACGCTCGAGTCTGCGCATGCCCATTGTAGTAGTATAGTCAGCCAATTAGAAGTGTCTGGAACCACAGGTGCTTTCCATTGCATTGCAATTTGCCATTTGAAAGGAACAAACCCAAGGTCAATAAAGGGGTGCAGATACTTATCTCCCTTTGCTTTGGGATGGAGGCCAAGGAGGTAGGACTCGGGTTGGGCATCAGTATATGACCTGTTTGTTCCACGGTGGTGGTTGTTATGTTCACCCACGTCAGGCCATGTGGTCAAACCCCGCTTCTGCAAGCTTTCACATGGGTAGCAGTGACAGATGAGCCTCCTCTCCTACTCTGCTCGTTGTGACTGTGGACGGAGTCCCGCTTAGCTCCGGGGCTGCACAGTGGTCCTGGCCAGAATAAAGCAGCTGGATGGAGTGGATGAATGAAGGATTTTATTCGACCAGCCACAGAGCTTACTAAGGTACGTCTGATGCGACCGCCATCTTGGCCACTGCCCCATGGGTACCAGTTCTTAATGGTGATTTTGTTCAGCCAGCTATAGTCAATACATGTCCACAAATCCCCACTGGGTTTGGGGATGATATTTTGATATTTGATACTTTATTTTATTTGCATAAGTTAATAAAAACCATTACAATACAGTAAAAAAATAAAGAACATTATAAAAAGGAAAGCCATAATACTGGTCATGCCCATGCGTGAGGATTAAAAGTTCTACTAAAGGGCAAGTATTATAGCCATCTTTTGGCTCTGAAGTTGTTTTTCGTATTTACATGTCTCTTGCTCTGCAACCGGCCCCGGTTGCCCATCTGACTCTCTGTGTTCTTGATCTTCCTTCCCTCCCATTCTCCTTGAATGCCACATATTCTATCATTAGACCAAGTAACCAGGTAAAGTGCTTGTGCATTGCGGCATAGTGCAAGCTTGAAACAGCCTTTTATTGAATAAAATGGTTGCAAAACTCCAGTCTCAGTTACTTCCTCCAGGGCAAAGACTGAGATCTATAAGAATGTTGAATGCTCCATCTGCCGTCATGTCGTTAAGAGGATGAGTAAGTACTTTCCTTTTTTCAGTTCTGGTCGGCGGAGAGTTCATGCTGGCTTCCCTTTAAAGTAATTCGGGATCACCTTTTGCAGTATTCGAGGGCGAGGTCGGGGGCCAGAGCGAGGCTGGCGAGCATCTCTAATTGTTTGTATAAATCGCCCACAGTGGGCTAGGATGTAGGGTTCCTTTTGTGTAAAACATATTGCTGAAGCCTCTAGGCAGGTACTTGCTTCTTCACTCATGTATAGTTCCCTAAGGAGGGTTCTTCTTTCATTAGCTATAGCAGCCCAGCAACACAGAAGAAGCAGCCATGATTCTCGTTTGTAGTCACATAGGCGGCATGCCCCCCCAGTTTTTTGGTTTCCCCAAGCCGGGCTAAATTCCACTATCGGCAATGCTAGCTGTCGCATGTATAGAATCTCTTTTCTGGTTTTGGAGTTGAGAGCTGCGAAGAAGTAAGGCTGGGGTTTGGATACCAAATATTATCTGTTGAGCGAGGCCAGGAAAGGAGATGTTTTTATTGTTTCCTGGTTCTGCAGGAATGAAACTGATTGCGCCTGCTTGTTAATACGATTTTTCCAGGTAGCGTATGAAATAAAAGGCAGGGCAAGTGCAGGTTTGTTTATTTTTATAATGGCAAGGGCTCCCAACTGAGTATTCCACAGGGGTCCAGCTTTTCCAAATGTCTTTGAGGCAGCTCTTTAGGGATTGCTCCGGGGCTTTCAGAATTCAAATGTAATATTTTAGAAGGTCCGCGTCAAGAGTTAAAGATTGTTTAGTCAAACCAAGCTCCAGCCTGAGTCTCACCCTGGAAAGATGTTTTGGAAGTTGAAAGATCTTTTTGTAATCCAAGCACTGTGCTTGCTCCAGGATTTCCGAGCAAGCACCAGGGAAGGTGTGATGCCCATATGAGAGTGCTGGTAGGAAGTTACTTTTCTTATGCCCTCTGCAGACTGGCTTTTTAGCTTGTTGCTAAGTTTGATTAGACCGTAAGTAATGCCATCGATTTCTTGATCAGATTTTTTCTGTGAGCAGAGGGTTGAACGGATTCTGTAAACCAAACCCCCAAGTATTTGTATTTTGGAGCTGAATTGATTGTCATGGCACCTATGTTGCAAGTGATTTGCTTTTTGTGCTTTTGCCAGCCAAGTATAAGGATCTTGTTTTTTTCTGTATTAATGATGAGATGGTTTATTGTACAGTACTTAAGTTGAAAGCGCATTGCAGTCCTACTTTGGTGTGATCCATGATGACTATGTCATCCGCATATTGAAGAACTTGTAGGGGGCGGTGGCCTAGGTGGCCAAATCGGTTTGGGGATGAAGAAGACAGGGGATGTTGCAGGGTAGCTTGATGGTTGAATCCATTAGTTAGATATTGATCAAGATATTTATGTAAGTGCTGGTTTTCTTCGTCAGACAGTGTGTATACCCAACAACTATGTTTGCTAGCACCGGAAATCAAGTCAATTTAGCAACCATAGGGTCTGTGTAGAGGCAATGTCTCGGCTTCCTAGTCGCTGAACACATCAGCTAACTATTCATATTGGGGGGGCAGTTCAGTTTCCTTTATCGCCACAGTGGCAATCTGTAACTGGGTGGACTACCCAGAATGCTTTGGTTTCTGATGTATGCTGTTGATCTGGCAAAATGATGAGAGATACTTAAGAAATCTATTACACCAGTCAATGTGAGGGTTGTGTAAGATTAACCAGGGTATTCCTAGAATCAACCCATACTGAGGGGACTTTCATAACGTCACATTGTATTTGTTCCTCATGCTTTCCCCTGTAAGGGTTGTCGCAGGAAATCTGAAATTCTGTTGTTTGCATCGTCACTGGACCTCCTGAGAGGATACTTCAATTCACTGCCTTCACCACTTCTGGGGTCCCTTTTTGTACACATGCAATCTTTAACTGTTGAGAAGTTTTCAAAATCCATTAAATTCCCCATGGCACCAAGGTCAATGAAAGCCTGGATTAGATGTGTCTTGTCGGCCAGGGAAAACTGTACTTTGAAACGGAAATGTGCCATATGGTTTGTGGCGCAAGAATTTATTGAAGGGACATATAATGCACCGAAGTGGCACACCTTCTTTGGAGCTTGGGCTCGCTGCTTTTCTGCCATTGTTTCTAGGCTGGCCAGACTTTTCTTGATGGACATAGGGGTAGGCGATTTTTCTTTTGGCTTGACTGAGCATTCTTTGATAAAATGGCCCTTATAGTCACAATACAAACACCGCCCATTCCGGTGATGTGTTTCTTTTTTATCTTTAATTAAGGGTTGGCGAAATGCCCAATCTCCATGGGTTCTGTGCCTATGTCTAAGGATGAATTCTGGGTTTTTTGGTGCACCAACAAGACCTGTCCAAACATTTTCTGTCTCCTTTTCAAATTCTGCTACATATCGTCGCCAATCATACAAGAGGGCGTTATCTTGTTCCACCAATGGTACTGCTCAATTTGCAGCATCTTCAGACACATGCAAGATTAGAAACACAATTCTGGATCACGGGTCTTGGAAGGTGCTAGACCTACATATGAAATGTAACTCTACCTGATTGAGAAAGATCTGTACTTTACGTGGTACTCCCGAAAATCTCTCTGGTGTGGCCAATGGTATTTGTCTAGGCACATTTACTAAGATATTGGTAGGAGGTGATAGACTTGAATGTTAGGGCAGAATGGTACCTGTGTGTGACTAGGAGGGTTCCCCTAGGGTAGAGTGAAAGGGTTTTGGTCTCCAATTCCTCCACTTTCCCCCACCTTAAACTGCAACTGGGCCACCTTGTCGGAGAGAGCTGCTATAGAATTATTTGATTCAATTAAATCTCTCTGCATTTGTGTTATGGCCTTTATGAGGTCATCCAAAGTGGCCATCGTAAAGAACTTTGTGGAAACCAGGAGGAAGTATAATTTGTGGGCCTGCTATTTTGTCAGCATGACGACCTTTGATATCCACCTCCAGACACCTCCAACTTGGAATACTGTTATAGCACCGAGGATTGAGTGGCAGGGGAAGGAAGGGTTTGGGACAGGAACAGCGGGAGGAGACCTGCAAAGGAAAAGGTTAAACAAACTCAAAAACCATGCGAATTACACAGCACCACACTCTCAAGTAATCTTAGAATGGCTTGTAAGCTCTCCATATAATGTCTCTTTGCAGGGTATATATTCATAGTTATAAGAGTTTTGTCGTTGATAGAAATTATCAATACTCACTTCATACAGATATCTGAGACACTTAATATTAATGCACAATTCTCTTTTCTTGAATTATATGCTGCAGTGATGGTAGACTCACTCTTGAGCACAGCGCGCATTCTGAGGCCAAGGCCCTTTAATCCAAGTTGTGCCACAATTAAATAATTAAACAATCCACATCACAACATTTGACTCACTGAAAATGTTGCAATCATACAATACATTAATCTCAGACAACTGCGTCAAAGGGACCGATATTTATCAGGCAGCAATAAGCCAAAAAAGTGGCTTACTGCTGCCTGATAAATATCATGCAGGCTTCTGCGCCAGGGAACATCACAAAAAGTGACGTTCCGAAGGGGCAAGGGGCCGAATAAATGAGGCCCTGAGTAGTCTGGAGATGGATGCGTATGGAGCTGCCACATATAGGAGGTTGTCGCCTGCATAGAGGGATATTCAGTCCTCCCCGTTTGCATTCCATCGAAGGCCACGGATAAGTGGATCCTCCGTATCCAAGCTGCCAGTGGCTCCAGCACCAACACAAATAGCAATGGCGAGAGAGGGCAGCCCTGTCTTGTGCCCCGGCAGGGCGGGAAATTACGGGACACTCTACCGTTCACAGCTACCTGTGCCAGAAGAGCTGTGTAGAGGAGGTGAATCCATTCTATGAATCGATGTTCTACCCATAGGTGCTCAAGGACTGCAAATAGGTACGGCCACTCGATGGTATCAAATACCATACGTGTGTCAAGAGACAAAATCACTGCTTGCATTTAGTTAGCTTGACCGAGGACTCCATGCAATTGCCTTAAATGCACCAGTTTAGCTATTATTGGTACAAGGCCAGGATTCTTACTTCTACGTTGATTAGGGATATAGGTTGTTATGATCCACAATCATCAGGTGGCTTACCCTCCTTGTGGTTACCACTTTTGTCGCGAGGCGTTGGTTTCTGGAGAGAGTACCAACTTTCCCACTCTCCTCATATATCTTGAGTACGTACGGCACTGCAGTGGTCTTTGTTGGTTTATACGGTTCAACTGGGATCCCATTGGGGCCCAGTGCTTTTCTGGACTGAAGTGCGATGATCGCCTGTCCCACCTCCTTTCCTGTCAGCTCTCTATTTAAAGCCTGAATATCTTCTGCAGTGGGTTTAGGGAGAGGACGGTCCCTAAGGAGCTCTAATTCATTGCATTTAGTGTGTGTTGTTTCGGAGACATATACAGTCTCGTAGTGAGACGCAAATGTGTCTGCTATTTCTTGAGGATCGGTGAAATTGTCACCGTTTGCCAGTTTGACTGATGCCACCCAATAACTGGCCTTCTCCCTTCTGTCGAGCCGGGCACGGAGCCTTCTCGCCTTGTCCCCCTGTTCATAGAGGTGGTACTGGGTCATCTTAAACATGCCTTTAGTGGTTTAGGTAGTCAAGCCTCTATACTCCTGTTGTTTGAGGCTTAACAGGTGTTGTATATTCTGATCCTTCTGTCGTGCTACTTGGGCCTCCAGGTCCAGGATACTCTCCTCCAGTCTCTCCACCTCGTTCCTCTGTTCTTTTTTATGCCCAACCATCAAGGAGAGTGCCTGCCCCCTAATTACCGTTTCATAGGCCTCCCACAATGTTACTGGTGATGTCACAGACTGCTCATTCTCTTTAAAGAATAGATCCATTGCTTTCTGCAAGCCTTCTCTAATCTTCGGAATTTGCAAGCATGGGGGGTTAATGTGTATGGTACTTCTGGTGTGCTGTTTGCCAATTTTATAACTAGCCTGTATCGGGTAATGGTCAGATATTCCCTGGGCCAGATGTCTCACATCCTCAAAATTCGACTGCTGTGAAGGAAGTGCCACCAGGAGGTCTATCTGTGAGAGGCTCCCATGTGCGCCAGAGTGGAAGGTGAATTCTCGAGCCATTGGATTCAGTGCCCTCAAAACGTCTATTAGCCCCATGGCACCCATAAACTCAGTCTGTGTTTCATGTGTTTTCCTCCCTGGCAATCAGTCAATTGTGTCATTTGGTGTCATATTGAAGTCCCCACCCAGAAGCAGGTGACCCATTGGCAACTCCAGTAAGAGTGCTCTGAGATCTGAGAAAGTAGTGTTGTGGAGTGACGGTGGAATGTTTAATGACAGTAGGCTTATCGTTTCCCCCGCCAATCTACTTGAGTTTGCTGTGTACCTGCCCCTTAGTCTATCCATGTTCTTTCAACTATTAATCGGAATTGCCTCTTGAGGAGTATGCCTGCTCCACTGGAGCCCGAAGTGAACCCCGAATGGGCCATCATTTTATACCTCCATCGATCTAATGCTTTGCATTTTCTGCCCAATATATGGGTTTCCTGCAGGAAGACAACATCTGGGGAGTGTCCTTTTAGGAACTGAAGGACCACACCTTGCTTAATTTGATCCCCTAAGCCGTTCACATTCCATGTCACTAGATGAATCTTAGGGATGTGTGTGTTTGTCATGGGGCATAATGACAGTAGAGCGAGCTTCTTGTAAAGTTCGGATGGGGTCTCTTCTGCCAGCGTGGGGGAGGGAGTGGCTCCCACAGAGCCTGTGCTTGCTGCTTCTGGTGCATATCGTTCAACCTTCTTGGTACTGGCATAGCTACATCAGAATACAGTGATGTGATAAACAAACAATAAAAACATATCCTAACTCCCTTTAACCCATTACCCTGACAACAACCTCCCACCCTGCATCGCTGCCTGGTGTATTCACAACTACTCACTTCCCCCAACTAAGTAGAGTGCCCTTCGTCCATCCCCGTTGTAAGCAAAACATGAGAGGTGGCCGGGTGCTCCCAAAATCTCCGCCCTCCACCCCGCACCAATATTCGTATCGCCCCAACAATTACTACCATTTATTAATATGTGAGTTATATTGGTCCCATCGGTCTTTTTTATCCTCCCATTATCCATTGTCAAGTCTGTGCCTTTGGCAACCCATCCTGCGGCCCCCATCGTTTCGACCAGTCTGTGGAGACCTTCTGCTTTTCCACCCACCTTGAGCAAGAAATTTGGTTCCCCGCATAAACCATTTAGATCAGTGCAAACCTGAGACTCATCGGGGGTCTGTCACAGGGGGCCACCCCTGCAGTAGTTCTACAGCAACTCCACTGGCTGGGGCAAATGTACCTTTCTTCTGCCTTCCTCGGCGTGGGCCAGGAGGAGAGCCCCCCACTGTACGCTACCCCTCAAGCCATGCCCAGCCTGCCTCTGGTGAGTGAAAGAACCAAGCCTTGCCTTCATCTTCGACACGCAGCTTTGCTGGGTAGATCATCTCAGTCCCTTTTCCTGCAATGCTTGTTTGACCTCTAGGAAGCTGCGTCTTTGCCTTTGGACCTTTAGGGTGAAGTCCAGGAAGTAGGTTATAGTGGTGTTTTCATATGGGACTGGCAGGGCGGCCCGGGCCAACTGGAGCACCACGGAACGTCCCTGCAGTTAAAAAGACGAGCCAAAATCGGTCTAGGCTGCGCACCAGGATGAGGCCTCCCCCGGCACTCTGTGTGCTCTTTCTACCGACAAGAATTTGGTGAGGCCCTTATGTTGAAGGTATTTGAGAATAAGGTCCTCAGCAAAGAGATCTGCAGTCGACCACTCTGCCTGCTCCAGGAACCCCCAAATTTGTAAGTTGTTACTTCTTGATCTTCCCTCATAGTCTTCTATGCTCACCTCGAGGTGGGCAGTGTTTGTTTATAGCTCTTTCACCTGGTCCTTGAGGGTCTTAGTATCTTGTAACTATTTTGCCTGGCCCTCTACGTCACGGACCCTTGAGTTCATATTGCGGATATCTGCGGGAATCAGGGACACTTCTGAGGTTACGTTGTCTATGCGCCCCTCTAGGGCAGTGCGAACGCCCTGGAATGCCACCATTATGTCTCTGAGGGAAATGTTGTCACCATTTTGTGACTGGGTGGTGCCCCTGACGTGTCATCATCAGTATTTTCTGGTCCCTTCTGCCCTTTGGGGAGGGAAAATTTATCAAGCTTCGGTTGATGGGTACTTTTGGTTCCTCTTCCCCCAGGTCATCTCTGCTTGGAGTTGCTGAGCTCGTTGGTGGAGGGGGAAAGGCTCCAGGTTACTCCCTGCCGCCTGCCACGTGGATATGTTAGTCCCTTCACGGCCTGACAGGTTTTCTCCCGGTAGTGCCAAGTCCCCCCCACTCCTCGAGGACCGGTCCCTGAGTTTGTTGGGCACTCTTTATCTCAAAACTGATTGTTTTTAGTGAACCAGGGCTTTATTTTGTGGGGATTATTATCGCTGACAGTTTGAGTAAACCCCCTACTCTGTGGTTTGCTGCCGGGCCCGTCAACTTCCTAGGTGTGCAGTGGAGCCTGCAAGTGGGCGCTGGCCAGATAGGCAGGTCTATTATTGCTTTGTGCTCAGGTGTGGGGATGAGGGGGAACACTTGTCAATTCCACACTCACCCCCTCCGCTCGATCAGTCGGCTCCACCTCAAGCCTTCTTCAATAATGCCCCCGTCTGCTTCACGTTGGTTGTTCTCTCCCTGAATTCTGCTCCTGACAGCTGTCGCTTCCCGGGAGGGCCGCAGGTCCTATAGGGACAACTGTTCTCCCGATCCGTCTCCCTCTGCTTGCTGCTCCTGGCGTGACCTGCAAGAACGACGCGGTTGCTGCACACTTTTATTCTGGGCTTCAGCCATGCCTCAAGCCCGTGCTGTCTCCGTTGCATCTCAGGTATGTTTTTCGCTGCGTCTGACCCTCCGGCACTTGCTTCCTGGGTTCACCAGCTCCTACAACCCCTCAGCGGGGGTCCACTAGTGGATAAATGTCCGGATATATAGTGGGCAGAGGGACGGAGCACAGTGCCGCTTCAACAAGCGTCCATGTTTCTCAGTGGTTGGCCAAGGCCCCCATGAGGCAATGTTTAAGCATGGCCAATCGCCTAGAGGCTGTAAATATATCACCTCCAATGGCCTGCACATAAGCCTCAAAGCCAACTTTCCAATCTTCCTGGGGCAAACTAGGTTCACCTGGTGTATGTAGAAAAAATGTGGGAGCTCAAAACCTTTCCATTAATGATTTTTCAAATTATGAATATTGTCATGAACTCCCAGCTGATAGAAGAGAATCTTCACAGTCTGCAAACCAGCTCAACAACCCTTTCCCTTTTCTTTTGGCCTCCTATATTAGTATATTGCAGTTCTCTTTTATTCCATTAATTTATTTTTTCCATCCTTAATAACTTAAGCACTGTTAGTTTGGACGTGCTGGCACGTTTGCTTACATTCCTGGGCAACACTTAGCTTTGTTTTTTTCCATCAATTCAACATCAGTATGTTGACAATGTCTGCAGGCGCATACTCTCCAAACGAAACAAATGCAACATGTGCATGAGGAGTTCTTACAATATCCCTTCAGCAAATACCTGCTCACACCAGGTATCGGCAGAACCTGTTATGATTGCTCCCCATTGGCCGGCTCCAATCTGGGAGGATCTCTGGTCTCCGTTTTCAGATTTCGCATCGGTTATACTCTATACTACCATTAAACGATGCCGGCTTTCTACACGGCTTTCCCTCAATGACAGTGGGTTTTCAAGACGCTCTTTGTCAGTGAAATAAAGAGGTTACTTCTAGAATTGTTAAGCAGGTAAGAGGTTTATTAACATATGTCTCACCAGGAGGGAGTCCGCTTGCAAGTGCCAACATGGTCTCTATTCTATTCTAGAATGAAATCCTTCAAGTCTCCTCACACTTAGAATTCAACAATAGTCAATCTAGGAAATAGGATTGTATCAAAGATTTTCCAATCTTGATTTATTAACATATTGTCAGGAATAATCAGTGACAGTAAATTTAAAATGACCACAAAAGTCAACACTTTAGCTGCATCCAGCATTCAGACCTTAAAGATACTGAGGAAGATCTTCAAATGGATCCTAAGCAGCACTAGAAAAACTGTGCTGTCCCTTACACCCTAGTCACCAGCCAGATTGTACTATGGGAACACCCTCTATGCAGCGATCACCAAGCAACTCATTAGAAGACTACAAACCATCCAGAACTCTGCAGCCAGACTCATCCTACAACTACATGGAAATCTCATCACCACACCTCAGGGGCTCTACTGGCTCCTGCTTATTTAAAACACCTCACACACACATTCAAGGCACAATACAATTTAGGCCCCACCTACCTGAACAGTCACATCTTCTTTCACCAACCACACAGGCACATCTGATCTGCAGGACTCCTACTCCCATACATCCCATGCCTACACAGAACCAGATCAAGAGGGTGGACGTTCTTTTATGTTGCTTCTAAAGCATGGCATGTCCTCCCACTTAACATCAAAGAGCCTCCACCTCTCTTCTTGTATTCCTCAATACGCTGAGGACCTGGCTTTTCAATAAACCAAGCAACCAAAGGCAGTGCTAGGTATAAACACCTGGTCAGTGCCAGGATACCCTTGTATGTGATAGTGTGCTCTACAAATACGCATATCATAACATAACATAATTAGATACAGCAGTATGTCCTGAATTTCATTGAACCATCAACCAAGACATTATTTTGAAGCTTTGTAAATATGGCTTATAAATGTGGATTAACTGTGCTGAAATAGGGCAAAAGTACCTTATTTTGGTGAGCTGTGGGACAGACTCACTTTCTGACTTAAAAAAGAAAGTAAATAATCTAAATACCTGTTTACCTGTAGTACTAATAGTCACTGCCTAGCAACCAAATGGTACCACTTCAAGCACCAAATGCCGAGCTGTAATGAGGGCCTCAGTACCAAGCACTCATAAATACTCTCAATATACCATTAAACCGCATATTTGAGAATAAAGAAAAACTGTGAAAGGCTTAAGTAACCGCTCTGTGATACATCATGGAAGTATAAAAGAACTTAACAGAAGAATGTAAGCCCTATTACATTAAAAGACAACATTTAGCCAAAATTACAGCAACATCTCAACATCACACGAAGGGAAGTTAACAACATACATTGGTGAAGAAAGAACGAAGGATGCCAATCTTTATCGATTGGCCATCCTTGGACACCATGGAGAAACGACCTTAAGGCAAGAAGCAAAGCCACAAAAGCCAGCCTGGGTGCTCTTATGATTGTCTCAGTACATTGCAGACAGGAAATGTGGTCTAAAAACTGTGTTTTTTAACTACCCTGAGAAAAATGCACAGTTTGATGCACTCACCCTCCGTTTTTGCATCAATGGCACCTGTACCAGTCAAGGGGCGTTTTATGTATGAACAATTGCGCTGGATCAGCTCAGAGTTTAGCCCCTGTTTTTAGGTCGAGCATTTGAGACCTCTTATATATACTTTAGCATATACTTATTATATACTTATGTGTATGTGCTTTGTGGGCTCTGGAGATCAGCCCTCGGACTTGTCTGCTTCTGCTTAGGGACTTTTTTTCCTGTTCAACTGCCCCTATTTAACTGTCTTGATAGAAAACGACCAGCAGAGGTCAGTAAAATACCAGAATCACTTTAGCATTCTCTAGATTCCAGTCTAAAGAAATTGTCTTCCATGCGCACCCATGGACAATAATATTTTTTTCAAATCTTGCATTTTCAGTCATATGACCACCGAAGGCCCTGATTTTATATTAAAAACAGAGCTTTGGACTATACCCTTTTCCGCTGAAAGGCAATATTTATCTCTATGTGTTCCCATACCTGGCGTGTCACGCAGTTTGGTGCTTACTTTCCCTCCATGTTAAAGAACAGAAGATGTTTCTACACCCAGGCTAATGTGCTGCATAGCTAAATACATAAAAGGTCCCAAAGGCGAGACCGATTGCATTGCAAATGCTTGTTATAAGTGCACAGTGTCTATAGCGATTTTGAATTTTTATGTTAATGCATGAAGCGCGGAAAGCACAACTCAGCTGTGTAGTCTGCAGTTTATGAAACACAGAAGGTGATAGGAGAAATGTTCGCTCCTATCCCACAATGAAGTCCCTTCTTTTGCTTAATGCCGTATGCATAATGAAATAATATTTCTCTATTTATAACCCCTGGAGAAAATATTTTGATTTAGAATATTAAAATTATATGATGATCTAATGCTGTTACGTGGACTTTTATTTCTTTTTGAAAGGTGGACTGTGAATATGGCCCTGAAAACACTTAAAGCTCTTCTGCGTGTATCAACCTCATTTTCATCAGATGACCTCCTTACGGTAGGTAATACCAGGAAGCGTCTTAAGTAGGTTGCTTGTTTTTTCTCACTCTTGCAGGTTGCTGCTTTCTGCCTTCACTGTGGTTTTCTGTTTTTATATTCCTCTGTCTTTCCGCTTTATTTGTTTTTCCTACCTTGCTCTGGATAAAGTGCTGGTACCAGAAAATTAGTACCGTGGCCCCCACCAGCAACCACAGGCTCAAATTAGGCACTGCATGGTTCACTACTTCACAAACCAAAGGCAATGTTGAAAGGAGTTATACTGAGCACTAAATCACAACTCATTCGAACGAAAACAATTAAGGCCTTGCTGGACTTTGTTTTACTTTTATTATTAAGTTTTGACCCTGATTCTCTTCTCACTGAAAGCTTAATTTACCATCTCGAGTTTGACTCTGGAGAATCTGGATTTCAAGTAATCGATATGATCAGAGCAATAAAACTTAAACAACAGTTATACCAATTATAAATCATCACAAAATTAATAATATGCAATATACATTAGTAACGATCGATTAACTGCGTACTACAAACTGAATCTTTGAGTGGTGTTTGGCTAATAGATTTGGTTATCCCCCATCTTCATAGTCTAATTTAATCAGCGTAAGACAGATGAAAAGAAGGAGCAGGTCCCAATTACCATTTGTACATTTGCTATGCCTGTTGTCTGGGAAATGGCTAACCATAAATGTAACACATTTGTTTGCCCTTCCACTTGCTTCAGGACATAAATACCCGACCTCTCACTTTCCTTTTTGACTCATTTTCTGGGGCAGTTTTGAGACCGAAAATTATTTTGCCCGGTGATGGACGTGCACCCCTGCCCTGAATGATGATAGGCGGACACAGATCATGTGTGTGTGCCATGACATAGGCCTGTCTTGTGGACTGTGTTTTTTTTGGATGGGAAGCATGCCCAAAGCGCTACCCACATAGTGGTGAAAGGCCACTGCCTTTACCAGGAGTTAAGCAGCATAAGCGCGGTGGTGGTAGCATACCATGTAGTGATCAGTAGGAGTGAACAAGTCTTTTAATCTGTGTCACTGGAGTAAGGCCTACAGGCTCACTTATTTAAAGTTCTGCTGCTTGCCTACATCGGTTTAGATTGCAGACCTGCGCAGTGGATGTGTGTTATATGCATGTGCTGGATGCATGTGTGCCTGTGAATGGTACAATTCATGGAAGATGCTGAGTTACATTTTGGTAGACTCAGGGCTCACTGGAGGAAATACAGAAACACTACGATCACAAGACCTCCTTTACTAAATATCCAATTAATTGATCTAAAAAGTTACAAAGATTGAAAAATACCCGAAGGAAGAAAAAGACAACACCACAACAATATGTGTCATAACCACCACAGAAAGAGACAATAACCATCCACCAATGCATATCTTCAATACCATCACAAAAATATTTCCTCAATATTATTATTACAGCCAGACCATCAGGATCACCATCAAACCCAGCAGCGCCAGAGAATCTTTAATGATATAATTTGCTCAACCTGTGGAGGAAAAGTAGCCAGATGCCTACTCAACAAGTCCCCGGAGCAAGGTTAATTCCCAACTGAGCTCAAAACCTATCAGACCTCTCCTCAAATATGAAAACTTCGCCCCATATGATGCACCAAATTACAGGCTGACATCAAATGGACCATTCTTAGGCAAAATGTTTGCGATAGCAGTGTTTACTCAACTCTCTAATTTTACTGAACATTATGGTTTAATGTAAGACCAACAGTCCAGTTTTAAACAGGGCAAATGCACAGCGTCAGCTATTATATCCATCTGGGATGATCTAAAACTCACAGTGGAGAAAAAGGAGTAGCTTCATTGTTACTTCTGGATTTGTCTGCTGCATGTGATACGGTCCACCACAACACCCTAACTGCATAAACTTCACAATAACGGAATCTGGGCAAATGTTTTGAAAAGTATTGTATCTCATCTCACAGACAGGCAAAGTGTAGTTTATCTACCCCCGTTCACATCACCTCCTCACAAACAAAACTGTGGCTTTCCTCAGGGGTCCATCATATACCCCAAATCATTTTAAAAATGGGAAGTTCTGAAGACCTCCTCAATTCAAAACTTGATGACTGTCTTTGAGTCATAAACACACGGATGATGAAGAACCATCTAAAGTTCATGTTGGAAATGATACTTTCTGCAGAGTCACCCCCCCCCCAAACAAATTACCTTCCTCCTCTTGTTTTTGTCGAAAATGTTTTTTTTGGCTTTAGGACTCTGAGCAACTTACCACTGCTAACCAGTGCTGACGTGCATGTGCTCTCTCCCTAAAACATAGTAACATTGGCTTATCCACAATTGGAATATATAATTTACTTATAAGTCCCTAGTCAAGGGCAGTACATGTGCCCAGGCCCTGTAAATTAATTGCTACTAGTGAGCCTGCAGCACAGATTGTGCCACTCACTTAAGTAGCCCTTTAAAAGCTTGTCTCAGGCCTGCCACTGCAGAGCCTGTGTGTGCAGTTGCACTGCCATGTGGATTTGGCATTTAAAACCCCTTGCCAAGCCTTACACTACCCTTTTAAATAGGGCAGCCTGCTGTGTAAGTAAAGGCAGGACATATACTTTAAAATTTTACATGTCCTGGTAGTGAAAAGCTCACAAATTCGTTTTTCACTACTATGAGGCATACCCCTACCTTAGGTTAACATTGGGGATTTCTTGTTACATCTAACCAGTGTAATTCCCAATTGAAGGGGGTAGAGCTGTCATGTTTAGTACCTATGGAATTGTAATGATAAATCTTCTTTAATGGTAAAGTCATATTTATCATTACAATTTTAAAAGTGCCACTTTTAGAAAGATGTGTGTTGCGGCAACAAATGATAGACCGAATGCTGAATGAATCAAACATTCCCCCCGTCAAGAGATCTGGGTTAAATCCATCATTCTTTTCCTCACTGAACCACCCCAGTTTGGACCCAGCCATATACAAATCAGTCTCGACCCTGCTCCTCATGGGAACAGTCCAGCCCGAACTGTCAAGCCGGGTTCTCCCTGAACCAGAAACAAGCATCTTGGGACCGGTTGGGACCGGTTTCAGGGTAACACCGCTCATCAACCTGACTAGCTTGAATCCAGTGGCATAGTGGGCAAGGGACCCACATCTGGGCATACACATCCCACTTAGGGCGAGAAGTGCTGCAGCAACAAATGATGGACGGAATGCTGAATTAATCAAACATTCACCCCAGTCAAGAGACCTTGGATAAATCCATTTTTTTTGCTCACTACACCACCCTAGTTTGGACCCAGTGATATGCAAATCAGTCTTGACCCTGCTGCTCATGGGAACAGTCCAGCCCAAACTGCCAAGCAAGGTCCTCCCTGGACCAGAAACAAGCATCCTTGTTGCTGCAGCACTTTTCGCCCTAAGTGGGATGGGTATGCCCAGACGTTGGTCCCTTGCTCGCTGTGTCACTGGATTTAAGCTAGCCTGACTGATGAGGGGTGTTACCCTGGAACCCGTCCCAGGATGCTTGTTTCCGGTCCAGTGAGCACCAGACTTGGCAGTTCACGCTGGACTTTTCTCATGAGGAGCTGGTTCAAGACTGATTTGCTTTTGGCTTGGTCCAAACTTGGGTGGCGTAGTAAGTAAAAGAATGATAGTTTTAACCTAGATCTCTTGACTGGGAGTGAATGTTTGATTCATTCAGCATTCCGCCCATCATTTGTTGCCTCATCACTTTTAGAAAGATGGCATTTTTCTACGTTTAGCTCTGTGTGCCTGCTACCTGTCTCCAATACACGTCTGGGGGAGGTGACAGCTGGTCCTTGTGCATTCTCACTAGACAGCCACAAACCAAGGGAGCTTAGGTGTGACTGATGGGCCATCCACATCCTAATGGGCCATCCTGGGCAGAATGAGACAGAGAAGCTTGGCACAGCCTCACACTTACACTTAAATAGGCTGTGTCCTGTCCCCACACAAAGGACTGCTTAACCCCATGCAGTGAGTCTGGAACCAGTGCAGGAAGGGAGAACCTCTGTGCACTTCAAAGCCCCTCTTTGAAGGCTCCTGCACTTCAACAGCACCACTTGGTATAAGATATGAACTTCTGACCCTGCCAACTCAGTGCAATTCTGGACCTGTGGATGCTCTGCCAGGCAGAAGGACTGCTGTGCTGCCGAAGAGCTGTCACTCTGCTGGACTGCTTCTCTGGAAGACCTGCTTTTGTGCTGTGCTGCCCTGCCTGCTGCCTACTGACCACCGTGCTTGGGTGAAAAGAACTGGACCCAGATCACTTGAATCCAGAACCAGAGTGACTCAAAGGGCTTGCTGGCTTGCCTCCTGATTGAAGTCTCAGGGATATAAAAGACTTCCAACTCACCTGCTACAGCCCCTGGACTCTGCCATCTGAGAGTCTTGTCCTGCTAAGTGGTGCCAATCCAATCTTGGACCCTTGGAAGTGGGTATAAAGTGCTGCCCCAGTTAAAATCCATGCATCAAAGCTGTTGCACCACTTGGATACATGTGGACTAAGCTCAATGAGTTTAGGCAGCTAGCCTCACTACATCTCCAAAGGAAGGATTCACACTACACCTGTGCTGTTTATGATAATCTGCCAATACAGAGAACGTTAGTAAGGCTATCGTGGCAATTATCACTAGACATAGCCAAATCAGTTAATTGAAGTGGAACAGGGACAAGAGCACATAACAAATCCCAGAGTTATAATTTTTCACCACCTGATTTCAGAATCAGGGAACTGGGTCCATCAATTTTTCATTAGGAAAAACATTACTTTCCTCATCTTTCAGGGTGAGTCTCCACTCCTTTATATTGTCAGTTACTTATCAATACCTCAATTCTGGAATTCCGTGAATTGTGGCTCTGACGGATGGGGGGGCTCATGGGAAATGGTGATTGAAGAATGCAACCATCTCAGAAGCTGCCAGCTCTCTCTCCTGCACTTGAATATTGTTATCAGTCTAGTTGTTTACATTTTTAAAAGCTGAAATGAGTTCTGATATGGAATTCAGGTTGATCACCAATTAGCATTAAGGAATTGTGTGAATTATATTCCGGTTCATAGTATATAGTTGCCACTAGTGTACATTGATAGATCTGCCTCAGTTTGAGCTGTTGCTAAATCTAGGAACCAATGATCAGTGGTTACTGCTGGACAGAGATTCCTGAAATTCGTGTACATTTCAAGTCTTCTCTTTGGGTAGTTTTTTTGCACGAGTGAAGTAAGTTTGATGAACCAGTGAGAGGTTAAACTGAAGTTTTTTAAACCCATAGCAAGGGAAGATGAAGGAACGTGCGTAAAGCGTGGCGTTTATTTGCTTTGATTTCCTTTGTGTCCCAAACATTTTGAATCTGCTCCAGTTGTCTAGCTATCCACATGGAGAAGTTGCGACACCTGAACTTTGTTCCCACTTTTGCTTGAGCTACAATGATCTACACCTGAGTGAAAATAGAGCATGAAAAGTTTTAACAAAGAAATTACTAATGTCACATTTTCAGGTATTTTTTACTCTAAGGAAATCGGGGATCTATGAGGAAGTGTTTAGTTTAACTGATGCTTCACAACATAATCTGGTTGAGGAAGATTGCATATGCAGGGCAGAGATACATCCTCTGTTAACATGCTTTAATATATTAGTGAACACGCATTGGCAAAGAAAATACATATTAAAAAAAATAAAATATATACTGTTGATTGTTATTTTGTATGTGTGGCTGCAGAATCTCCCACCTACACAAATGGAAAGTCGGCCTTAAGTCAGCCCTTTTCTCATCTTGATGGCAGTTGAAAAAAGAAGTCCGGGCACGAGAGAGAGAGAGAGGAAAGTAGAAGCTAAAAACATTCTCTGAACCAAACACGCAAGGCATTCTAATCAACGGAACAGGAAATTGGACAGAACAAATAAAAATGAGAAAACAAAATGTTTCTCGGAGGTGAAAGCTCTCAAAGACCTTGGAGCCCACAGATAAGGCCCGGGACAGGCACATCACTTCTTCACTTACCTCCCGCATCGCCCCAAAAGAGGAGCCAACACCAAAATCCTTGAGGCATGGGGTAGCACATCAAGCTACCAGGAAGGGCAACGTGGCCTCGGGGCATGGTAAAACACTGTTTGCTCGCTTACCGCCAGATTTACTGAGCTTGGACGAAACACAACGGAGCAAAGGAAGTTGCTGTTCAGTGTTGCATCAAAGGGGGAGAACAGAAAAGGGACATATCTATCGGATATGACACACAATTTTGCTCTTTTGTAGAGTTGGCATACTTCTGGCTGCCTATTATCAATGCTTGCACCCTTCTGGATGTGTGCGGTGGAACGCAGCACACATGCAAAGAGGAAGTACCTAAGAGAAATAAAGACATTGCTTTTCGTTACCCCAGCCTGGGAAGGTGCACCATTTTGATTTCTGGGGGTGGAATGGATCCTTATCTGGGGAGGGTTGTTAACCCCCTTCATAGATTCTATCTAATGCGATTTTGAGTAAACATGGTGCACTTTTTCGTAGTGTTTGCAGAATGTGGATCATGGGCGGATGATCTTAGTTTATGTTCCTATGATAATTATTCCACCTAAAGCATTCTGCACTATATTATATTTTACAATTTTTATACTGAATCCAGGAAATGCTATATTTTGCCCTTATTATGTAGTTTTAAGAAGAGGAGGGCGAAACAAGCATTAAGAACTTTGCAGCAATTGTCTTCTGATATGATACCTGTAAATACTGTACATTTTATTTAAAGTGCTGCAAGGATAAGGAATTACTATGTTGCCCAAACATAATAGAGGGTATTATGTACACATGTAATTGTATTTTTATAATGTTTCTGTGTAAATCATAGATTTTAACTTTTTACTAATTTGTACTTGTTTTATTTAGGGCTGTTGATATTAATGATTGCACTTTTAAGGCTGTTATCTTACGTCAAATACAGTTACTTAGACTGACTGATGTAAACCCATGTTTACTGACATTATAAAATATGGATTTGTGTCAAAATACATAGGTGGGTGCATGGGAATACCCATCCTTCACCTATGTACTGCATTACGAGGCAAGATAATGCAAGGCAGCACTATGCACTGAGTTGCTTTTCTTTTTGGATAAAATCTGCTGCAAAGCTACAGAAATCTTGATTTGCGTGGATTTTGCCTCAGGCCTGTTACACAAAAGTGGTACAACCTGACACAAAATCTTAGTAAATGTAGGTCTGTAGCAAATTGCTTGTCTTCTCCCTGTGCCTATACTGGTTGCATTAAATTGAGAAAGGAAAGAGGACGTTGCAGTGTGGTTTGCTGAAGTAGGTATGCCATCATGGCTCTGATGGTGTGCGACACCTACTAACCAGATAGTGAACTCCATACTGTCTGAGCCATGAGTGTTAATGGGGTGTTTTGCAAATTGTGCACATTTTTGTTCAACACTCTTGTATTGCAGTATGAGTTTGGCTAAGATCTTGTTTTAGCATGTAATTATCTCTTTTAGCAAAATGTCATAATTGTGTCCATACGGGTCACATTGAAACAGTATTATGGTTGCTTTAGAGCAGTAAAGTGTTCCAGGGGATAAACTAAATAATAGTATTGTTTATAAACAATCAAAGTCTATACATGCACGGCCAGGTCAGATGAGAAGCCATTTTGTACCTTTTGAGTAACAGTAATAGCACATGTTAACCCCCAGACCCTTTAGCTGTATATATTGCTCCTTGGGGGCAACAGAAAGGGAAAATCGTGAAAACTACACTAAACAAAAATGTTTTTTTAGAATCCAGATTAGTTTTTCTGACAGCTGCTGCCATTATGACCCTGTGCCAGGGGTAGTCAGAATAGTGCCTGGGGTACCAAATGGCAAGCTAGGTGTAACAGTCTGCACCAGTCCATCCGAGCAGTACCCAGGGGAGACTTACTGGCTGCCCGCCACTTCTATATTCTGGCATTTTTTATATATCATGGGTACATAGACAACAAATTCCCTAATTTGAATAGGGTCACACCACCAAGAAAATGAGGGAACACTACCTTAGGATCACTTGGTGCACATTTAGCGTGAACATGATGTGTTAAAAATTAGTTTTCTTTTTGGCTGAGGTATGCACCCAGTCCAAGCAGGAACCACAATCCTAATCAGGGTAAGTAACAACAGACCCTAAATAACCCTTTGCTCACATTCAGGTAGCTTGGCACTGAGAAGTCAGGTTTAACTTAAGAGGCAATATGTAAAGTATTTGTGCAACACGTCAAACAGTAAACCAGTGAAAATACCACAAAAAGACTCCACACCAGCTTAGATTAGAAAATAGAGAATAATTATATAAATAAAACAAGACCAAAAAGACAAAAATCCAATAAGTAGAACTCTGAATATGATTTTTTAAAGATTAAACCGTAAAATAGTACTTAGAAGCAATACGCGCCTATTTGTGATATCTGGTCACGCTGGACCGGGTAAAGTAAAAAATTAAAGCCAATTGTGATGGAGCACAGGCCAGACACAGGGACCCACTTAGGCCCGCTAAACAAAAGTACCTTTATACTGGTTTGTATCGATGTTGAGGAAGATGCGGAGTGCAGCCGAGGCGATGCATTGGTTCAAATACCGTAACAGAGGAAGATACGTCGGTTTTCCCCATGCAAAGGCGTCGATGTGTCAGCTTCGAGGGTGGTTCACTGGTCCCAAATGCGAAGCGTCTGTTCTGCTCTTGTAGAAGAGGATGTGTTGACTGAGGGCGTTGCGCAGGTTCCGAACGTGATGTGCTAGGTCTGCTCTGCGCAATGACACGAATGCACCATTCAGGGGCGGCCTTAGGCATGTGCAAGCTGTGCACCTGCACAGGGCCACCAAACCCCAGGGGCCACCACGAGGAATTGGATACAATACATATTCGTGGCGGCCCCTGGCAGGGATTTGGCGCATGAACGACTGAGGCGTGCTAAATCCAATGTGATGCACGCTGAATGGTTGTTCTTATACTCTTTTCCTTTCTAACCCAGTCTCGTCTTTGTGTGGGGTTGGCTTGTTTCGGGCTCTTCTGGTAGGTCTTGTGCTTGTTTAGAACTTTTTTTCCAGGAGAATCGAGCTTGTTTTAATAGTCCAGATCTGGCACCTCCGGAGGCTCGCATGCGCGTGCATGCGCAGTGCCCGCGAGTCCTGCAGCGAAGGGGTTACAGAAGCACCACGCATCACTGGCGGCAGGAGGGGTGGCAGCACCCGTGCCCGGCGTGCAGCGAGCAGCACCGATACCGGCCGAGGCCATGCACCGGCGCGCCTAGAGACCCTGGGCAAGAAAGGCCGCCTTGCAGAGGATAGCATGCCAGTGTGCAACCTTTGGTGCCAGCTGCGAGGTGAGCAGCCCGAGGGTCAGGGCATGGGGAGGGGGAGTGAGAAGGTCAGCGTGTGCCACTGCAGAGTGAACCCGATGGATGGTGAGCCATTGGACGAGGGTGTGGGGAGCCCTGGGGAGGAGGGCAGATCAGGCGTAGGAATGTATCCCAGCCCGTGGGGGTGAGGAGCCGGGGGCGTGGGGAAGGTTGGGTGAGGATGTTATTGTAGATGGTGTGTGCTTTGGGTCTGGGTGGAGGTAAGCCATGTGAGGTGGCGAGCTGGAGGTATTCTGGTGGTCATGGGAAGGGAGGGCATGATGAATCGTGAGAGAGAGCCTCTCTCTCACGATTCATCTCTGAGAGGGCGCGGGTCGGAGAGGTGGTCACCGTGCGCCAGGGGTAGGGAGTGGTACAGATCGGCGCTGTACTTTGAGGGAAGAGTGAGTCAGGAGTGCAGGGGAGGTGTTTACTTGTGGCTGAGGGGAGGCATGGTGACTTTTGGAGGTGTAACTTGGGAGGCACGGTCGTATTGGGGGGAAGAGGAGAGCAGGGTACGAGGTGTTAGACGTAATGTTAAAGATTCATTAAAAAGTTTACAATTACTTATCAACAATCATAAAAACAGAGTATGAAGCTGATACTTGTGATCTAATGAGTGAATCTGCCTGCACAAATCTTTTAAAACATCGAGTGTTCGAATGTACCTGGCATTTGGTTATGTCTGTTTATATGGTGTTGAGGCAGACATGAAATGCAAGCACCTATGGATGGACGCCTGGAATAGGATGGCAGTGCCTACCCATGTTAACTCAATATAATGCCCTTTTGCAGAGACCTTGGTAGGAGACTGGCTTCTTGATCCTTTCTTTAATTACATTCCAGTGCTTGTCATGTGACTAGCAGAGAAAACTAGTTTAACTAGTCCTCAGTTTGCAATTGGTGAAGCAGCCTTCTCTGTCCATACTAGGGGCATAGTTACCATTGGTTCAGCAAGTACAGTGGTACTGAGACCCAAAACCCTCAGGGGCCCATTGAACCCTGATAATTGCTATATTTTACTTCCTGAGCAGCAGCCAAAGGGGCCATTTTCCTTGCTTATGCCACAGCCCATGGGGTTGTTGGTACGCTGTGCTAGGGATTCGTACGTTTGCTTGAAAGTTGTCTCCTGACTGGATGTTCCTTGCACATTAATTTTGCTTCAGTGAACCTCTAGTGCCTTTTCATAGCCTTAGGACTCACTGTAATTAATCCTTGTTTAATAGGTGCTCTGAAAGCGAGCAGAACTGGTTGCTGGAATATGGCACTATACAAGAAACCTTAATTAAATATATTGTATTTTGTCTTTTGACAATGTGGTAAAGTGGACGAGTCTTTGGTTACCTGTAGGCTGTCTTCAGGATCAGTTAGTGACGTACTGAGACAGGTCTCTGTGTGCCATGATTTCAAGGTAGCTTACTCTCTTCCTGCTAAGGTCACTTCCCAAATAGATCATGAACTATTCTCCAGGCTCTACTGTTCTCAGTGGACTGAGAAAACAGACCTTGTATGCCAAGTCACATGATCTACCCTATAGTTTTATAACACTCTTCAAATAAACCTTCCATATGTGGCTAGTCCTCATAATGTGTCATACATGTAGTGGGAAGGGTAATTACTATCAATCAGTCAGGGTTTGTAAAGCTCAGCTGCTTCACACATAAGGGTCTCGAGGCGGTGTGGGATTCATGCTGCTGGATCATGCTGCTTGTTGGTTGAACAGCGAGGTCTTGTGGTCCTTCCTGAACTGCTGCAGCGATGGTGAGGCTCTGAGGTGCAGGGGGAGGGTTTTCAGGTCTTCACTGCCAGGTGGGAGAAGTAGCGGCCTCCATTGTTTTATCAGCGGCTGCATTGGGTGGCTGCCAGGGAGATGGTTCTGGAACATATTTTCCTGGTAGGTTGGTGGAAATTCACTCGTTCATTAAGGTATGCTGGTCCTTCATTGTGTAGTCCAGGGAAGACATGGCTTGGCAGTTCGGGCTGGACTGTTCCCATGAGGCACAGGGTCAAGGCTGATTTGCATATGGCCATGTCTGAACTGTGGTGGTGTGGTGAGCAAAAAAACGATGGATTTAGGCCCAGATCTCTGTACTGGGGTGAATGTATGACATTGTTCTGCATTCTGTCCATCAACTGTTGTTTTTGCAAGAAAATAAAAATGACACATCAAAATCTTTCAGCAGCCGCCACTGCTGATTGTCTTCTTTTTTCCCTACCCACTGCTAGCCTCGCCCGCTGCATTGCAAGCAAAATGAAGAGAATTCGAGTACACAAATCTGGTTATTCGAAACGAAAGAGAAAGGTGGCTCAGCAGGCTTTCGTAGTGTCACAGGAAGAAGCAATCCTGAACTTTATCACCCAAGGGAAACCTAAAGATGGAGAATCCTCTGGCCAGAGTACTGCTGATGCACTAGGTAAAACAGGCGCTGACGACGATAAAGAAGAACAAAAAAAATATGATATCCATGAGCAGAATGATACTCATGAGCAGACCAATGAAAATGAACAAGGTGACTCTGAAATTGATACAAACATGCAGCAATTACCAACTCAGGATGAGGAGTATTACAAAAGACCCTCAGACAGAGAAACTGAAACATCATTCATCGGTCCATCAACATCTGGCATTCTGAAGGAGGTTCAGAGTTTACAGACGGATGATGCTGGTATTGAAAAGGAAGCCAAAGAGCAAGACCATGTTACAGACCCGTGTTCTGAATATGATTTATGTGATTGGAGGGATCCTACTTTGTGGCCGAACTCTCTTACGGACGCGCAACGTGTTTTTCTTGTTGAAAGGGGTCCCTCCAGAGACCCAGATTCTAAAACAAAGTATCCAAGTGATGAGCATTCAAAAAGTAAACGTCGTTTTTCTGTTACCATGTTACTGGTCATCTAACGCCTTTTCTGGACGTTTTATTAAAACACCTTCCTGAGCTCCGCCCCGCCCGGACCCCCTCTTCCGGGGCCCCCTACCTGCGCTCCCTGCACAGGGCCACCATGAGCCTAGAGCCGCCCCTGCACCATTTCCTATTTATGCAAAGTGGAAGATGTGCCTTTCTGATCTCAGCAATGGCAAATATGTGCTGGTTCCGATGAAGATGCTGGAAAAAGCTGGTTCCTTCTGTACCACAGTGGGTCTTAGGGGTGCAAAAAGAGGATATATATATACCGATTGCACCTCTGGGTGAATTCTATGACATGGCACTAGGTGTTTTTATGATGTATCTGATTTTGGTTTCTCTAGTCTTCTCTTTCTGTTTCTACTTTTCCTTCATTTTCTGGTAGCTCCTGTGGGAAGTGGTGCATGTTCTATGAGAGTTGAACGTAAGTAGCGGCAAGTTATAAGGATGGTCAGAGCTGGTATGATAGAGGAAGCATATGGGAAAGTGTTGTGGACAGCAGCGTTGTGGATCCACAAACAGCGGAGGATATGAGGGAAAAGGACGTGTCTAACAAGGTCATCTTCCAGCAGGATTAGATGGAGGCAGCACAGAGACTGAAAAGGATGACCCAAGTCCTGCAAAGGTGACTGTTTACTTTCATCGGAATCGGCGTAGCAGTGTGCAGTCAGTGGAGGTAAGCGGAGTCACAGATTCTGCTGGATTGGTACTGCAGGAGAGCAGGATACCAGTGGCGGTGGGGAGAGGGCTAATGTAATGGCTGCCATTTTCAGCACTGGTGCTGAATGTGGCAGTATCTTGAAAATATATCACTGTTCCAAGATGGTTGCCACATTCAACACGAGGCCACCGCTGCTTACAAACCGATCCACTACAGTGTCGGTCCACCTGAGTGCGGAACTTCACTCTGCTTCAAATATGCTTTTCATGGACAACATAACTGCAATAAAAGACGAGCATTTTTTAAGAGGACCTCCCAATCACTACTCTTCAGTAACAATCCGCAAAATGCTATATATCGTGGCTGAAAGTGCACATGGCTTCGGAGTGGGGTCGTCCAGAATGTGAAGGACTCGTCTCTCAAGCAACTGCTGAGGTGGGGTCACCGAAAGCGAATGAGATGTAGCTGAGCCTTTGAGAAACTTATCAGTATCACCTTGAAACATCCACCAAATTTGTTTTGAGCACACGCATACCTCATCAGCACAGCAGAAGGCCTTTAAAGTGGCCATAATTTCAATTGAATCATAAAACAAATATTTAGATTAACAATCTCATTAATTGCTACAATGTTTTTACATACTAATGTCACTACTTCTCCTAATCCAAAACGTAAAATATAAACTGCTCGAAAAAAACAACATTATTACATGAAATTATGGTCTAATTCCACATTATCATACCCTACCATTTTTCTTCTTTCTGGGATCTCCAATGTAGCTATTCAAAGTACATTAGTGCCACCTATTGGAAATTTGTATTAATTATTCTCACTATCATATTGAATTATCAGTCTGAAATTTATATTTGATCAGTAATATTTTAAATCCAATAAACACATTCAATCATACAGTCAATTAAACCACGTTCTAAAAAATGACTTCTAAGTTACTTATGCGGCATAATTCAGACTGGATATATGGTACTGAATCAAAACATTACCAAGAAATTAATAACACGCCTAATGATACTCAGTATACCGAGCTCCGAAGAATGAATGACTGAGCTGATCTTGCCTTGATTTGAAAGTGTGACCTGCATATTACATCAAATGCCAGAGTCGAGCGTAATTTTACTGAGCCATTTTGCCAGCTAACCAAGTACAAACTAGCACAGCACTAGTATTGGTGTCAGAAAAGGCATACATGTAGGCTTCATTAGGAAGGATGTGTCTGTGTAAATGTTATTCATTATTTTGTACGGGAGGGACAGATTAAGAGCGTGGCGGACAGGGTAAAAACGAAAAACCTTGCGGTGAGTGAAACAGAAAAAACAATAACGACCCCCACACCGAGGGAGACATCTCCAAGCGTGAGAGAGTCATTAGTTTTTTTGTTTTTCAAAAACAAACTCACACATTGGGAGTTTGTTTTTGAAACACAAATAAATGTCACTAATTTAGTGTACAGTCCAAAAACCATCTTAGGCCATCCACCAAACTTTTGGCACATTGAAAAGAACCAGGGTGCCTGCCTGTGATTCTTTTCAAGGTACATATATGACCCTTGGCCCCGGAGGTCAGCTCTAAATTTGGTGGATGGAATACGCTCGGGATAGGACACTACTCCATCCGCCAAACTTTTAAACCAGGCCCTTAATTCTGCAAATTGCAAAAATGTAAACCCTCGGGGTTGCATTAATGTGTGTTTAACATATTGTACAGGTGTTCAGCATTTTGTATCATGGATATTGGCAGATCCTCGCATGTCCTAAAACGGTTTGTCTTAATAGCTGAAATACGATATACTTCAAAAAGGTTTTTGAACCACTTTTCCAAAAATTATCGTAGAAACACACCCTTCTGTTGAGGAGAACAATTAATGTTCCCCTAGCCCATCAGTTGCAGAACAATGAGACATAAGGAATTGCATACACTTCATTCATTCCTTTATAAAATATTTTACTTGATGATACAACAAAAAACCACGAGGTCATTGTGATTTATTATTCCTCCTATCTTTTCCTTAGATAGGTATTCAGCACCTAATCGAATTGTAGGTGTTCTTCACCAACAACAAACTCTGATGTGTAAGTAATACAGTAGCAGGATTTTGGTTCTACGTTTTATTTTTATATTTTTACTCATTTAGCGACATTGATTACTGCATGTGCTCTGCAAAATTGTTTTCGGTCCTGATGATGACCTGTTTACTCACATAGATTTGAAACATCGCCAACATCCTTATGGCAGGGAAAAGACATTTCAAAAGTTTCTTGCTAGAGCAACATTTCTATGAATTCTGTTTTCTATGACTGCTCCACAGTTTGAACTGTATGTAGTCTACCAGCATTATTTTCACGTGTGATCACTTTTTCAGGCCACTTTTATCACTAGCACTGCGTGTCCACTGAATTCATTGAGCACTTGTGATTAATGAATTCTCTATAAATGCTCATAAGTTTATTGTATATTCCATCTGTTTACTCTTTTTAAAAATATTTTTCTTTATAAATACAACATATAGTTATGTTTTTCCCTTCTTGTAAATGTTTGGATACCTACAATAATTGTTTCACAGATACAATTAGAGTATATGAGAAATGTTGTAAACTATGTATTAAAACTAAAACCTTTCTTGCACATTGTTGTTTTTAACTATGAATACCCCTGTCCGGCTTGGTCTATGGTTGCTCCTGTGGTTTTTATATCATTCTAGGAGTGGCACTAGGTGTTGAAACATGGCAGATAAGTGGCCTGAGATAACCAGGCCATTATAACCTGACAGATACAATTTGTAGGTCTCGCCTAGGCAGCGCACATGCGCTGCTCTAGGAGGGCCTTTAGCCATCGGTCTTCACTTTTCAAGCACTGAACTTGTGCTTGTGGCGGCATCCACCTTGCGGGAACGAGCAGCGACGCGTTACAAGCACGAGTGCAGTGCTTGAAAAGTGAAGACTGGGCGCGCGTGAACGCACCACTTCCAGGCTTGTTGCCCAAGTGGACGAGCATGCTTTGGCTGAATGATGCGTCTTTTGTTCAGGAGGAAGCGAGGGGAGCACAGGCTTCTCGAGGTTGCTTTACTTCCGTGATGATTCGTCGTGGTGCGCTCGGAAGATTCTCAAACTTCTTGTCTCTTTTCTGAGCGGAAACGAGCGTGGACGTCATGAAGGGAGTTACACTTTGAGCTAATGACAGCTGTTACTCTGATTGGAAGATGCTGATAACAAGGCTATCCGTGGCATAAGCGCCTGTGGGTAACTTACTACGAGTGGCACTTCCTGCTGGGCTGGGAAGCAGGGCGATGGCCCTCTGTTTATTGCCATTACTCTACCTTACCTCTGTGCACGCCTCGCCCCCTCTCTCCTCTGCCGTGACATCTCTCATACATCCTCTGCATAGCACCTCATCCTATGTGCCCCACCCTTCACGCTCACCTCATCAGGGCACCCCTTTGCACCACAGCTGCCCCTTCCCTCTGTAGTCCGCTCTTCCGCCGCTTGTCTCCGCCTGGCCTGTGGCCCTCAGCACTCCTCCTCACCTCTCCCCGTGTTCTTGTCTCTCGTCCTCTCATGCTACAAGGTACGCCCTTCTGTCCATCTACCTCATCGTATCCCCTCTCCCTCCGCCTCTCTATGGCATTTTGTCTCTCTGCCTCACTTCTCACTATCACCATCACACTCCACCGCCTCTTTACCACATGCCCCTGTCTCACCTTTACTTCATCTTTGCGACTCAGCAGTCTTCCTGCCCTCTCCACCTTCATAGCTGCCCTGTGTCCACTCTCCACCTCGCCTGTGTCCTACCCTGCTCTGAATCACCTCGCATCTCTACTTCACCTCTCTGCCTCACCTTATTCCCTCCGCTCTCTACCTTCTGCCTCTCCATGTGCCCTCCTCATCCTCCCTCGTGCCCGGGTGTCTGGCAGCTACACGGCAGGTCCTACTTGAAGGACCCCGCCTGAGGGAAGGCTGCTTACTGGCTTTTGATGTTCTCTGCATTAAGGAGAGCGAGGAGAAATGCGTTTTTATTATTCAGATTCTTGCACCGGAGTCTTAGATGCTGACTCCGACGGGCGTCTCATTGTGTGACACATTCGATCGGTGCTTGTTCTTATCTGTGCATCTCTCGCTCGACTTTCAGAGAATGGCAACGGGAGCAACACGTTATTATGATAACTCCTACAATACTAGAAATTATGCCATCTCACGCAGGGGAGTGTCTGGGAACCAAAGAGAAGATTTCTACTAGAAATAAAATGATACTGTGTCTTTAATAATATGATTATCAAGGACTCCCTCGCTCAATTATGAAAGACATATTTGATAAAATCTCAGATAAGAGCCCTGTGATTCTCTAGATGTGGGGAGTCAATGAATGTTTCACATAGAATCCGTTTCAGTTATTCTGTTACTGAAGAAATAAATCAAGACAAATGCAAAATGTATAAAATTAAAAATATTTCAATAAAATGGAAGGCGTCTGTTGGTGATTTGGAATAGTGACTTCCTTCCACAAAATCTAAGAACGTTCATGTGATCTTGAAAAGACTCATCCACCATTTCAAGGCATAGGGGCTGATGTAAAGTTTGGCGGAGGAACAGTGACGGAGTACCCTCCCTGCCAAACTCAGGGTCCCCCGGCCCGAATTAGCAGTGAGTGGACCGACCGTATGTGAGTACGCGCCGTCGGAGGTAAGCCATCCGACCATCCGCCCAACATAGAGTGGCTAGTCGGATGGCTTTTCTTCTTGCTGTCTGCCTTCTCCAGGTAGAACATTTTTGTGAGGGACAGTAAAAATCCTCTTGTGGATCTTGTGCCACAGGTTGGTTTGGACACAATGACCAAGTGGTCCTAATATGTCACTATAATACATGGGTCCTGGCATCAATGGATATAACCTAGTCTGTATTTCCCTTTTTACAGGTGACTGTTGATGTCTCTGTTGCCAGTAATAAAGACATTTTGAGCTGCTCAACTGTAATCATTTATTACAGATGAGTTCTGGCATCACAATGCTTGCTGCCAGGACTAGCAGCCAAAAGGGAAGGCAGGTGATGGCGCATACTTAAAGCTGCAGTTTAAACTGCAAAAATAAGCATGTTTTTTTCTTTCTCTATCTAGATTAACAGTGATCAACAGAAAGGAGATAATAATGCAACATGTTTATTTTTGCACACTTTAGGAAATTATAGGAAAGAGTGAATCTCTCTGCATCCTTCTACACATTCTGAGCGACAGCTTTTAAAAAAAAATCGGACTCATATTAAATTGATTCTGATTGCAGCAAATATCTGACGGATTTTCGGTGTGTTTAACTTTGCACTACAGATCCTACTTTCATACTTCATGTCAGCAAACCTGTCTTGTTCATATGAAGCTTAATGATTAGCAATATCCTTATAATGTGTGACAGGGAGTACTTTATCCCATATACAGCAATGATTGTTGCGCACCTGGACATGATAATACAGGAGGTTGTAGCACATCAACATTATTCACATACGGTAATCATTTACATGTTTTTGTTGTGTCTAAATAAAAATGACACATTCAAACGTGACATGAGCCTAACATCTAGTAAAAAGTGTGAATATTTTCAGTGTGGCAGGCAGCTGCACACAAAGAGCCTGTAAGACGGCTCAGTGGGTTCTTGCCTCTGCTGGAGGGATCTAGCTGTGCTTGACAGATTTGAGTCCCAGGGCAGCTAATTCAGCCCTTTTTACTTCCAGGGTCGTTAAAATGAGTTTAGTATTAGCTCCGTCAAGCGTAAAGCAGCAAGCATTACAGAGCACCGTTGGCGGTGGTGGCTACTGGACCCTGGCAGCTATTACTGCAGTGGTATGGACTGACAGGGCCGAAGCCTGGAGATCTTCACGGCCCACTATACATTTCTCCGTCAGTGTACAGGCCCTCCTTTACTTATGCCATTGTGACCTTTGCAGAATGTTCATTATTTGGCAACAAAAGCCAAATTATGCAGCACATTTTGTGACAGTATTACCTAATTATTGGCAAAGCCAATAGCTCCAGCTAAACACTTACAATGTCCCAAAGGCGAGACCCATTGGCTATGCCAATGCTTGTTTGACTAGTAATGAGGGTCAGCTCGCCAGACAGCTGGGCAGTCTATAAGGTATTTAACGTCTTACTTAATGTGTAAAGTGTATGGTAGCAATTGGGAAGGTGAAGCCCAACACCCTTATCTAAGGAGCTGCCACCATGCTATGGAGCAGAACTAACAGATTTAAACCCTTGTGCCCTCTATGGGAAACCCAACACGATGGAAAGCCAAGTTCCTCACTCTTGGCCTGCATTGTCTGTAGAACACAGGCTGAGGCTTAGTAACAGTGGCAAGACTGTGGTCAGGAAGAGGCATCAGGAAATTAAGGGCCTTTTGGAGGTTTCTGGCACCTCCACTGGCCTCATACAATGGCCTTATCTCGCTCTTTGGAACTGCTGACCTTGATTGCGGAGATGATATAGATGGTATATGGTAACTCTTCGCTTCCTTCGCATTTGCCTACTGCAAATCCTCCAAGTACAGAAACAAACCCTTCAGGGTAGAATAAATGCCTCTTTCTCTTTGAAAGGAGCTAGTATGTTTATTAGACCTGTCAGCCTTCGAGTGGTCTTCCCCCAAACGTTTTGCCTTCTCTCCTCCTGTTTTGCTGAATTCGTTTTTTGTTGGCCTGCGGACACTGTGCACTGTATCACTGCTAACCACTGCTAAAGTGATGTTCTCTCTTTAAACATGGTAAAATTGGCTTAGATCCAATTTACACATCTAATCTACTTATACATCCCTAGTAAAGTGGTAATACATGTACCAAGGACCTGTAAATTAAATGCTACTAGTGGGCCTGCAGCACTTATTGTGCCACCCACTTAAGTAGCCTTTTTCAAACATGTGTTACTGCCTGAGTAATGTGCATAGTCTCAATTGTATGGATCTCGTTAGAAATGTTATGATTAAATCAGTGCAATAAAACAACATTAACTTTTTGGCTTCTGATAGCCGGCAGCATTTGTGTGCACCCCTAGAGTGCTTATTAAAATTTGCTATAATTTCTATATTAACAGATCGACAATGAGTAAATGATAATATATCGCTGGTCAATTTTACAGCCTCTTTCCCTTGATATGCTGTGATATTTGCTCTTAATATTTCATAATTGATTATAATTGACATTGCGCAATATAAGATTTTATAAGCAGATTCTCACAAGTTCTAATTATAGAATTCTACAAGCCCATCCACAGTTTTCATTTTTCTCTAATAATATATGACTTATGGTCCCTGGGCAAATCAAAAGAAAAAAATTGCAGCTGCAGTTAGAAACTCAAATATCGTTCCAAAGAACTAAAATAATCATTCCTCTCCGGTTGAAAACTGCAACTTATTTTTATCATATCTGAATTCTATTTTTAGGCTGAACCCAAGGCGATATGCGCTTATGCATGCTTCATTTTCATGGCTGGCTACAAGTACAAGCAAAGCAGAACTGTTGCAGAGTCCATGGTACGTGCTGACATTTCTACAACTATATTACAAGTACATTGTTGTAATGATGTGCAAATAATACATATCCAAGATGTGATTATATGAGATTGGGAAATCTATGCTCAATCCTGACACATGTATCACAAATGTCCCAAAAGTGTCTGAATCCAGAACGATGTCCATGAATGAAATACCACAGTATTCAATTCAAAATTACTTTATTTGATTAATAGGGTATTAATCATAAAAGTTACATAAATACATCACAGATAAAAATTTCTAAAAAAACATTCATATCAGCAATTGGTCAGTTTCCTTGTTCTCAAAGACGCACATAAAAATGAGGCGACACTAAAACAGATTAAAGGGTCAGACAACATTTGTAAAAAGTGTAATGCAGGACGACATTGTCTAAAATCTAATTGACGTAAAACAGGAATTAAAAACCTTTTACGGGGATTGCAATAAAATTTACAAAAAAAGAAGATGTGCAAATCAGTTTGTAGCGAGAAATCATCGCAAGGGCAGCATGGAAGACCATTACTGGAGTAAATACCACCCGGGTAGCCCAGCATACGTGGGATATAATTTAGGCGGAATCGTAACAGAACAAATCTATGCCGAGGGATTATAACAAACTCCAGATAGGAGGGTATCCCTTCGACCTTGAGTGGGCCCTCCAAATATTCCCTTATAGTAGGTTTATTATAAAGTGCATTCATTCTCTCATTATTGGAAAAGGCTAAAAAATGATTTTTTAAAAAACTTTTTTGAAACAGATACACAATTTTCCGGTGATTCAAACAAACTCCCACAGTCTAGGGTATATAGGGTATTTTTCACGTATTTTAACCATGGAATATTCTCAGTATGTCCCATGGCTAGGCAGTCAGTTATTATTTGTTGGGAGAGGGGCACAGTATCTCTGGACTATACTGAGTTCCATAGAAGGATAGGGGCTACCTTGATCTGATCAATTATATAGGGGATATTTAGCTCTTGATGTAGTTTAAAATTAGGTCAGCTACTGGGGAAACCCATCATAGATTTCCAAAAACTGTCCTCTATTACTTGTAGATCCTTTACTTCAACATGGCCCCATACTCCAGCCTCATATGCTGCTACTGCGCTAGATTTGGCCCCATAGACTTTCCTTAAACTAGCTGGGTTTCTTGTTCCCAATTGTTTTGAAAAAGAGCGTATTGCATTAGTACTCTTTTCCAGCAACATCCCTCGATTCGCCACCATGTTCCCCCAAGCTGCTCGGTAATCAAAGGTAACCCCTAAATAGGAAAATCGATCTGTCTGTGCCACTTTATGGTTCGGGATAAAAAAAGCAGGGGGATTTTTCTGCTTTTTCCCTTCGATTAATACGAATGACTTTGATTCATTTGTTTGAAGATCCAGGCTTGTCATGAATTCTACATAATTATTCAACAATTTCTTGAGCGATCTTCCCACAGTAACTGAATTGCTTTATTACCGTTCCCGACCCAAACTTGTGGCGTCAAGATTTATGCTATTGTCTATGCCTTACAGTTTGTGCTTTTAACATGATCGAGGACATTTATCACAGCCGATTACTTAAGAAAATACGTAACATTATAGCTGGGTAGCTAGCAACAAACATGATGTTTTCAATAGAGGTGTTCCTAATAGGGGTGGGTGAAATCGCAAAGTTTGTGAACTTGCAACTTTGCTTTTTTTTAAAGTACAGAAGCTTGTTAAAATGTGTAGCTCACAAAGTATTTTTTTTTAAAAAAGGTAAACTTTTACAAAATGTCTTGTCCTATTCCTCTATTGTCCCCTCCTCTCCCCTGTGCCCTGCCTCTCCTATTTCAGGAGCACCAATCGCCTGTGCAACCACCACATTTTCCTGGCCCCTACCAGCACTACACGCTGCTGTCCATCCAGGAACCTCATGAATTTCGTTCCAGACTGGCAGGCAGCCTGATTCCATGTTTCTGCTGATACTGTCTGTGCTGCAGGATGTCCTGTTGACTGGACATCATGCAGCAGGAAACCGTCATTGTATGTGGGTACCACAACGTCTTCATGAGTGATATCCTACAAAGTTGCAGAGCTTCATTCAACTTCACCAAGGACCACATTTCTGACTTTACCAGTCAAGTGCAAATTTTTATACCCCTAGCTCTGAGTGATAGAATTAACAACAGGAGTGAAGCCCAAATAGTCTATAATATCACTTACGACACAGAGATGATAATATCCTTGTACTGATAGCTACTTATCTTTAATTGTATGCCGTGTATGGCTCCACTGCACTATGCATGTGAAGCTGATGGGCTGGAACAACTGTAGAGGGGCAGAAGCCATGCAGTAGTATTCCTTTCTGTTCTCTCTTGACAGATTGAACTCAAGGGAACAATTAAAAAAAGAAAAACGTCCTGCCAGCCTTTGCCTCCTCCCTAACTCTAACCACTTTGTTTACACTTTGTGGGAAATGTACACATTTTTGATGCAACGTAGTGCAGCGCCGCATCAACAGTTGTAGTGCTGCATTCCGTTAAAGGAATGGAGAAAACAGCACCATATCTATTAAGTGGAGGCATACTTTTTAGGAGCAAATCTCTGTCTACAGATGTTAGTAGATAAGGATTTGCATCAAAACCCATTGGTGGTTGCATGGGAACACCCATGTGCCACCCATAGAATACCATCTTGATGCAAAACTGTGATGATTTGCATATCTTTCGGCACTCCTCAACGACAATCATGATTTGCATTGGAAAGTAAATCTCAACACAATACGTTTTGCTGAGTTGTCTTCACCTTTGGGAGATAAACCTGGTGCAAAGTGTTAGTAAATTTCCTTCTTGGTATCCTGCCACCTCCCCCAACTCAGACTGCAGCCCTTACTTATATATGTTTGTTAGAAATTGGGTCTTCTAGTTGGCGGAAGAATGCATCATGAATTCTAGACAGGGTAAGTCAATTACACACCCTAAATGAACCTGTGCTCACCCTCTGTTAGCTTGGCACAGAGAGCAGTCAGGCTTAACTTAAGAGGCAATGTGTAAAGTATTTGTGCAAATGACAAAAATACAATAAGTAGAACCAGAGTTATGATTTTTTAAAGACTATCTTGAAATATAGTGCTTAGAAACATAAAGCGCCACTCGGGGCTATCTGATTGCATTGGACATGGTCAAATCTATGACCGTGATGGAGCGTAGATCAGATACAGGAGCCATGCAAGGCTTGTTGCAAACAGTACCTTCATGGAGGAGGCATCGATGTTGAGGAGCAAAATGTGAGGAGTGGTAAAAGCAGTGTGTGGGCGTTGATCCGTAGGATTGTAGGTGATGCGCCGGGGTAAATGGGGATGGGCGGATTACGACCGGTGCAAAGTTGACACAGCATGGATTTTGGTGCTGCAGCACAGGAAAACCTCTTCCAAAGTCCCATGACTGGATTGGCACCACTTGGCAGGGTAGGACTCACAGATGGCAGAGTCCAGGTGCTGGCTGGAGAGATGCAGACAGTCTTTGATGTCCCATAGACTGCAGAACAGGAGGCAAGCAGACAAGTCCTTGGAGTCCCTCTGGATTCAAGTGGTGTAGGTGGAATCCTTCTCAACCAGGCACAGAGGGCAGTAGGCTGGTCAGTACAGCAGAAACACAGTTCTTCCAGAGCAGCAGTCCAGAAGAGTGGCAGTCCTTCAGCAGCACAGCAGTACTTCTTTCTGGCAGGATACCCATATGTCCAGAAGTGTAATGATCTGGTGGAGTCAGAAGTCCAGTTTTTATACCCAGTGGTGCCTTTGAAGTGGAGGAGACTTCAAAGAGGGGCACTGAAGTCCACTTTTCTGCCCTGCCTCCAGACACACACAGGGGGTATGCAGATGTTTGCGTGGGGAGAGGCACAGCCTTCCAGGTGCAAGTATCAGCTGCCCCCTCCCATCCTGCCCAGGATGACCCATCATGATGTTAATGGCCCATTAGGCTGTGAATGGCCCATCTGGCACACCTCAGCTCCCTGCGTGTGTGGCTGTCTAGAGGAAAAAGCCCCCAAAGACCCGCTGTCACCCACCCCAGATGTGTATTGGAGACACGCAGAGGCACACAGTGCATAAGAGCAGAAAATTGCGACTTTCTAAATGTGGCGTTTTTAAAGTTGTAATCATAAATCCAACTTTGCTAATAAAGAGGAATTATCAGTCCATAGGTGCCAAACACAACTGTTCTACTCCTTCTCAATCAAAATGACACTTAATACATGTAATTAGGAATCCCCAATGTTAACCTATGAGAGGGGTAGGCCTCACAGTAGTGAAAAACTAATTTGGGTGTTTTTCACTAACAGGACATGTAAAACTAAAAAGTACATGCCCTGCTTTTAAATTGCACAGCACCCTGTCTTATGGGCTACCTAGAGTCTCCCTTACGGGTGACCTATGTGTATTTAAAAAAGGGGGGTTTAAGGCTACACACGTGTTTTAAATGCCAAGTCGATATGGTAGTGAAACAACACACAAAGGCTCAGCAGTGGCAGGCCTGAGACATGTTTGCAGGGCTATTTAAGCGGGGCACATAATCAGTGCTGCAGACCCACTAGTAGCATTTAATTTACTGGTGTAGGGCACACACAGTGCACTTCACTGGGGACTTATAAGTAAATTATATATGCCAGTTGTGGATACGCCAATATTACCATGTTTTAGGGGAGTGAGCATATGCACTTTAGCACTGGTTAGCAGTGGTGCAGTGCCCAGAGTACTAAGGCAAACAAAACCAGATCCGCAAAAAGTGGGGCAAAACAAGCAAAATGTGTGGGGGAAGACCACCCTAAGGCTGACAGGTCTAAATATGTCCATGTGCCTTACATGGCATAATGACAACATATGCCTCCTACCTCAGTGCTTCCTTTACTATTCTCCCATACTCATTGAGTCTGGTCCAGATGTGGGCATCATGCTCAGCAGTGGATCTGTAACTTAAAGTTGCCAGTGAACATAGCACAGGTATGTTGTTTCCTGGGATATCTACAGACACACAGGACGCAGGGTGGAGTATGACTGAAGACATTACGTTATTACCTGGTACTGCTCAATTTGCCTTAGTATGTGGAGACACATAGGTGGTGGCGAGCTTGCGCTAGGTTTTCGTTTGACATCTGCAAATCCAGCACTTTCTTAGGGTCTGAAGTGGTAGATGCATGCCTCTTCTTCCAGCACTTTACTTGGTTTTCTGGTGACTGGGGAAATATATATGGGAAGACAAGGAGAAGCAACCACTCACTCTGTGATGTGATATAAGAACAATGGCTAACTGATTTAGTTTTATATATTACTATGGTAACATCCTGTGTACGCCATACACAGCATTGCAGTTTGAAGTTACAACAATTAAATATCTACCTACTTGTAGAAAGTGACCATCATGCAAAATACTTGGAGGGGAAGCCATACACCAAGACTATGACTACAGCAAATAAAGGAATGGGGCCACAATTCCTCAGGGTCATCTCAGAACATAATTAAAATATTATTAAGACATTGTAAGAAATTGATTGAGTGAGGTGAAAACTCTACCCAAGCAACAACCATGATCCTTGTCAGGGTGAATTACAAATGTCACTAAATTAACCTGTGCTTAACCCTCTGGTAGCTTGCCCCAAAGGCAGCCAGGCTTAACTTAGAGGCACTGAGTTAAGTATTTATGAAGACAAACAGTAATAAAGTGAAAACACAACACAAACAAATCCTACGCCAATTCGAAAAATAGAGAAACTTGTACTAATTAAAACTACACAACAATGAATTATATCCAATCAGTAGATTTTTTGGACTTAGAAGAAATTCTCTGAAAAGGTCTCGGAGAAGGTAGAGTTCCACGGGGCAAGGTAGCAGGCTGTGTCCAAGGAGAAGTCATTGTTGCCGGGGATGCTGGTCGAGGTCTCAATGAAGTCGTCTATGATGGCGGGAAAAAGCTCAGAGCGTGAGAAGCCTGATTTCCAAGCCGAGTATGTCGTCGTCGTTAATGTGGAGCCTATTTCCTTTTAGGCGTGTGAAGGATTTTACCTTCGGACTTAGAAAATAGATTGGGAGAGTTATTGAATCTAGCATTCCTCTGGAAAGAGTGAAACTTCCCTCACCTTGCCCAAAACTCTTTATCAAACAAGAGTATTAATTTGGTGATTCTGGGGTTCTAAACAAACTTATCATTGGGGGTTGTTCATAACTAATGAAAGCTGAAACTTCATTGGATAAATGAGCAATAGCTTTCAATAACTGATAACCTGGACTCTTGAAAATTAGGACCTGGATTCAATGACTGAAAGACGTTAATTAGCTCTACAGTACTCTATCTGAGCTTAATTCAGAGACATTGGAGGTGAAATATATTCCTCAAGAAGCATATAAGTCTGAACATCAGAGCGACAAGTTTAGAGGGAAGTAATCACTACTACTGATACAAACTATAATCTATATGGGCATTAGAAGCCCTGTTTGTAAATGATTCATGAGCTAAATGGTCAGTAGAAGAATAATCAGTAACTATTCGAGGCAAATGCCAAACTCATTTCACAGCCTTTGATCTGATATAGGTTCTAGAGCAAACTGCATTGCTCACTGAGTGTGCTTCGAAGCCATCAGCTGGTTTCTGATCCAAGTAACCATGATCAATTCTAAGACTGTATCTCCCTGTAAAATAAAAAATGGACTCGGAAAGATGTGTCTGCAGTTTTCAAGTTTTGTTTAATTTTATCAGCCTGTGCTTCCATAACTCTTTGCAATTATCTAGCCAGTAGATGTTGACTAAGACTGGAGAAGATGTTCTAAAGTTAATATGTCTGGCAAATTAATACAACAGACAAGTATCCAATCACAGGTGAGATCTATTTGGTGAACTGTTAGATTAATATTAGTAGAAACAACAGTGAGTAGTCACCATAAGAACAATCTATAGGGCTTTTCATAGTTTTTGTCACTGAGTTGAAATCAAAACAACTGAGGTCTTACCAGCGGTCAAGTCTCTTGGAGCAATAAAACATCGTAATCCAAGACATATTTTTGGGAATGTGTATAATTTACAAGAGATTAAATCCATTTATATTTCAAGAAAAAAGATATTGTTCTTGCCCTTCTGCTATTAAGAGATCTCTAACAGCTTCCTGTGGTCTTGTCTGAGAGACTGAGTGAAAAGGGCAAAATATATAAACTTACTAATATCCCTTTTATACTTCTGATGAAAACAGAGGGATTACTTAAAACAATGGGGATTGGCCTAAGTAAAATTGCTTTCCCCCTGATTCAAGAGCACTGGATATTTAAGTATGACATGAGTAAGGGCTAGGCCCACCAAGTTGCTTGTAATGTTGTAAAGTCAAGCTCAGTGTCAATCTTCTTTAGTCAATGGGAATTATTTCAGCCCCTTTAGAGAAACCTTGAACTTTGCCTCATCCAATGCATTAGCTACTTGCACGCAATATAAAGCCACTGTGTTTATCTCATACACCCCTTGAGAGAAAACCTTGGTCTACTTTATATCATTATAGAATGCCCTAAGAGTGGTGATACTTCAAAATATTTCTAAGAGCCATTGCCTGTTGATTGCTTTTAACTTTTAGTACTTCTTTCTGGAGTAAGACAGATATATATATATATTCACTGAAAAAAACATAGGTTTCAGGGACGTTCTAGTTAGAAATTAGCATTTAAAGAACATTAGAAATTCACAGAAAAAAGCATAGGTATCAGGGACGTTATAGTTAGTTGGACATTTCACTCGTACAAAACCAGAGAGATTCGAATGTAATACTTAGTAGAGCTAACTATAACTCGTGCCCCCGCAATGCACTGCTGATGACGTCACATATTACATCACTCACGACATGATCAGTGACATCACTGATGACATCACTGATGACATCACTGATGACATCTCAAATGACATCACTGATGACATCATCCAGTGAATGTGTGTTTCTGTAAAGTTTAAATATATTTTATATATGTTAATGCCAAGGTGTATTGAAGAATGAGTTGGTGTATAAGTGTGTGGGTGGAGGATTTAATAGGTGTGTGACTGACTATGAGTTAGTGATTAAATGTGTCTTACTGAATGCATGGGTTAGTGACTAAACTGTGTGAATGTCTGTATCAGTCTCTCAGTTATTGTGTAAGCTGCTGCATGGGCTGATGATTAGGTACATGACTGTCTATGGGTTACTTATTAGTTGCATGAGTATCTATATGGGTGCCTCAGTGTTTGTGTGTGTGGATGGGTGGGCGGTGTGTGACTTTCTGCCTACATGTGTGAGTGAATAATTTACTGGGTGTATGGGTTCAATAGTGCATGTGGAAATAGCTGTGTAGGTGAGTGAGTGTGTGTATCAGTGTGATGGTAAATGAATGTATGTCTCACTGGTATATGTGTTAGTAACTACATATGTGAAAGGCAGTATATGTGTGTGTTGGAGTATATAAATGTCTATATGTGAGAGTGAGTAATTGTGAGAGTGGCTATATAAATGAGTGTGTGCTTGTGTCAGTGATTGTATAAGAGAGTATGAATAGGTTAGATGGTGAATGTATAACTGTATAGGTGAGTAAATGGCAGTGCCATTGATTCTTTACATGACTAGCTAAGTGTGTCAATAGCTCTATGGATGAGTGATGGTGTATGAGTGTTTGTTTAGGTGTATGAGTACATATAATAGTGCTGTATTGATGAGTGACTGCATGTATGAGTAACTGTATGGGTGAATGAATGAATGTGTGTGTATAGCTAGGAATTAGTCAGTGGGTATATAGTAACTGCTATTGATTTGTCTATGGTTTCGAAAATGGTAGTCTGTATTTTAGAGTGGGTGTATCAAAGGTTATATTAGGGTGTGAGGAGGTGCATCAGATTATCACATGGATGATGTCATCAGTGATGTCATTTGAGATGCCATCAGTGATGTCATCAGTGATGTCACTGACCATGTCATGAGTGATGTAATATGTGATGTCATCAGCAGTGCATTGCGGGGGCGCGAGCTATAATTAGCCCTATTAACTATAGCGTTCAAATTTCTCTGATTTTGTACGAGTGAAATGTCCCACTAACTATAACGTCCCTGAAACCTATGGTTTTTTCAGTGAATTTCTAAGGTTTTTTAAAATACTAATTTCTAACTATAACGTCCCTGAAACCTATGGTTTTTTCAGTGAATTTCAAAGGTTTTTTAAATGCTAATTTCTAATTATAATGTTCATTAGACCTATAGTTTTTTCAGTGATTTTAAATTATCATTCCATTCTCAACCTGGTAAAAACAGCCAATATCACCAGTTTTCCAGCAATAGCTTCCGCAAAACAAAATCGCCACAAATGAGAGCCACAACTAACACTAATAATATGCAGAGTAGGCGTTCCTATGCAAAAATAACACAAAAACACCACTTCCCGATATTTTCAACGAGCAGCCAAATCTGCGGTGCGACCCAAAAACAGGCGATAAGCTGCGTTAGCAGTAGGAATGTAGCATCTGCCTTTTACTGATGTAAAGTAGGATGACTACCTACAGTGTGAAAGGGAGCCCAGCCCAGAATCACATCTGAAGACCAACACATGTCATAGAGCTACTGATCATGCACCTCCCGCACCCAAGAAGGCCACATAACCCACTTCCACCACCCTCAGGACCTCCCCCCAGACTCCCCACTACTACCACCGAGGCAGCGCACAACAGGACAGCGAACCTTCCAAAAATGGCATGGTCCATCAGCCACACAATAGCTGAATGTTGTGAGATGTGGCAATCAAACATGTGTGAAGGACGCAAGTCACCCACCAATGATCAATACCAAGTGTAGCGGTGATGTGCTGGACAGACCTCACTATGCAGAGCACAAACCTCTCATTGTGTACATATACTGCTGGTGCTTGTAGTGTTGTTGACAGTGGACGCAACCATGTTCCCTCAGGCAGTGGGGAAGATCTCGGTCATGTACCTGTCTTGTCGTCCCCTGTAAGTGGAAGCGCAGTCGGCTGGTCCAACGTACACCACTCCAGCATAGAAGTGTGAATAAATAGACCTGGGCTCTGGGCGTGATTCACTTGTGTGAAGGCCAACGCGTCTGCCAGAGCAGCGGCCCTCACCCTGCCATGTGGCTGCCGCCATGACCGCGGGCCTCCTCGACACAGGCCCCCTGCGAACACAGCAGCACAGCACCGCAGATGTCTGTACACACTACTGACTTCGATCTACACTGCAGACAGCAGGGCTCACAATTCAGATGGAGTCGCGATTGCAGATGACGCAGTCCAGTAGGTAAGCCACATTGCTCCCAGTGTGGCCTGCCCGGACCCCGCATCATCGCAGGCTGCGTACACACTGAGCGCCAGAGGTACCACTAACTCAGTGCACCACTAGTCAATGCCATGTGGCCTTATTAAACCAGAATTCATTCGACACAAGACATTGCTACCAGTGCAGCCTACCGGGACCGCGCATCATCGCAGGGTGTGCACACGCTGAGTGCTTCAGGTACCACTAACTCAGTGCACCACAAGTCATCGCCACATGTCCTTACTGAGGCAGAATTCATTAGACAAAAGACATTTCTACCAGTGCGGCCCGCCCGGACCACGCATCATCGCAGGCTCCGCACACGCTGAATACTTCTGATGCCACTAACTGTGCAGCTCAACTCAACGCCATCTGGCTGTGGGCCCTTGCTGATCGCTGCCTCCAGCCTACACTGCGGTCAGCACAGCTCACAATTAAAATTGAGTCTTGATTAATTAATTACAGAGTCCAGTAGGCAACTAACTACAATGCCCCTGAAACCTACAAAATATCCTTTTAGTATCCTTGCTTCAAGAACTTTTTTGATATCAATTATAGCTTTAGTACAATGACCAAATTCATCTTGCAAGTCCAAAGGAACACTGAATGGCAGTCTAAACTGCGGTCAGCAGAGCTCACAGTTCGAATTCAGTCTTTATTCATTAATGTCAGAGTCCAGTAGGCAACTAACTATAACGTCCCCGAAACCTACACATTTCGACAATGTATTCCATACATATTTCTTTTTTTGTTACCTACACTGCGGTCAGTAGAGCTCACAATTTACATTGAGACATGATTTATTAATTGCAGACAGAATTGTACTCTATGTCCTTGGATTTTGTTAAGAGTAAGTCACAAAAAGCATTCCTCGATGTCTGTGCTGACTACTGCCTTCCATCTACATTACGGACTGCAGGGCTCACAATTCAGATCGAGTTGCGATTGCAGATGACGCAGTCCAGTAGGCAACAGACATTGCCACCAGTGCGGCCCTCCAAGACCACGCATCACCGCTAGCTGTGCACATGCGGAATGCTTCTGATGCCCCTACCTAAGTGCACCACAACTCATGGACCCTTTATGATAGAATCTTTTGTGTATGATTTCAGATCTGCTGCCCCTACCTCAGTGTACCACAAGTCATGCACCCTTTACAATAGAATCTTTTGTGTATTATTTCACATCTGGTGCTCCTAAGTTAGTGCAGCACAAGTCATGGACCGTTTATGATTGAATCTCTGTGTGTGATCCAATGATTACTGTTGTACTTGTAGCCAGCACCAACCATTCCCTTAGGGCTGGCTTACACTCACCCCACACGCATCCAGCACAGATGTCACTGGACATGTGACCCTGGTAATAAAAAGGGGCAGTGCACACGTGCCCGTACCCAGTTCCACTATCTATTTAACTGTGTCCGTGTGTTCACTATGTATGCATGATGCTGCCCCTGGGCCCTACCACATTACATTCTGCTGTGGACAGCGCTCGCAACCATTATACCTCTGGCAGTGGGGAAAACTTTGGTTATGTAACTTTGTCTCGGTCATTGTATAAGTACATCGGGACTGGATCATTAGAGTACTGCAAGGAAAGTGTATAGTGAATTTCTAAGTGCTTCGGAATTGGCGGAGTGATTGGATAAGTACACATGTTGGCGGAGCCTAACCCCAGAGCACGAGCTTGGCTCTAATTGGCTGCCCTCCATGTGCCAAAAACTGAAATTTGTGCTTTGCAGGGCCCTGTATTGCTACAGCTGCAACACTCCACTGCATGTGCAATAAACATTCATATCCACACAGATTTGTCATGTGCACGATCTTTAATGTGTGGAAATATGGATGAATGTAGGGTCAGTGATTCCCCTACCTTCCATGTGGGCCATGTTTTAGGACTTTGGTCACAGGGTGACACATTAGCGCTTGCGGCCCGGGTGGTGGCAGCACTACAACAGGGACAACCGCATAAGTTGATTCCTCATACAGCCCAGGACGGAACCACACCCAGAGCTCCGGAGTCATTGTTCACAGCCTCACACAGGTCTGGCATACGCCAGGCCAGCCCAATCCGCTTACGTATTCAGGGAGGGACAACAACGCTACATGGCCCAGATTTTCATTGTAGTGATCTGCTGCTCTCAGGTCTAGTTGTCAGTATGCCACAGCCACTCCCTGACGGCTGGTTTACACCCACACCACACCCATCAAGCACAGGCGTCACAGGATAAGTGACCCTGCCAATAAAAATGACCAGGCGCACGTGCTCCACGCCATTTACATTTCAGACTTGGTGCACTGGATGCACTGCGGCCGGCACAGGCACACCGCCACGCGATGGTGACTTTCGGTGCACTGAGTTAGGGGCACGGTAAGTGCTGAGCAAGTGTGCAGCCTGCGATGATGTCCCGTCCCGTTGGTCCAGACAGGTCAGATTTTGTGTGCCCTGCAGGACTGCAGTGTAAGCCTGACCCATCGACCAGCGGGGGCCTACCGCCACATGGCATGTCCTCACTGGTCACAGAGTTAGTGGCACCAAAAGGGCTGAGCGGTTGTGCAACCTGCAATGATGGTGGGTGCACTGGTATGTCCTCTGCCATGGTAAAATCAAGACACAGCACCAAATGTGAGACCTGGTGGCCTGCGGAGCGGGGCTGCATGATGTGGAGGGATACCCTGACTGCGGAAAGGTGAGCAGTGAGGCCTGGGTGAGCAGGGGTGGGCAGACACCTCTGGGCGGAGGGAGTGGATGGGGTGCAGCAGACTGGGTGCGCAGCGGCGGGCAGACACCTCTGGGCAGTAGAAGTGGATGGGGTGCAGCAGCCTGGATGCACAAAGGTGGGACAGCGATTTAAGCATGCGCAGTTGTATGTACTCTGCCATTACTGATTCTGTACTATGTTTCAGATGAGTGAGCTTGAGGGCTCCACTATGTCCCGGCATGTGGTTGGAGACACACTGGTGGCGGAAAGGTGAGCTGTGAGGGTTTTGTCCACAGTGTGGGCACTCACTGACCCTCTCCATCTCTTCCTTTCTCTCCCTCACACTCTTTCTCTCTCTCTTCCTCTCTCTCACACGTTTCTCTCTTTCTCTCTCTCTTCCTCTCTCACTCTTTATCTCTCACTTTCTCTCTCTCTCACTCTCACTCTTCCTCTGTTTCTCTCTTCCTCTTTCTCACACTGTTTCTCTCTTTCTTCCTCTCTCTCACAGTTTCTCTCTCTCTTCCTCTCTCCCTCACTCTTTCTCTCTTTCACTCTGTCTTCCTCTCACTCTTTCTTTCTTTCTCTCTCTCTCTTACTCTGTCTCATTCTTTCTCTCTCTCTCTCTCTCTCTCTCCTTTGATGGACTCATGACGCACAATCTTATCTTTCATTTTGTCTAGCAGGCCTGCGATGATGCATGGCCATCGTGGCAATCAACACCCACTATGAATTGTGAGCTCAGCTTGACCGCGTGTACGCAATGGCTGAGAAGGTTGCTTCGGCATGTGGTGGACCCTCTTACACAAACACTGGTGGCGGAAGGTGAGCAGAGAGGCTTGTTTCCGCAGCAGCGGGCAGTCACCTCTGGGCGGTGGGAGTGGATAGTATGCAGCAGCCTGGGTGCACAAGAGTGGGCAGACACCTCCGAGCAGTGGGAGTGGATGGGGTGCAGCAGCCTGGGTGCACATGAGCGGGCAGACACCTCTAGGCAGTGTGAGTGGATGGGGTGCAGCAGTCTGGGTGCGCAGGAACGGGCAGTCACCTCCAGGTACTGGGAGTGGATGGGGTGCAGCAGCCTGGGTGCACAGCAGCAAGCAGACACCTCTTGGCAGTGGAAGTGGATGGGGTACAGCAGCCTGGGTGCTCAGAGTCAGGGAGACATCTCTGGGTGGCAGGAGTCGATGGGGTGCAGCAGCTTGAGTGCGCAGGGTGGACAGACACCTCTGGGTGGCGGGAGTCGATGGGGTGCAGCAGCCTGGGTGCGCAGGGGCGAAACAGAGAATTACGTGTGTGCAGATATATGTACTCTGCCATTACCGATTCTATACTATGTTCCAGATGACTAAACTTGAGGGCTGCACTATGTCCCAACACTTGGTTGGAGACACACCGGTGGCAGAAGGTGAGCTATGAGGATTTTCTACACAGTGTCAACACTCCCTCTCCCTCTCCATCTCTTCCTTTCTTGCACTCATAATCTTTCTCTCTCTCACTCTCTATCTCTTCCTTTCTCTCTCTCACACTCTTTCTCTCTTTCTCTGTCTCTTCCTCTCTCATTCTTTCTTTCTGTCTTCCTCTCTGTCTCACTCGTTCTCTCTCTCTCTTCCTCTCTCTCACACTGTTTCTCTCTCTCTTCCTTGTATCTCACTCTTTCTCTCTCTCTTCCTCTCTCTCTCACTCTTTCTCTCTTTCTCTGTCTTCCTCTCTCACTCTTTCTTTCTTTCTCTCCCTCTTCCTCTCTCTCACTCTTTCTCTCTCTCTCCTTTGATGGACGCATGATGCACAATCTTATCTTTCTTTTTCTCTTGCAGGCTGTGATTCACAAATTGTCGAGGGATGACACTCCATGCCTGTACCTACTTTTATTTTGTTGCTTTGTTTAAATAAAATGTTTTATATGTAAATCCATTGATGACTGAGATTCTTATTTGTCCAACCTCACATGCATGTTCTTAATTCTAATTGTGCGACATCAGCCAATTTGTTACATTCCAGATTTCCTAAGGTTGCTCTCACATTTGTTTGTGGGGGGTGGCGGTGAGGGGGGGGTGGCGAACAAGGGGCTGGTGGTGGGGGGTGTAGGAGCAGTGTTGGGTGTCCGAGCTGCATGATCGTTGGCTCCATTGCATCTGTTGTCATTCAGCTGTGGCTCTGGGCTGGGCTCCCTTCCATGTTGTAGGTTGTAGTCCGACTTTACACCAGCTCAGAGCAGGTGTAAAGTTCCTACTACTAACACACCTTATCGCCTGTTTTGTCCTCTCTTCGGCGATCTTGGTGGTGGTTGAGAAGCTTGCAAAGTGATGTGTTTGCTGCTTTTTGCATGGGTACGCTTGCTCTACATCTCATTCGCAGTATTTGTGGGGGTCATCCGTAACGATGCTTTTTGAGGCTGCAATCGCTGGTAAACTGGTGATATGGGCTGTTTGCTCCAGCTTGTGAATGGTGCGTTAAATATATCACCATGTTGGTTGCGATAAAGGGCCGTTAACTCGGCGATGTCTCCTTCCGAATATACCCCTTGGTGTTTGAAAGACTTAAGAAGTACTGTTGTGCCACGCTGAGAGCCGCGCAAAAAACAAACGAGAAGAGGGCCGCGTCGGCCCCCCTCCCGTGGCCAATTCTAGCCCAAGGACCCCTTCCCCCGGGGCCTGGCCTCACCGTTGGGGACCATGGGGGGAGCCCCAATACCCCCACGGTCCCGCTGGCTCCCCGTGTCCTGCGGGAGCCAGTATTGCTTTCCCACATGGGGAGCTGCTGACATGCTGCTCCCCGTGTGGAAACGCAACCAGCATTGGATTTTGGAAGCGAGAGCAGGTTTCCCTGCTCTCGCTTCCAAAATCCAAAGCATGTTTGCTATGACAGGGCGGGAGCCGCGCTGCTCCCGCCCTGTTATAGCAAACAGCAGTGTCCCGGGGTGGGCACCCCCGGCCCTGGGGTGTGGTGGTTCCCAGGCCATCACGGGCTCCAGGAGGAAGTCCACGCCCCCCCTCTCAACATGAGTGAAGCCCTGGGAAGGTGGTGGTCCCCGGGTCTCCGGGGGCCCCAGCGGGCCCCTGCTACTATTTTTTAAGAAATGCCACCGGGACCTAGCCTACCCAGGGGCCTCATTAAAATAAACAATGCGCTTCATTATTTTTTAAAAATTTCGGCGGAATTCGCGACCCCAGCGCATATTGCGCTGATTTAAATAAAAAATTCCGTTCAGCAGTTTCGGCTGTAGCCTTGCCCGAAGTTTCCTGTGGGAAATTGATTTTTCGACTCTTATGTTTTGAATTTCTCAAAAACTACTGAACGGATTTACCGCCATTTAAAAAAAGATCGCTTTCTGAACCAAGCTCTACCATTTTGCCAAATTTGGGGTAATTCTGTTCAGCAGTCTCAAAATTTCCTGAGGTAATTAACATGGATAAAACATGTTTTGGGACCCCCTTTTTTCTCAGTCCCTGCTTGACGAATCACCCCCAAACTTTCAGGATAGGCGCTGACCTGGATAGACCTTTTTTGGGGAGAATTTTGCGAAGATTCGTCAAACGACGCCAAAGTTATTAGCAAATCAAAAAATGCTTTTCCTATGGAAACTAGGTTCTAACGATAACTACCTAGTGGTGACTGCCAGTAGGTAATATATACATATAAATATATATATATATATATATTCACTGAAAAAAACATAGGTTTCAGGGGTGTTATAGTTAGCTGGACATTTCCCTCGTACAAAACCCTAGAAATTCCCCTGTTATAGTTAGTTCAGCTAACTATAACTCGCGCCCCCGCAATGCACTGCTGATGACGTCACATATTACATCACTCATGACATGGTCAGTGACATCACTGATGACATCATCCATTGAGTATGTGTTTCTGAACAGTTTTAATATGTTTAATATATATAGGGAAAGGCCTGTTGAAAAATAAGTGGGTGTACAAGTGTGTGAATGGATGATTTTCTAGGTGCGTAACTGAGTCTATAAGTGAATCATTAAATGCATCTTACTGCAGACTAGTGACTAAACTGTGTGAATGTCTGTATGTGTCTGTGTGTTGGTGTATAAGTGGCTGCATGGTTTTGTGAATAGCTATACGAGTGTCTATATGGGTTATTGATTGGTTGTCTGAGTATCTGTATGGGTGCCTGAGTGTTTGTGTGGGTAGGGTGTGTGTGACTCTGTGACTAGATGTGTGAGTGGGTGATTCAGTGGGTGCATGGTTTTAAGAGTGCATCTGTGATGGACTGTATGGTTGGGTGAGTGTATGTATGGGTGTGTTAGTGATTGAATGTATATCTCAGTTGTACATGTGTCAGTAACTACATATGTGAAACGCAGTGTATATGTGTGTAAGAGTATATAACTATCTATATGTGAGAGTGTTTGATTTTGGGAGTGGCTGTATGCGCCATAGTGCAAGGATATCTGTGTCATGTGCTGTTTGTTTTTCTGCAGGAAGACACAGAATTTGTTAGTATTTTTATGAGTAAGTGAACTTGAGTGTGTTTAACTGTATAGGTGAGTAAATTGGACTGTGATTAATTATTTGCATGACTGACTAGATTTGTCAGTACCTCAATGCATGATTGGCGGTGTGTGAGTGTCTATATAGGTGTATAAATGCACAGAGTGACTGTAAGTATGAGTGACTGTACAGGTGAGTGAGTGGACATGTATGTAGACCTAAAAGTCAATGAGTGGGTGTGTAGTTATTGGTATTGGAGTATCTATGGTTGTCAAAATGGGTGTTTGAAATTTTTAGTCGGTGTATCAAAGGTTATATTAGGGTGTGAGAAGATGCACTAATTTATCACATGGATGACGTCATCAGTGATGTCATCTGTGATGTCACTGACCATGTCATGAGTGATGTAATATGTGACGTCATCAGCAGTGCATTGCGGGGGCACGAGTTAGCTGAACTAACTATAACAGGAGAATTTCTAGGGTTTTGTACGAGGGAAATGTCCAGCTAACTATAACACCCCTGAAACCTATGGTTTTTTCAGTGAATTTCTAAGGTTTTTTTTTTTTTTTTTTTTAAGGTTCTTTTTATTGGCATTTAGGAATATAAGCATACATACATCACATTCCGTGGAAATGAGAATGTTACATGAGTAGCGAAATAGACCATTATCAATATAGAAAGTACGTATGTGTCTCATTCCGTGTAGATGTGGTCTGCACAGTAGCAGATCTTTGCCTGTAAAGAAAACTGGGGAGGAGAACCAAACTGGGAAGTGCCATGAAGTTCTGAAGGACGGGGCCAAGGCTATGTCCCAAGTCTGCCATTGTCCATTCGACAGTATAGCTGCCTCCCACCTAGGGGGGGATGGGCGTGTGCACAATCCGGGATGAGGAACCGTTGGGTGCATCAGGTGAGCAGGGGGGAACCCAACTGGCCCGAAAGTGGTGTGGGAGGACATTGGGGGGGATCCCCCGTCGTGGGGACCCAGACCGCATGAGGCGGTGCGGTGTCGGGGGTATGCATGTCGGCTACCGGGGCATCCAGGGTCTGAGATTGTCTGAAGTGGTGTAGTAGGAGCGCCCATTCTAGAGAGATTGGGGTTTTACGGGTACCTTTGGCCTCCTCCTCCCGTATTGCGTCCTCCTCAGCTGCAGCCCATTTAAGAACCGCCCCTACCCAAGCCGCAAGTGGAGGACCAGTAGGGCACCGCCAGTGCATGGCTATACAGCGTTTGGCTAGTAGGTGGGCTAGGAAGACGAAGCGCATCGACACCTTGTGTCGCTTCCTCCGCCCCAGTATACCCAGCGCGCATCCCTCCCAGGTAGTCAAATGGGTCAGCCCAGTAAGATCTCTGAGTGTCGAGTGGATAGATGACCAATAGTTCTGAATGCCCGGACAGGTCCAGAACATGTGAAAAAAGGCTTTTTTGGGGAATTCTATCGCCCTGTCCCATTCGCTGTCATGAAATGGTCGTCCTGTTTCCTCCTCCCATAGGGCTCGGAGAGGCACCAGTAGTGGGGGTGTCAGGTCCCTGATTTATTTATACAACCATGTAATCAGGTGCCGACCCCGTCCCATTCGAAAGATTGTGTGGAGGACTGGGTGTGTGGGAGGCTCCCCCAGTGTGAGATCAAAGTATGGTCGAAAGTGGCTGAGGAGTTGATGGTGAAGCAGGAACTGGCCTGGGGGCAAATCGTAGACCTCCATGAGTTGCCGGTACGGCCGGAGCTGTCCCTCGTCAAACAACATTTCTGCTTCGACAATGTCCCTCGCCGTCCATTCCCGAAGCATGGCGGGTGTGAAAAATCCGTCATTTCTGGGCCAGCCGACTAGTGGTAGTAATGGCGTGTACGGAGGGCAGCGCGGTGCCATGCGGTGTATACGTTAAAACACATTTCCGGGCGATGTCTACCTGTAGGGGGTAGGTTCGCATGGGGAGGGGGCCCGGCAGAAGCAGGCGACGCAACTCGGGCATGGGCACACATCCCGTGGCAGTGCATGTCTCAAGTGTGTATCGCTCCGCCGTCCAGAATGAGAGCCACTGGAGCTGCGACGCCAGGAAGTAGGCTTCGAATGAGGGCGCCCGAGACCCCCTTGCGTCGTGGGCAGTTTTAGCTTGGCCAGCGCGATTCGGTGCCGTCCCTGCCCCCATATTAAAGAGCTGAGGAGTGTATCTAAATCTTTGAAAAAGGAGCGGGGTGGGATCACTGGGAGATTGGTGAAGTAGTACAAAAGCCGCGGGACCAGTATCATCTTTGCCAGGGCTACCCGGCCAATCGAGGCCAACGGTAGGCTCCGCCAGAACCCGATGGAGGATCGTATCCCTGCTAGTGCCCTCCGATGGTTACCCTAAAAAATGTCGACTGGGGAATGATATAATCGGATCCCGAGGTATCGGGGACCCTCTGTCGCCCAATGCAGTTTCTGGTCACCGATCCAGACCTCCCGGGAGGGGGCGTCCGGGTGGAGGGGGTAGACCATCGACTTGTCCCAGTTCACCCTCAGCAAACATACATGGATGCGCAGTGCGTAACGTCCGCTAGTGGGATACCTCAGGCTTGCCCGTCCCTACGGAGCCGGATGGCCAAGGGTTCTACCGCAAGTGCGAATAATAGGGGCAAGAGGGGGCACCCTTGTCGCGTGCCCCTGTGTATTGCGAATTCCGGGGAGATATAGCGACCGAGGCGGACCCGGGACGTAAGATTGGTGTAGAGTAGGCGAGTGTAGGCTATGAGTGTGGGGCCGAGGCCCGCCCGTCCCAGGACTGCAAAGAGGAATTGCCACGTTAGAGTGTCGAACGTCTTTTCAATGTCCAAGATCAGACACGCCGCGTGAGGAAATCGGTCACCAATCTGATCCTGAATGTGAAAGAGGCGCCGGATATTATGAGAGGTATTCCTTCCCGGAACGAAACCACATTGGTCCGGGTGTACTAACGGGCATATGATTTGTGACTATCTGTCCGCCAAAATTTTTCCTAGAATTTTGCAGTCGGCTGTGAGCAGTGTGATGGGACGATAGGAGGCTAGGAGTTGAGGGTCCCGGTCGGGTTTCGGGAATGTCACAATCACCGACGCTCTCATAGAGCCAGGCAGCTCGCCAAGTCTAATACTGCTGATAGACGAGGGGTCAACAGTGGGGCAAAAGTGGCGTAATATTCAAGTGGGAGCCCGTCAAGGCCAGGGGCCTTGCCGCGGGTCAGTGCTCGCACCGCGCTTGTAATCTCCGTTGTTTTTATCTTTGCGTCCAACCCCTTCCGGTCTACAGCGGAGATTCGGGGAAGGGGAAGAGGGTCTAGGAAGTGGTCGATGGCCCCGGGATCGAGAGACAAGGGAACAGTGTAGACTGCCGAGTAATGGTGATAGAACGCCTGGAGGATCTCGTCCTGAGACTGCACCAGAGTGCCCTGGGGATTTATGATTGCGGTAATAGGCCGGACTTCGGTATCTTGCTTAGCAAGCCATGCCAGGAGTGTGCCCGACTTGTCACGGTCCCTGTGCATTTGGGTTGCATATGCCCGAAAATTGTGACAACGGAGGTCCACGCACGCCATCTGGTACTCTGATTTGGCGTGGGCGACCTGAGCTACCGTCGCCACCGATTGATCTGCTGCCTTAGAGGCCGCCGCCAGTTGCTGCTCCGCCTTCTCTAGGGCTTGCTCCAGGATGTGTCTCACCCCGGTTCTGTACCGAATGCATTCTCCACGGGCCACTACCTTGAAGCCATCCCACTCGACCAGGGTTGACGACGCGGTCCCCGCATTATGCGTAAAGTAGTCTTGGATGCTACGTTGGTGTTCGTGTGTGAAAGTCTGGTCTATGAGACAGTCCCGTGATAGTCGCCACGTAGGGACAGGGGTGTGCGGGGGTCGCCATTGGAGGCCGAGAAGGTGCGCATCATGGTCGGAAACAACTCTACCCAGATAGTCCGAGTGACATATCTGCGGGAGAAGCGCTGCAGTGCATAAGAATCGGTCAGGCCGGACTCGCAGATTATGAGGAATGGAGTGGAAAGAGTAAATGCGGGTCTGGGGATGATGCAGTCTCCATGCATCCGTGAGGGACCAGTGTGCGGCCCAGGCTTTAAATCGGTCTATTTGTCTGTAGGTGGGGGAATGTGGGAGTGGGGGGTGTGAGCGGTCCAGCCCCGGGTCCAGGATACAGTTGTAGTCCCCTCCTAGTAGCCAGGGTACATGCGTGAATTGAGCCAGAGAGATCGTGGGGCGGTCCCAGAATTTATCCTGGTCGACATTTGGGGCGTATATGCTTCCGAAGAGGATAGCCCTCCCGTCTAAAAGACCCTCTAGTAGGACGTATCTGCCTTCGTCGTCCACCACCCGTCTAAGATCCCGAAAAGGGGTTCCCGGCCGTATCCATATCAGTGCCCCCCTGGCAAACGAGGAGTAGGTCGTGGCGCAGATGAGTCTGCGCCATTTTACTCGTAGTTTGCCGACTTCGATTGAATTAAGGTGGGTTTCTTGTAAGCAGAGGATAGATGCTTTCTGTCGTTTCGCATAGGCATATATCGCGTAGCGCTTACATGGGGTATGTAGACCATGTGTGTTGAGTGTGAGTATATTAATGTCTGCGTTGGTCGTCAGTTGTGCCATAAATGGTCGATTCTATGTGGGGGCTGGGTGAGGTGCCCATTAGAGAAATCATGTAGTGGACCCTCAGGGATGCGCTGCGTTTGAGGGGGGCAGGCGGACTGGAAGCCTGGAAAAATGGATGTGCTGTGGTGTGAAACTCCATGGCGAGGTGGGACATATGCGAACCGGGGTGTAAACAACGTGTGGGGATGCGGGAAACTGTCCCAATACTTAGGACTCATCGTGTGGGTAACGGTGTGTCCAAACTTCCTCCCGTAACACTAGGGGGGGAGAACTGCTTTATAGGATAGGGGGTGACGATGTGCTAGTGCGAGGCCGCACGCTGAGTGGGCATGTAGTAGGATCGGTGTGTATCAGGAGCAGGGTGACAGTCCCCGTGGGTGCAATATCATGGGTGCTAGGTGTGCGTTACAGATAAGGATACCAAGAGTCCGTGTGCCTGAGTTGCCTCAGGGCAAGGTAGGAGAGGGCAGTCCATCCAATAGTCCATCTGCAGTTTGCGGAGTGGCGTGGGGGGGCATGGCCTGGTCCGCCCCCGAGACGGTGCTGTCGCTGTCGTTTTCGCCTTCGGATGAGAACAGGTGCGGAGGTCGATCTATAGAGTCTGAGGGCTGTGTGGTGCGCAGGTCGATCACTGCTTGTAGAGCTTCCCGTCTTTCTCGCATAATCTGTTTGAGATACGGCGAGTCATGGGAGCCGTGCGTTGGTCTGGACTCGATATTACGGAGCTTCTTGGGCCGCTGCCGGGCGTGGAAAGTTTTAAGAGCGGAGCCCCTTTGGGGATGAGGAGCAGGCCTCCGCGGATGCGAAGAAGAGGGAGGACCCATTATAGATGATCTTGAGGCGGGCCGGGAAGAGCAATGCGTATTGGATCTTATTGTCCCGTAGTCTCCGCTTTACGTCCAGGAAGGAAGATCTCTGCTGCTGCACCGCTCAGGCATAGTCCGGGAAGATCATGATGTGGTTGTTTTCCACTCGCAACGATGTAGCCAGTCGCGCCGCCCGAAGCACCGAATCCCGATCCCGGAAGTGTAGGAACTTGGCGAGGAATGGTCGAGGCGCCGCGCTGGGCGGGGGCTTTCGGGCCGGCACTCGGTGAGCCCGCTCTATGGAAAAGAATGGTGTGCGGTCTGATGGCGGGGTAAAGGACTTCAGCCACGTGTCCATGTATTCTATGGGGTCGGCACCTTCGACTCCCTCTGGCAGCCCCAGCACTCGGATGTTACAGCGTCTCGAGCGGCCCTCCAAATCCTGTGCGTGGTCCTCCACCGCGGCTAGACGAGTAAGGACCCCCTGGAGCGTCTGCTGTTGCTCTTTTAGCATGGGCTGTATTTCTTCAAGTGTTCGTTCCTCCGTACACACCCGGTCCGCCAGTTTACGGTGGTCATCGCGGAGGAGATTGACATCTGTCGCCAGGGTACCAAGGCATTCTTCCATAGACAGGCGGGACAGTTCAATGGCGGCGAGGACCTTATCGAACTTGTCTGAGATCGATAGGTCCGTGGAGGGCACCGTGTTGGGGGACCAAGTCGAGGTCCGAGGCATGTTCTCCGGGGCCGTCTCCGGGATCGCTTGATGCTGCGCGGGTTTTGACTTCCCCATCGTGATGCCACGTGGTCTGGAGGGGTCGGCGTTGTCTGCCAGGTCGCAGGAGCCCTCAGTGACGCCGGGGATCCACGGAAGGGTGAAAGGCGCAGCCGCGTTGTCCCACGAGTAGGGCCGCACAGGGAAGCCGTGGCCCGAGCTGATCTACCGGAGCTCCCCCCACGGACAAGGTACAGGAATCGTCCACACCAGCCACCAGACACCACACGCAGGGTGCTCCCAGCACCAGGCCACCCCTGCGGAGACTCCACCGGCGGCCGATGTCACGGGAGATCCCTTGTGGTGGCCCCAAGGTCGAAGGGGGAAGCTCGAGCGCTGTCCTCGCGGCCCCCGTGTAGGCCTAACTCTTCCTCAGGGTCCACAGTCGAGGCGAGGCCCTCAAAGTCCCTCAGCGACTCGTAGCGGGAAGGTGGCCGACAGGTCCATCAAGGGCACAGCAACTCCCACGGATTGCGCCCAAGAGGCCGTCGCCTCGGTGGTCACGAGAAGCAAGGCCTCACCGGCTGCGTTGGGAGGGATCCGATGTCCCTTGGGTGGCCATGTTAGGGTCAGGCAAACTCCGGTCAGACCAGTTGAAGGGCCTCCAGAGCCCGCCGTCCTCACCGCAGCCCGGTTCCCCTCCAGCCCCCTCCAGAGCCAGTCACACGGGGTACCTGGGGTATACAAGGGCTGCCTCGGGGTCCGACTCCGGGTCACGGCGGGCTCAGTGTATCCAAGATGGCGGGTGTGCTTGGGCCAGCAAAGCCCCTCCGCCCTCCGATTCCCCGCGTCTCTCTTCGGGGGTCCGTTCCCCGCTCACACCCTCCGAGTGCCAGTGTAATCAAGGCAAGACGCGCCGCCAGCCTCACCGTCTCCCCTTACAGCATCTCCCGCCCTGGGTAGAAGAGCTCCGCCGCCATCTTAGGGCTCAAGCTGCGGTGCTGGCGGCAGTAGTCGGACAAAGTCCCGTCCCGAGGGCTAGGGATGCGCCCAGACGTCCACTGGCTTCCCGCTATGTTGTAGCCACCTTTCGATGCCCTCTGCACCTATTAGCACCCAGTTGGACGCTCCATAGTACTTCCGAGAGGCGCCCAGACGCGGAGCCTCAGCAAAGCTGGACCGCCATCGTGGCTTGCTTAGCCACGCCCCCTTTCTAAGGTTTCTTAAATGCCAATTCCTAACTATAACGCCCCTGAAACCTTTGGTTTTTTCAGTGAATTTCAAAGGTTTTTTAAATGCTAATTCCTATCTATAACTTATCTGTGAAGATATCATGTTTAATGATTTTGATTGGATTTCTATATTTTTCAAATTCAGTGTGTCAATTTATTTAATTATCTTTTTTTTTTAAATACTTTTTTACCACCATTTTTTAAACTTATTTTTTCAATTAATTCTTTTAAAAATTAAAAAATATTATTTGAACTTAATGGGTTTTCAAACATATTTTTTTATATTTTTCAAACTATTTTTTTAACTATATGTGCAAAACTGTATTTTATATATATTTTTCAATGTTTTTGTATCCGCGCACCCTATGCGCACCGTTCTCGATCCAATCGCGTTGGATGCACGGATCCTCTCGCGGTGGGTTCGCGGATCCAAGGGAAAAAAAATGAAATTGTTGAGAGATAAAGATTAAGCCTGAGTGTTTTGTTCTTGAGTGGCTCTAAAAAGAGCCGTTGTGTTCATTGAGAGTTTTTGGTAAACTCCTAGGGATAGTGGTGCTTGTCTAGAATCACACTGTGAGTCTGTGTGCATTTGGGAACCACTGTGAGAGAAGCGTTTGGTAACCTCATGTATTTGCTGACAGATAACTGTTTTAAAACCTGTCATGTTGTGAAGTTTTAGTAGCATTAGAAGACAGTTATGGCTTATGCTTTGATTAAATGAGTCAGGATTTGACACAAAAGTGCAGTCTTGAAATATGTACTGGTCCGATAATTTTTGTCCACAGATTGAGAAAGCTAGGAAACATGTGAATAAATCTGTTTCTGCTTTTCTCCGAGACTATAGAATGGGGTCCATTTACAATAACAATCTGCGCTTTCATATGCAAGAGATGTATAGGAGAGATGGAGTACACTTTACTGATGAAGGAAACAGAGTCTTCCTCAACAACTTTAGACTCTGTATAGGTACTTACTTATAAGTACCAAAAACTCTCAATGAACACAATTGAGTGGCTCTTTTTAGAGCCACTCAAGAACAAAACACTTAAGGTTAATCTTTATCTCCCAACAATTTCATTTTTTTTCCCCTTGGATCCCCGAACCCACCGCGAGAGGATCCGTGCATCCAACGCGGTAGGATGTACGCACCGTGCGCGCATTTCGCAGTATTGTTTTTTTAGAAAAGGGGACCCCAGAGGGTCCTTCTGGGACCCCCTAAGCACCTCTAGAGGGTCAGATTATTTCCACCCTGCCCCCTTTATATGTTTTACACACTTTTTCCCCTTGCTTCTTCAGCCTTGCTTCTAGCGAGGCAGAAAATGGCCTCCAACAGTTCCTGGTTTCAAATGTAGAGAGACACTCGACAGCCAATTAGCATTCAGTGCGTGATCGGGAGGGTGCGCGCTCGGTTCGGGGAGGATGCGCTTACGGTGCGGGTACGGTCCGCAGATCCTCTGCGGCCATAGATATCACTGATTATTTTACCCTAATTTTCTCAGGAACTACTGAACAGATTCACACCATATATGCAAAAGGCACGAGTCCGAACTGAGGACTACCTCTTTGCCAAATTTGGTGTCATTCCGTTCAGCGGTTCGGGCTGTAGCTGCGACAACAGATCCTATAGGAAATTGCATGCGGAAAACGCGTTTTTGGACCCCCCTTTTTTCTCGGCCCCCACTTGATGGATCACCGCAAAACTTTCAGGGTAGGAGCGGAACGGAGCTGGCCAAAAGTTTGAAAAATTTCGCGAGGATTCGTCCACCGGCGCCAGGCTTATTGGGAATAGAATGTTGCGGATTTCCTATGGAAAATAGGTCCTAACTATAACTATCTACTGGCGACCGCCAGTAGATAATATAAATAATATATATATATATATATATATATATATATATATATATATATATATATATATATATATATATATATATATATATATTCATTGAAAAAACCATAGGTTTCAGGCACGTTATAGTTAGGAATTAGCATTTGAAAAACCTTAGAAATTCACTGAAAAAACCATAGGTTTCAGGAGCGCTATAGTTAGCTGGACTTTTCACTCGTACAAAACCATTGAAATTCCCCCGTTATAGTTAGTTCAGCTAACTATAACTCGCGCGCCCACAATGCACTGCTGATGACGTCACATATTACATCACTCATGACATGGTCAGTGACATCACTGATGACATCACTGATGACATCTCAAATGACATCACTGATGACATCACTGATGACATCATCCAGTGAATGTGTGTTTTTCTGAAAATTACATATGTTTTATAAATGTATATCTCAAGGTCGATGGAAGAATAAATGGGTATATAAGTGTCTAAATGGATGATTTGTTTTTGAAAAATTGATTGTATAACTGACTGATTAAGTGTATCTTAGTGAATACATTGCTTAGTGAGTAATGTTTAAATATGTAAATGTCTGTATCAGTCTCTCACTTTGTGTATAAGTAGCTGCATGGGTTGGTGAGTAGCTACATGAGTGTCTATATAGGTTATTAGTTGGTTTTTTGAGTATCAGTATGAGTGTCTGAGTGTCTGTATGGTTCGGTGGGGGGTATTACGTAGTGCATAGGTGCATAAATGTGTGACTCACTGTTTGTGTTGAAGACAGCATGTGTGCAGGACTGTATGGGCGGATGAGTGTGTGCATGGGTGTGTTAGTGAGTGAATGACTGTCTCAATAGTGTCTTTATGAGTAACTACATATGTTTTAAACTAGTATATGTGACTATTGGTGTATATAAGTGAGTATATGTGAGAGTGAGAGATTGAAAGAGTTCCTGTATGAATAAGTATGTGTTTCTATAAGTGATTGTTTAAAAGACTAAGTATGTGTAAGTTTCTGTAGAAGTAAGTGTGGTGGTGTGTGTATAACTGTATATGCAAGTAAATGGATGTTTGATTCGTTATTAGCATGAGTGACTATGTGTGTGAGTAACTCTATGGATGAGTGGCGTTGTGTAACAGGATGTATAGGTGTATGAGTACATATGATGAGTGAGTACATGTATGAGTGACTGTATAGGACTGTTGGTGAATGAGTGGATGTGTATGTGGATCTTAGAATTACTGAACAGGTTGTTGTAACTGATATTGGTATGTCCATTGTTTTGGAAATTTTAGTTTCTATTTTTGAATGTGTGTATCAAAGGTTATATTAGGGGGAGAGGAGGTCTGCCACTCTATCAGCAAGGATGATGTCATCAGTGATGTCATTTGAGATGTCATCAGTGATGTCGTGAGTGATGTCACTGACCATGTCATGAGTGATGTAATATGTGACGTCATCAGCAGTGCATTGTGGGCGTGCGAGTTATAGTTAGCTGAACTAACTATAACGGGGGAATTTCAATGGTTTTGTACGAGTGAAAAGTCCAGCTAACTATAACGCCCATGAAACCTATGGTTTTTTCAGTGAATTTCTAAGGTTTTTTAAATGCTAATTTCTAACTATAACGTGCCTGAAACCTATGGTTTTTTCAGTGAATTTCAAAGGTTTTTTAAATGCTAATTTCTAACTATGCCTCCAGAGATAGGACATGTGAAGAAAGAAGAAAAAACGCACAGAAAGAAAAAAATGAAATGCAGAAAGAAGCAAAAGAAGTCCTCAAAGACGAAGAAAAGTGCAGGAAGAAGGATAACGTGCAGAAAGAACAAACAGAAGAGCAGAAAGAAGTCTTGTTGCAAAATCATCCTGTACCCTTAACTTTTTCAGATGGATACTGGTGGTAACTCAGTCTCACTAACCAGTCCTAGAGCCAGTGCTATGTTAAAAGACACTCAGAATACAGTGAAAACACCTACATACACTAGGGAACACTATGTGTTGGGGTCCCCCTGTGATCAGCATGACCTCCTCTGTAAGCCCCTAGTATATAATAGGGCAGGGGATTAAAACTACCTCTTAAAACGCGCCACAGGGCGTGTTTGCACACGTCACCTCAGGCCCCATCCCCTCACTTCCCCACTGTGTAAACATGCCCTGCGGCCATTTTTTGTTGGGAGATTAAGTTCATTTGAATCCTGAGGGTCCCTAGGGTCCAACTAGCCCACTAGGTACCTCCAGTAAGCGCCACAGAGCTGCGTTGCAGAGAGGTGTAAAAAGTGGCACGGCCTGGACCACCTCTCTGCAACGCAGTTCAGTGGCGCTTACTGGAAGCACCTGGTGGGCTAGTTAGCCCCCAGGGGCCCTCAGGATTGAAGGGGAATTATTTCCCCAACTTAAAACGCGCCATAGGGCGTGTTTGCACACGTCACCTCAGGCCCCGTCCCCTCCCTTCACCATTGTGTAAACGCGCCCTGTGGCCGTTCTAAGTTGAAAGATTAAGTCCCCTTGAATCCTAAGGGTCCCTAGGGTCAAACTAGCCCACTAGGTACCTCCAGTAAGCGCCACAGAGCTGCGTTGCATAGAGGTGAAAAAAGGGGCGTGGCCTCAGAACACCTGTCTGCAACGCAGCTCCCTGGCGCATACTGGAGATACCTGTTGGGCTAGTGTGCCCTCAGGGACCCTCAGTATTGAAGGGGAATTAATTCCCCAACTTACAACTGGCCAGGGGGCGCGTTTGCATAGTGCTGCAAGGAGGGGGCGTGGCCTCCGGCGCGATGCTGGTCTTTTATTTATTTTATTTTTTTAAGAAGGAGGGCTGTGTGGCCCCCCTTCTTTTTCTAATTTACTGGCCCTGGAGACCCCATCCCCCAGGGCCTGCACCCTAACTTTTTGTTGTTGAAAAAAATGAATTTGGCCCTCCCAAGGCCTTAATCGGCCCCGGGGACCCCAACCCCCGGGTCATGGCCTTTTTTTTTTTATTCTTTAGGAGGGGGCTGCGTTACCCCCTTCCTCAGGCCACTTATGGCCCCGGGGACCCCATCCCCTGGGGCCGGCCTTTGTTTTTCATTATTTTTAAAAAATATATATTTATAGAAACACCTAGGACATGCTGGACAAACCGTATGTACCTATCACCATGACGATTTGCGTGATATTCATTAAAAGGCGACTATACATAGAATGAATCCACATGAAATGTATTTACACCGCTAGTGAAGCTCTGACGTGTCTGACGCCCTACCGTGCCTAATCCCGGTGCCCCCGCCGGTGGGTACTCTCCAAGTAGACACCCTTGGCGTTTATTTATACAAACATGGGTAGCTATTGACGGGCACATTTACTATACACGCACACCAAGCCATTCAAAGGGGATTCGACAAAAATTCGACCAAACTATGCAAGAAACCCCCCTCACGGTTAATAAAACACACATCCACCGCCGGATGTGTAATACTTTTTATTTTACTCTCTGGAAAGGAGACGAACCTCACTTGAGAGTCACAGCGTGCTCCAGGCTGAGCCCAATGCTGTGTTACACCCACCAGTGCCCGCCGAGTGCCTCACACCTCTGTGTTGTATTTCACCAGCTAGTGCATATGCTATGACACTCTCTAGCCCATGTGCACTGTAACACCACCCCGTGAATATGTCATGCCACACTTGCCTTCACACGGGTTATATTGCCCCATCTAACGTGCCTTCCTCGATGCCTATGTTATAACGCACAGTGCTATGCCATACATATTACAATCTGGGATCCATATCTTTGTCACAGTGCATATGCAACGTTACACTCCCCAGCACATATTTTATATTACAACTTTAGAGACTAGTTAGGTTACACAACACTGCCCTGTGCATATTTCACTCCAAGGCGCATATCGCATAGCACACGCTAGTGCCGGTGCTATCTCGCGCTCTCCAATGAATCTGACAGTGCGCACAATGTATTGCATATTATATTTCACGCCCGGTTCATCTTATATCACACTTTTTGGTGCATAGTTTATACCATATACTATATCTAGTTTTCATTTTCAATCGTGCTCCCAGGACTATGTTCTGTATAACACTGCGTCCACCTACCCTTTTCACGGGCATTACATTTTGCGATGGGGGTGGAGGGTCAGGGGGTGTTTCTGCCCAGTGAGCCCGGAGTCACAGTCACAAACGTCCTCTTCTTCATGAATAAAAGTGAGATTATGCTGCATACTTGTTCATATTTTAAGTAGTTCGCACAGACACACATTTTAAAAATAATAAAGTTCCTAATACCCACCTTCTCTGAACGGTTAGCTTGCTGTCACATCCACCTCCTCCCTATCCTCTGTTGTCTGAATCCACGGACTAGCCTCCTCCCTCCTGCCATGCATGGTCTGATGTGCTGCCACTGCCCTCCATTTAGCATGATGTACCAGTCCACTCCTCCTGCCCTCCATTGCCCAATTCTATGGCCCATCATTGACCTCCTGCTTAGCCTCTGTGCTTAGCTTGCTGCCCCTATTCTCCTTCCCCCTGCCCTCTTTGTGCATGCCCCTGCTCCATCCTTTTTGCCCACCTTGTTCCATGGACCTGCCACTCCTATCTACTCTGAGTGTTCAGTTGAGCTGCACTCCCCTCCCACCTGCCTAGCATTGTCAGATGACTGTAACCTGTCCCTGCCACCTCCACCCTGCCTGTCCACATGCCATGCCCCTATCCCCTTCCTCCTGTCCTCCATGGTTCATTTTACTGCCACACCCTTCTGCCCTCCCTGGTCTGTTGTGCTGCAACTGCTCCTCCTGCCTGCCCCGTGCGGTCTGTTGTGAGGCCCCTTTCCCTGAACTCTCTTGTCTGTGCCCAGGTCCTGACCCTCCCTTCTATCCTCCATGGTCCTTTATGCATGCCCCTGCACCCTCCTTCTTGCCCATCATAGCCATTGTGCTGCCACTAACCCTCCCGCTTGCCATGCATGGTCTTCTGTGCTGCCATGGCCCCTCCCACCTTCCGTGTGTGGTCAGCTAGCTGCCCCTGACCCCCTCCCACCTTCCCTCCATGGTCTGTTTGTATGCCATCATAGTCTCATTGTTGCTCTCCATGGTGTGTCTTGTTTCTAGTGCCCAACCTGCCTGACCTCCATGGTCATCTTGCTGCTCCTGCCCCCTTGCCCCCAGCCCTCTGTTTCCATGTGCAGACCCCTATTCCCTCCCTCCTGGCTTGTCTGTTCCATTGTAATGCCCCTGATCCGTCCCTCCTGCCCTTTATGGTCTGTTATGCTGCAGCTTTCTCTCCTGTCTGTCCATTATGGTCAGCTAGCTACCATTGCCTCTTTCCCCTCTGTTCTCTGTTGTCCATGTGCATGGTCCTGTCCCCTCCCTATTACTTTCTATGGATTGTTGTGCTGCACTCCCGTCCCGCATGCGCTGTGTGGTGTATTGTGCTGCTGCAAACCCTGATGCCTGCCCTGTAGCGTCAGTTTGGTGCACATCTCCATGTCCCTCCTGTCCTCTGTTATCCAAGTCCATGTCCCTATCCCAATTCCTCCTGCCTACCATGATCCAATGTACCATACTTGCGAACATTTCGAACTTGGTAAGAGGGAGATTTTGAAAAAAAACTGGGGTATTGATTTTCCCCTTTGAGTTACATTGAAAAAGAGGAGATTGTAGACAGGAGACAGATCAAATAAAGACCATTTGAGCTTAAAAACATTGGACGTTTCCTGGCTGAAACGGGTCTGTTGGCATGTATGGTTGTACTACCACTGCCTCTTCCTTCTGCCCACAATGGTCTATTATATTAACACAGCCTCTCTTGCCAGTCCTGTATTGTTGGTTTCTTGCCCCTGCCCCCCTTTCCACTGCCCTCCATAGTCTGTTTTGCTGCCACTGCCCTTCCTGCCTGCCCAGTGTGGTCAAATTGTTGCATCTGCACTCTACTACCTGCCTTCAATTTTCAGAGTCCGTGCCCCTGGTCTCTGCCTCTCAACAGTATCCCAATGAACAACTAGATTGCTAACATTCTATATTTATTACAAAAGTGTGGAACGCCTGACGTCATCTTGATGTAATCAAAACTGTAATACCTAGAGTATTTCCTTTAGAAATTACATATATGAGAGGGTCTTATTTGCATCAAAATTATGGTTAGTGCTCTAAAAAACTAAAATGAGGACATATTTTCTGAGTTTTCAAATAGCGACAAAGAACTTTTAAATTATTTGTAATCTTTATGTTTTTTTATCCAGTTGACCACTTGATTAAATGTTGCACCTAGGGAAGAGGATGTGGTGTTACTTCCAGAGCTGCAGACTTTGCAACTGGCGAACCAGGTTGGAGTTTCTGCTTCAGCTCAACATTCTGTGATTCTGGTCAAATCATTTAATCTCCCCATGTCTACAACCAAAATGAATTTGATCTTGTGTGATGTAACCAATGCTCATGTAAAGCACTCCAATACCTGAAAAGTCTGCACTATATAAAACTGCAAATACACAAAAAATAAGTGTTTTGCACACTTCTGTCATTTGGCTACATGTGGGCTACATCTGGGTGATATTTGTGCTGCATTTGGGCTCTTTTGTCTCTGGTGGCCATCTTGGGAGATTTATTTGTTATGAAGTTTCCTAATTTCCTCATTTACTGCAGTCTCCTCAGTAGGAAATGCTTTCAGTTTTTTTACTTTGATTCCATCAAGAAGGTATTCAGATATGTCACACATTTGCCATAAATTCTGAATGTTAGCACTCTAGTTGCTCATTAGATCACTGTAGTAAAGCTACTGCTCACCATGGAAGTCTGCCCCTGGTATTAAAAGTGCATGTTTCAGTCTGCATATCAGAATTTTTTTAATGAAATAGAAGAGGATTTGAGAAGTCACTCAAAATGTGCCCTAATTTTTCTTTCTTCAGCACTAATCATAATTTCTATGGCAAAATAAACCCCCTCATTGTGTTCCTTTTTAAATTAAATGTTTTAAGTGTTATCAGTTAATTCCAATCAAGATGGCTTCAGGTGTGCCATACGTTTGTCATAAGTAAGACAGTAAGCGCTCTAGTTGTTCTTAAGAACACTCTGGGACATTCTGTCATTGGGCTATACTTAGGCTACATCTGGGTGATATTTGGGCTACATTTGGGCTCTTTTGTCTCTGGTGGCCATCTTGGAGATTTATTTGTTATGAAGTTTCCTAATTTCCTGCAGTCTCCTCAGTAGGGAATGCTTTCAGTTTTTTACTTTGGTTTCATCAAGAAGGCATTCAGATGTGTCACACATTTGCCATAAATTCTGAATGTTAGCACTCTAGTTGCTCATTAGATCACTGTAGTAAAGCTACTGCTCACCAGGGAAGTCTGCTGCTGGTATTCAAAGTGCATGTTTCAGTCTGCATGTCAGAATTTTTTTATGAAATAGAAGAGGGTTTGAGAAGTCAAAATGTGCCCTAATTTTTCTTTCTGCAGCACCAATCATAATTTCTATGGCAAAATGAAGCCCCTCATTTTGTTCCTTTGTAAATTAAATGTTTTAAGTGTTACCACTTTATTCCAATCAAGATGGCTTCAGGTGTGCCATACTTTTGTCATAAGTAAGACTGTTAGCGCTATAGTTGTTCGTTAGAACACTCTGGGACATTCTGTCATTGGGCTATACTTGGGCTACATCTGGGTGATATTTGGGCTACATTTGGGCTCTTTTGTCTCTGGTGGCCATTTTGGGAGACTTATTTGTTATGATGTTTCCTAATTTCCTCATTTACTACAGTCTCCTCAGTAGGAAATACTTTCAGTTTTTTACTTTGATTCCATCAAGAAGGCATTCAGATGTGTCACACATTTACCATAAATTCAGAATGTTAGCACTCTAGTTGCTTATTAGATCACTGTAGTAAAGCTACTGCTCACCAGGGAAGTCTGCTGCTGGTATTGAAAGTGCATGTTTCAATCTGCATGTCAGAATTTTTTAATGAAATAGAAGAGGATTTGAGAAGTCACTCAAAATGTGCCCTAATTTTTCTTTCTGCAGCACTAATCATACTTTCTATGGCAAAATGAACCCCCTCGTTTTGTTCCTTTTTAAATTAATTGTTTTAAGAGTTACCACTTTATTCCAACCAAGATGGCTTCAGGTGTGCCATACGTTTGTCATAAGTAGGACTGTTAGCGCTCTAGTTGTTCTTTAGAACACTCTGGGAAGCTGCAGTAGAACACAAAGGAATCAACTGAAAGTCTCTGCCCTTGTTGGATGTACATGTTTTACTGAGAATGTCAGACTTCATTCTCACATGACTGAGAAAGATAATGTGAATTTACAGAAAATATGCTCTCAGTTTAGCTTATAGATCACCTTCCAAACCTCTGTGGGAAAAGCATGAGAAAATAGTTTTCTCTCAAACATGATTCATGATATCACAGCAGAAGGCTTTTTCACATGGTAAAATCACCATAGAACACACCACAATTCCTAAAATGAGTATGGTACCATCAACAAATGATTTATAATGTAACTAAAGTCTTAAAACCTTCTATTAACTGCAATGCTTTTTAATGAGGTGCTATCATGTATATTGGTCCCAAGATGGCTGCCAACACTTCTTGGATGAAGTGCTGACAGCCAATCAGATCTCACGGTGAGATGTGTGGTTAGGCTCCGCCCAGATATATATGTGATTTCACTTTTGATTTTCTCAGGAACTTCTGAACGGATTGACACCATATATGCAAAAGCCACATGCCTGATCTGAGGAATACCTCTTTGCCAAATTTCAAGTATTTCTGTTCAGACGTTCGGGCTGTACCTTCGACTAAAGGTCCTATGGGAAAATGCATGGGGTAAACGTGTTTTGGGACCCCCCGTTTTTCTCAGCCCCCGCTTGACGAATCACCCCGAGACTTTCAGGGTAGGAGCTGAGCGGAGCGCCCCATTAGTTTTGAAAATTTCACGAAGATGAGTCAACTGGCGCCAAAGTTATTCAAAATAGAATTTTCAGATTTCCTATGGGAACTCGGTCCTAACTATAACTATCTACTGGCGACCGCCAGTAGATAATATTTATATATATATATATGTGTGTGTGTGTGTGTGTGCGTGTGTGTGTGTGTTTATGAGTATATATATATATATTCACTGAAAAAACTAGATGGTTCAGGGACGTTATAGTTAGAAATTAGCATCCCTGAACTTTCTAAGGTTTTTTAAATGCTGATTTCTAACTATACTGTCCCTGAAACCTATGGGTTTTTCAATGAATTTCCAAGATTTATTAAATGCTAATTTCTAACTATAACGTCCCTGAAACCTATGGTTTTTTCAGTGAATTTCAAAGGTTTTTTAAATGCTAATTCATAACTATAATGTCCCAAAAAACGCTTTTTCTAAATTTTTAAGCTTTTATAAAAATAATGTGATGTTTTATCCTTTTTAAAATATGCATATACATTTTTTATTTTATTTATTTTTTAGAGTGAGAATCGCGTACCAATCGTGTACCGGTCATGGTGGGTGCGCAAATCCAAGAATTTTGGCACCATATTGGTTAAGTTGTGCATGATACGCGTTCGGTATGCAAAGGGTGCAAGGTACTCATTTTTCTTTTTTTAATAATTTAAATACATGATATATACTATAAATTTATTAAACCAATTGTATATATGCTTTATTGTATGAAATATAAAAGTATTATTTACTTAAATAATATGGATGTTAAACATCTTATACTAAAGTTACATGAACCGCGACGGTCTCACGTAACGTCACGTACGTATTTCCGGGGTCACGTCAGGTACGCGAATTCACCACAAGTTATTTTGTTTTAAAAGTATATGTATAAAACTCTATTATATATATTATACCAAGGGATTAATATACACAATAGTAAATATCATATATTTGTAACTAGAATAAAGATATAATATTGTTACATATATTTTTGGGGAATCGCGTCTGGTGCACGCCGGTTGCGCGTAGGGTGCGCAAATCCCATGTGACTTCAAAAAAATGCATTTAATTGGTTAAGAAGCTTTTTATTCTAAAACTTGCAGGACCCCACCCACATTTTTCATTCTTCGAAGAACATCATCAGAGACACAGCTCTAGTGTTTTTTGCTCTTCTTTTTTTGCATTTTTTTAGTGTTTTTTTTACTTTACTAAAAAAGGCTTCTTTAATTTCACCTCAACAGCTTCCTGGAGAAGAAAAAGAAGATTTTGAAGAACCAGTGAAGCATAGATAGGGGAGCGTTGTAAGGGCTTTTTTTCAATACCTGCAGGTGAAAAAAAGGTCAGCACAACCAAGGTGATGTGCACTATCTGCAAAAAGGTCCTCTCACATGGATCTGAAAACAAATACTCGTGTGGCACATGCTTAAACGCCTGCAGACAATGCATCCACGTCATCTCGCACAAGACCAACATAGTCGTGAGCTTCAAAAACAATTATCACAAGACGATCAAGTTGCAGGGCCTAGCACCTTGACAGGTTCTTCAACAACAACTCAAAGAAACCAAATCATACCTGAGTTTGCTGGACTTGAGCAGCGGTACATTAAATGCAAAAAAGTACTATGTTATAGAGAGCAATCGGTGGATGCTATCGTGGTTGCTGTAAAAAGACACCATTGTTAATTTTTTGTTGTTGTTGTTACAATGACTTCTTAATTGCAAAATGTTTGAAAAGTTTTTTCAGTTCATTCTGTTGATTGTTTCATTTTTTTAAAACACCCAAGATATACAAAAAAGAGTTAAAAATATACCCAACATTTTTTTAAAGAATTTCTATGTGTTGTATGAATTGCGGCAAGTGTAATATATGGAGAAGTGCATGGGTAGTGCATGTGTGATCGCATGGGTGCATGGGTAGTGCCTGGGTGATGGGAGGAGTGCATGTGTACTGCCTGAGTGATTGCATGAGTGCAGGGAAAGTGCCTGAGTGCATGGATGAGTTCATAGATAGTGCCTGAGTGATTGCTTGAGTACATGGGTAGTGCCTGAGTGATTGGTAGAGTGCATGGGTACTGCCTGAGTAATGCATGAGTGCATGGGTAATGTCTGGGTGATTGGAGGAGTGCATGCGTAGTGCTTGGGTGATGTCAAGAGTGCAATGGTAGTGCCTGAGTGCATGGATGAGTGCATGGGTAGTGCCTGGGTGATTGTAGGAGTGCATGTGTACTGCCCAAATGATTGCATGAGTGTGTGAGTAGAGCCTGAATGCATGGATAAGTGTCACTCAGTGTTAAGCATTATTTAGAACATGTGTAACTATGTGTTTACCTATCTACAGTTTCTTAATTACATTCTTCAACTACATTAAGTCTTTTATTTCTCTCAACTAAATTTTGTAAAATGTATACTCTTGTTTACACCTCGTAAAATATAGACAACAAATATATAAACTACTTGTTTCTAAACACAATTTTCCAAATGCAATATGAATTAGCACAAACAATAATCCATACATTAATTGTTCACATCTTACCAATAGGTCGAATAATGTTTCCGAAACATTTGCATTGAAAATATCCCAAATAAACTTGTTAATTCATGTTCACATCTTCTCAATAGGCCGATTGATATTTTAAAAACTTTGCCATCATAAATATCAAATATGAATTTGGTAATTCATAAGGCAACCTACAATTGAAATCCAAATGGGCATCATTGCAATGTGTCTATCCTTTAGTGCACTTTAAATGCACAGTATAGATTTCAGATGTTGTAGTAGGTCCATCATGGAAAATAAAGCCACTGCTTTAAAAGGTCTTCCTGAAATTGATACTTGGCTTGCCACAAAATATTATATTTTCATTTCCAATTTTCTCCCATTTACTCTACAATGTTGTAGCATTAATATTACATATTTGCCAAATCTTTCTGTATATAATGTTGACAACATTTCTGATTTACAATGAGAATATTTCATATCTTGATTAGCTGTTTTTACTAATTTGTTCAAAGATACTGATTTGCAATCTGCTATTGTCAAGTATATGAATCGTTCAGTGTCTATTTCAGTGGTAGATGAAAATGAACACTCTTCACATTTATGATCCCATCTGTAACTTAGTCCAAATAAATGTTCAATTTATTTTCCTTCATCTTCCAATACTCCAAGCATAAACATAAGAAATTATTGTGCATCTTGTTGTATATTGAATGTAAATTTCAATGAACCAGTACATATATCCAAAACATGCCAAATGCCAGAAGCAGTATGGATTTTAGTTCTATCAGTTACAAACTTTTGAAAAATATAATGCAGTAAAGAACAGATTTTTTTTCTCAATTTTCCATAATTTCATGATGAAGATCCTCTAGATAAAAGACAACATTTACAATTACATTGGCGTAGCAGTTGATACCTGAACAATTTTCTAACTGGTATCCTCTAATATCATTAACAGTGTCCATTTTCATTTTCTTTGCAGTTTCATCATTCTCTTGAATTCTTTTCATTTTTTGAATTTCAGTAGAATATTGGTCATATTTTTGTTTTGGACACACTACACGTTTCTCATACACAGGATATTCACCTAAGTTAGGAGCATAAAGTCTTATTAACCAATTGTACTATTTACACAATTTACATCAGCACTAATCTTTTTCTCATCAAAATCAATCAAATACAAACGAGATAATGTTCTTACTCGAGACAATGCAACGTATGCCATATCCTCTTTAGTCATTTTACTTCCAATATTTAACAAAGCGCTGTCTACACTTAAACCTTGAGATTTATGAATGGTTACTGCACATGCTGAAGAAAGAGGAAATTGTTTTCTACGAACATACAAGTCTTTTACAAGCGAAAAACAAATAGCACAACGTCCAATCTGTTTTACCTCTTCAATCTGATCAAAGTTAATCTTCAAAAATTCAATTTAATCTCTGCTCTAAAAATTTACAAAATCAACAAATTTTCCCATTGCTTCATTTACTAAACCTTCTTCTACATTTAAATTACGCCGTAAAATTACCCGACAGTTTACACATACATATAAGGTATTTTCTAAACCTGCAATCTTAGACACCGACTCTTCCAAAGAATCTAATTTTGACTGTAATTTCTCTGAGAGAAGAGTAGTAACTCCTTTGTGTTCCATTTTATCAATAGCTTCCTGTAGGACTTGGCCTTTATGGCTGAAGTTCCCTAAAACTTGTTGCTTTCCCCCTAGACCGTTTTCCTGACCTAGACTTGTTTTTAGTTGCTTTGGGTACTTTGCCACTGCGGATCAGTGTCAAAGTGCAAGTGTTCCGTATGTAAAGTGTAATGGTAATTGGTTAGTCATGATTGGTATGTTTGCCTTACTAGTAAAAGTCCCTAGTGATGTGCACTGTGTGTGCCAGGGCTAGTAATGCAAAGGTGCGCAGAGAAGGGAACTCAGGCCTTCACTGTAGGGCCTACGCGCAGAGGGCTAAGTTAGCATGTTGTCCTGACAAGTGTAACCACTTGTCAGGCCTTACTTTCCCTCTTGCATACACAGTGGGCACCCCTGTGGTAGGTCCTGGGTAACCCCTGGGCAGGGTGCAGTGTAAGTAAAAGGCAGGAAATAGACTGAAGGTGTGTTATGTCCTGACATTGAAAAACACTCCATTTTGTTTTTCACTGGTGAAAGGCCATTATGGGAAGGCTGGGTATTGTGTTGGTTAGCCTAGTTTCGTATAAGTTTAAAAAGGAGAGGTGAAGTTTGGTATGCCTGAACTCACAGTGTCATAACACATCTTTCTATGAGAGTGGTTTTGTCTCTATGTGTTCAGAAGTCACTCTTTTAGAAAGTTGCTGAGTTGTGTGCTTTAAGCATTTCTGTGTATCTCTGCTGAATGTGGATTGACTGTCTGGATCTGAGAGGTGCGAGGAACTGGGAGAGGTCTTGAGATGGCACCAGGCTGCCCTGCATCTGGAGAGTAGGGGGAGGAGAAGCCCGGGAGGTGAAAAGGCCTGAACTGGTACTATAAACCAATTGACCCATCTCCTGCTGAGTGATTAAGGTTCCAGACCCCCAGTATCAAAGGGAGAAAGGTGACTCTGGGAGGGAGACACTCAGAACTGATTTAGGCAGGGGTCAGGGACCCCTGAACAAACACGAACTTCAAAGACATTTAGGGGTATAACTATGAGACCTGAGGCCCCTGAACGTTGGAATGAAACAGAAATGGTTAGCGACTGAAAAGGCTTGGACCCGTTTCTGTGGTCAAGAGGAACCTGTGCTAAAGAAGGAGTAACTGAAGAGACTGCTGGGGAAAGACCAATCCTTGCTTCGTGATCTGGGGCTGGTCTCCGGTTTGTTGCTCTAACCAAGGAAGAGGCTGTTGGGACAGTGCTTGGAGGTGCTGGGTCCCCCTGCTTGACAAAGACTGTGCTTTGTGCTGTGTCTTGTAACCCCAAGGACCAGAGGTGAGCTGGCTTCCTGTTTGGAAACACAGGAACATAAAAGTTTCAAGTGACGCGGTGGGTGCATATTGTGGCAGCTTGAGACCCTCGGAAGTTGTGCCCTGTGATCTTGGACACACGGAGGAGAAGTGAGACTCATACGCACGTGGTGCGTGTCGTGGTGCACAGGAGGCATTAGGAAGAGCGCCTGGTCAACGTGTGCACCGAAGCTGAAGTGAGTCTCGGACGCGCTTGGTGCGTGTTGTGATGCACCGCAGGCGTTAGTGAAGAGCGCTTGGTTGGCGTGTGCACTGAAGCTGGAGTGGGACTCGAACGTGCAGGGTGCATGTCGTGGTGCATCGAAGGCATTGGTGAGGAGCACCTGACCAACGTGTGCATCGGAAGTGGAGAGAGCCTTGGACGCGCAGGGTGCGTGTCGGGGTGCATCGAAGGCGTTGGTGAAGAGCGCCTGGTGATCGAGTGCACTGGAGGACAAGTGAGGCTTGGACACGGTGAGTGTGTTGAGGTGTGGCCGAAGGCGTTGGTGAGGAGCGCCTGGATATCGGGGCACCTGAGTTGGAGTGAGTCTCAGTGAAGCAGCGTGCATGCTTTAGTGCAACCTGGGATTATGGAGGTGATTGAGTGTCTTGGTGCCAACTGAGATCGCAAGGAGGAGTGCCTGGTGAGCGTGCACTCGGAGTTGATGTGAAGTCCCATCAGCGTTGCATGTGTGGCTTCGTGCCAGAGGAGACCCAGAGAGTGCGGTGGTGAACGTGCACCCGGACTAAAAGTAATCTCAGGGGCTTGGGGTACGAGTGCCCTGCATCTGCCTGAGACCTTCCTAACAGTCACAGCCCGGACCGGCAGCCCCTGAAGAGCTGAGTTGCCAGGCCGAGCCGCTGATGCCCGTTGAGAGAGTTGTGCACAGCAGGCCTAGTTCAAGGAAGGAGGAGAGGAGAGTTTGGTCGCACCCCCAGGTAACGTGGATTACTAACTGGGCGGGGTGTGGGCTCAGAGGGACACTCTCTCCACCTCTCCGTCCTTCTGATGACGTGAGCCTTTTGCTTCGGCTCAGAGTGAGGCCCATACTGACTAAAGGTGTGGCAGTACAGGGGCCAGAGTAATGAGCTGTACTCTGTGTCATCGTTGAATTGTGTGGGGGCAACTGTTATCGAAGAGGTTGATTGTCGCAAAACACATTGCCAATATTGCTGCTAACGAACTGCCGGACTGTCTTGGGACGCCTGACATTATTATTGCCTAACAAAGTGCACGATTGTAGCGCTACGCATTGCATTAATTCTCCCTTGCCAAGTACTTGGTTGTAGCGGCCCGCATTGCATTATTTCTTCATTGCAAAGTACATGATTGTCGTTACGCATTGCATTATTCCTTAATTGCAAAGTACATGATTGTAGCGGCGCGCATTGCATTGTTCCTTCATTGCAACGTACGTGATTGGTGTGTGACGTATTGCATTATTCCTTCATTGCGCAGTACATAAAGGTAGCGGTACGCATTGCATTATTTCTCCCATTGCAGGTACCGGGGTGTATCGTTACGCATTGTATTATATCTCCTTTGCCCAGCACAGGATTATATAGTTACGCAGTGCACTATTGTTTGTCTATTGCAACATGTGTGATCCTTGCATTGCAACCAGCATAGCATGTTGAACGCGGTGGTTGGGATTTGAACCTACCAGCCAGCCGGAACGAATATTACCCTTTATTCTATGTTGGCTTATGTATTGTGTGGTCTGATCGTATATCTTTTTGTATAAAGTTTATAATCTTTTTCATCAAACTCGTGTGGAGTCCATTTGTGGTGTCACCAGGGAGTTTCTGTGGGCGTCGTTGCACATACAGAACACTCATGCCTTTGAGATAGGCCCGGCGGCTCGTGCCAAGCTACTAAGGGGGTGAGCAGGGCTATCTCAAAAGGTGTCCTTACTTGGCCTAAAGTTGAGTGGGGAGCCCCGGGTCGCGCACTTGGTGACAGTAGTGCGGGACAGGGACTTCGTCTTCCAACACTTCCATTTTCACTATTGGTTGTTTTTCCAATTTCAAAAGTTCTTGATTAAATGTAGAACACTCTTGCAGTGTTGGCGTCAGGCAAACTATAGACTTCTTTTCTCCAATTTTCTTGTATATTATTTCAGGTGCTATGTTTTCGTTTGCAAACAGGTTAGTTAAAAGCCGACTGTTGTCAAAACACCAATTCTTATATCTTGAAGAATCTTTCCATAATGTTCATCACTTGCTTGTTGCATCTTCTTAATAAGTTGTTTATATTCAAAATGAGACCAAATTTTGACATTTCCAATACTTCCCAAAGATTTCCTAGTGTCTTTATGGACAAGTGTTTTAAAAACAGGTTGCCCTTTCACATGAGTAAGTTGTAGTAGGTCACCAAATACAATTATATGTTTTCCTCCAAATAGAACATCATAATCTGTTTTTAAATTCTGTTGCATTCTTAAATGTACAAAGGCAAGCATTAAGTTTGAGACCATGCTCAGCTCATCAATGATTAGAAATGTCATTTTCTTCAGTATTCTTGACTCTTCATAACAAGCTTCTCCAGATAGCTTGTGATAATCCAATTTATTTTCATGTTCAACTGGCAGCATGAGTAATCAATGTAAATTAATCCCTTTAATCTTGTGTGCTGCTAATCCAGTTGGAGCTGTTACAACACAAGATAAATGGCATCCAGTAGTTTTGTGTAGATAACTGGTGACATCTTTAATTAAGAAACGTTTTCCTGTTCCAACTCTAACCATTGATGTACATTCAAATAGGTGATGTGCATTAACATTCTTTTTTTTCATGTAGCAAACCATGTTGTATATGTAGTGTCACTTGCTCATATACTTCTTTTTGTACAATATTTAGTTGTTCTTCCAACTTTCTCAAATCAATAATATCCTGTTGTGCTTGTTGCATTGTCGTTTCTACTTCATTCATGGTTATTGCTGCTACATTTTCAATAATTGGTTGTCCTAGTGGATCTTGACTCAGTGGAGCAGAACTCTGACTATCTTGAGAACTATCTCTAGCTATTTCAGCTGTAATAGTAGTTTCTTGCTCAATCTCTTCATTTAACATTTGTAGATAAGTAGGGAAAATTGTGCATTGAATGTTATCTTTACATGCATTAAAAGAATCTTCATAGCAGCCGAAATCTCCAAGTAATTCCTCTTTACTACGCCAAGGCTTGAAGAGTTGCAGTAGTGCTAAATAGAAAAATTCCCTTTTTTCTGGAGTATCTCAACTCAGTTTTCTGTGGTTAATAAGATTTCCTTTGGAATGTTTTACCAAACATCCATCACATCCAATTACTGCATATTTTTCTTCATTTATATTTTCAGTAACATTTCTCTTAAAGCTGTAATGTTGCAGTACTTCATAGATACATAGGTTTACCAGATTTGGACTCCTTTTGGGATAGTACATATACAACATATTAATTTTAGCAATATCTGTGCTTTCTGGTTCATTCAATGCTAAGTATTCAATTTCTTGTAGATATTTCAAAACTCTACTTTGTGTAGCTGCAAGACCTAGACTTACCCAAATGATTCCACTTGACTTTGAATATAAACTCGCAGAGCTCAACCGATCCAAACATTCACAGGATGCAATCTCTCGATGGGAAAGCATTTTCAAACTAAAGCTGTAAAATTTGTTTCTAAGACTCTTCTCTTGTGAAATTTCTTCCCACATTTCCTTCAAGTCTGTCTTTTCAGATTTCGTTATATATGATAGCAAGGAACAGCAATTCAATTATCTGCAACATACTGGATATCCATGTTTGCATTCCACATTGTCAAAATCACTGGATTGTATTTTATTTATTTATTTTGGAATTTATACAGCGCATAGCTGCCCCAGTGACAGGGCGTCCCAGTGCTACCTAAACAGGAACCAATAGACTACTCTAGAACATAAAGAGTAACCTACGCTGGGAAAAGCCAGGTCTTTAAAGCCTTTCAAAATGCCAGATGGTTCTGAAGTCCTCTAATTGAGGTCAGGAGGGAGTTCCAGAGGTGCGCTGCCTGAACCTTGAAAGAGCGACCACCTGCTCTGGCTCTCTGAAAAAGGGGGGTGCAGACCGAACCTGAGCTAGCCAATCGCAAAGGGTGATTTGGCACATAATAGACCAGCAGATCAGATAAAATCGGCGGTCCCTCTCCTGTCAAAATTTTATGGGCCACACACAGAGACTTAAAATGAATTATTTTCGCTATTGGCAACCAATGAAGCTTAGGCTAAAGGTTTGCAACCGAACACGATTTGGGAAGTGCTAGCAGGGCGCGGGCAGCAGCATTCTGAATTCTTTGGAGGCGAGCAATACAAGATTTATTGGCGCCTAAGTAAAGGGAGTTACCATAGTTCAACCTCGATAAAATTGTGGCCTGGAGAATAGTTTGGCGTACCTTTGGTGCAAAATAGCCATGTAACAGTTTCAGCCCTCTTAGGACACCAAAACAGGATCCCGCTAAGGCCTTGGATTGTGCATCGAATGACAGCTCACGGTCTATCCAAAAGCCTAAGTTTTTTACTGCCTTTTTTGGCAGGGGTGCAGGTTTTAATTTGTCAGGCCACCACTGTTCAGACCAGAGGGCACTGTTTCTCCCCACCACGAGAATTTCTGACTTGGCAGCATTAAGTTGAAAACAATTTGCTGTCATCCAGTCAGAGATGGCTAACAAGTCCTCTTTAAATTTAAAGAGATTGTCTCGACATTTTTTTGAAAAGACAATGACTAGCTGGGTGTCATCGGCATAGGAAATCAATGACAGCCCTCTACTTTTTAGGTCTCGGCTGCGAAAGGCTGCGCTTGCGCAGTCTCGCTCCGAGATTTAATGAGTTGGAGTGACTTTGAGAAGAGGGGCTTGCACCCGCCCCTCTTCTATCCTGTTCTCCATTGGCTGGCCTCTTAAATGCTGGCCAGCCACTGGAGAAGAGGTCCAGTCACTCCGTTGAAGCCCCGTCTTTTTCGGATCGGGGGGCGTGTTTTTTGCGAGAAGTCTCAGGGAGGAGACAACAGCAAAACACGCCCCCAAATCCGAAAATGAGGCTCCCTTTCTCCGAGGCATTTTTGCTGTGCCTCGGAGAAAGGCGGTGGTATCCCGGCGTTGCTCCCTCACCTGATCTCCTTCGTCATCCACGATTACCAGCCCGGAGGCTGCATCGTCTCGCACCTGGACCCCATCCACGACTCCCCACCCTCCAGCTAGCTCTGGACATGCAAGATCTTTGCCCCATCTCCATCAGTCGAGGAGGCTGCTGTGCCCATGCTCCCCAAAACTCCACACTTCATTTCTTCAGCCCCTTAAATTCCCAAGCACAAGTTTCTCTTCTCGCTTCAGTAGCACCTTCATTTCCGTGCCCTCTACCCCCCCCCACGTTGCTTTCATTCTACCTCCACCGTGCCCACTTTCCTCTCGCCCCCCCCCATTCTTCATGCCCCTTCTTCCAAGTCTTCATTCTCTCTCCCTGTTCCCGCCACTCGCCTTCTTCAAATTCCCGCCTCTGTTCTCTATCGACACACTACACTCTCCCCTTCTGTGCCCTTCCCTCACAGTCACACTCGTCTCCCGCCTCTGTTGTTCTCTCTCCGCGCTCATCTCTTCTGTGCCCTTCCCTCACAGCCGTACTCCTCTCCCAGCTCGCCCCTCACTTCCACTCTGGTCGTCGCAGTCCTCCCACCCGCCCCTCCCCATTCTTTCACTCCCCCCCCCCCCATACTGGCTAGACGGGTCTGGCGTGTTTTCGCCAAAGTAAATAAACCACTTACATGAAAAGTTCTCAAAACAATGTAGTAATTCCGCCGTCCCCTTCCCTGTTCTCCACGTGAACGACCCCTCTTATTATTTTACTGACCGCCCCCTGCACCTCCACGACGCAGGGGCCCCCTCCACTAACGCCCCCCCCCCACGGGCTCGACACGCAGAGACCCCACTACCTCTTCCAGTCCAACCCCTCCGACCCCCGGCAGATGAGCGCGGGTTTGTACCTGAAGCGCTTTGGGGATCGCAAGGGGTAACAAAGCGCTATACAAATACCAATATATTACCTGCAGCTGCTGTTTTCCTAGACCCCCGGGGCGTCTGTGGCTTAAAAACTAGGTTCGGGTGCAAGGACTGATCCGGTCCCCCAGATCCCAAACTCGCCTGTTCCTCGTCTCCCCTCGTCTCTGAAGTGCGAGCTGCCCCCTCCTACTGCCATTCCGTCACTGGTGGCGGCGGGGAATGAGCTTTGCATAGGGCGGGGTTTACAAGGTGAGATCGAGGATAATTGATATGCAGTGGTCTAAAAAAATATAGGTCAGTGGAGATTTTTTTGGTGTGTACATTTATATTGCGAGAACTCGACCCAAAAATATTGGAGCGCTTTATATGAATGAGCATCATTTACGCTACGCAAGGACTCATTCATTTTTGGTAGGCAAGGGGAGAATAAGTGATTTGCCCACAATCACAGGATGCTGAGTCGACGTCAGATGCTGGTTCCCCAGCTCCAAGGTCGGCAGCTCTGGCTGTTAGGCCACATCCTCTTGCTAATTAGGAGAACCTGATGACGATTATAGTGTATTTCTGTAAGCACATGCAAAAACATAATGCGCAACTAAGGGGATGTGATGTTCACCACTGGGTTTCATTGGCAACATGTGGAATTCCCTCAAGTTCTCTGCATTTACAGTGCACAGTTATTGTTAGATTTCTTCTTTTGGTAAACGGAGTTACGTTTACCTTGCTGCCAAGGTTGCTGCCAAGGTTTCAGATAGGTTGTGTGTGACATTTTCATAGTTTCAGTGTAATTATGAGTGACGATGAACTACTGAGCATACATGCCAACATTTTAGAACAGGAAGGTGGGAGATAAAAAAAATAAAATAATCTGGAGACTATGTCTCACATTGATTTCGATTGAAGCAGAGGCATTTTCAGGCGAGAGGCAGCCAAAATAAAGCCATTTTTTGCTCCAGAATTTGGGAATCTCCCGCCAGATTAGAGTCTGTTCAATCAATCAGATGTCTTATAAAGTGCAACTACTCACCCGTAAGGGTCTCCGGGCGCTTGGGGGGAGGGGGGGTAGTGCTGCCTGTTGCATGTATGTATGAGAGACACTTGCTCTAGGGCAATATCAAGCAATGACGATGAGGGGAACTTATAAATATCAGAAATTGCATCCATTTGAGCAACGAGAAACTCTAAGATCTTAAAACTGCTGCAAAGCATTAGAAATGGAAGGGGACTGTTAAAAGTGACTAGGGATATAATACAGGTGGAGTGCTACTGCACTGCATTAAAGCCCAAAGAGAGTATTTTGTTATCCAGAATCTCACATATTACCACAGTACACTCATATTTGCTCTAGTTATCAGATTTTGTAATAACAATGGTCTGAATGAAATAGACTGTAATTAGTGTGGTGTTACTCAAGCCAGTTTTAACTACAGCTTTCATGATAACAGGGTCCTGCGATGAAATGTTACATATTTGTCTAAAACAAAAACAGGTCACTTAAAATGCTATACATAGATTATGTAGATCAAAATCAAATTCTCCTTTTGGTTTTATTGAGCATTGTATGAAGCGCCATACAGAGGAGGACGGAATTGTTTTTTTCATGTGAACAGGGAAACTGAAAACATGAGGTAGCAGAAGAGAAGGAGACGGTTAACAGTCTCTCTTCTGGGGCTTGATTTGAAAAGAAGTGATTGTAAAGGGCTCCCTGTCTTTGCTTTCAGTGGCTCTCTGTCCTTTCACTGCCTCCCCTCCCCTCCCCGCTTGCTAGTCAGATCCAGCACTTGTTTCCTTCTCTACCCCCATTCGCACCCCCCACCCCCATTCCACACACCTCCCATGCCTAAGTAGGCGCCTCATACATCAGCCGCGAGCCCCGGAGCACACAGGAGTCGTGGGGCGCGCCGGGATTTGCCAGTGCCTCTTCTACCCGGCTGTTTTTTATTCCAACCTTCAGACTAAACGTATCTCTGCAGTGGGCGCATTTACCCACTGAGCTGCTTTTACCAACTTTTCAGAAAGGCGCATGCAGTGAAATCCTAAACCTTTGCTTCGTTTATTTTTTATGGGGGGGGATACCTCAAAATCAAGGGCTTGGTTATTCATTGTGCAACAGGTCGGTGGCACCGGGAACCAGAGATGTGAGCGGGACATGCTCCTCAGTTACAGCAGTGTTTTAACTACCAATCGAAGAGATGAGTGGTCCAAACACCTTACTTAATATATCCCGACATCGAAAGTGCCTTATTTACGATGGGAGTACCTGGGAACATCACATTGCTGTTGTGCTGCCCTGTGTGTGATACCTGCAGTCCTCCTTGAGCTGTTGTGTTCTAATTGCAACAGCAGAGTACATCGTTTTCCTTTTCATTCACGAGTGTATTTTGACAATGATGCATGTCGGCTTTCGGTGACCTGACTCCTCGCAAAAACAACATTTGCACCCAGGTACTCTTGCTGCATGTCCGTGTACACTTGCATAACGCTGTAACCTGAAACACACATGGCTTCCCCGCAGGGGGATGGGTGCCGTGCGCGCTCTTTGCATTTTTTAGTTTCCTGTTTCAGGGTGGAAGCCTTGCCACTGTTACCATGCTTGACACCCCCATCTCAAATTGGCTTCGATCTAATTGCTGTCGGATCTGATTGCTATCCCGGCTCATTATTTATTTTCTTTTGAACCTTCCTAGTCGTTAAATTGCTCTTTACGACCTCATAAAGATCTTTTGCAGATGGATAGAAGGTGTAAAACGTCCCCAGTTGATCCAGCAAAAAGTAAATATGTGTTAAATTTTGAGGTTACTGTGTGGCTCTGTGTGTGTGTGGGGGTGGCTCTGTGTGGGGGTGGCTCTGTGTGTGTGGGGGTGGCTCTGTGTGTGGGGGGTGGCTATTTGTGTGTATGTGTGGGTGGCTCTGTGTGTGGGTGGCTCTGTGTGTGTGGGGGAGGGTCTGTGTGTGTGTGGGTGGCTCTGTGTGTGGCTCTGTGTGTGTGGGTGGCTTTTTTGTAGGTGGCTCTATGCGTGGTGGGTCTGTCTGTGTGTGGGTAACTCTGTGTGTGTAGGTGGCTCTGTGGGTGGCTCTATTTGTGTGTGGGTTGCTCTATGTGAGTGGCTCTGTGTGGGTGGCTCTGGGTGTGTGGCTCTGTGTGTGGGTGCAAATGCAATAGGTCTTGCATTTGAGAGGGATTAAGCTATTAACATTGTAAATAACAATGCCGTTTCTTAAAATGTTTTAACAACAAAAACAAACAAAAAGAATGTCATGAGCAATGCCAATAGCTCTAACTTTTACAATGCCGAGACCATTGCATTGTAAATGCTTGTTGCTAGCAGAGCTAAGGGTTGGACATAGATGTTAAAAAGCGCAGGGCTCAATCTAGAGCCCTGCAGCACCCCCTGTTTGATCACATGTGTCTGAGAGTGGTACGGTGGCACAACCACTTGAAAGGTTCTACCTTCCAAGAAGGATTGGAACCAAGCCAAGGCCAGCCCCCGGACCCCTATATCCTGAAGCCTGCCTAGAAGAATATCATGGGAAACAGTGTCGAATGCGGCACTTAAATCAAAAAGAATCAAGGCAGCGGAGTTCACAACATCTAGGCTACACCGGATGTCCTCCGTTATTGCTAACAGCGCCGATTCGGTGCTGTGACGGCGACGAAAACCATTTTGAGAGGGGTCAAGAGTTTTGTTACGCTCTACAAATTCAGTAAAGACTGAGTTAACATATAACTCTGTAGCCTTAGCTAAGAAAGGGAACTGGGAGATCGGACGGAAATTACTCGGGTCCGACGGCTCCAAGGACGGCTTCTTTAAAAGAGGTATAACTTTTGCATGCTTCCAAGTAGCCGGCAATACTGCAGAGGACAGCGATAAATTAACCAATTCTCTAATCGCTGGGGAGATTGAATCGAGAACTTGCAAAAGCCGATCTGGTCTCAGAGGGTCAGCCGGAGATCCTGATTTAATTTTAAAACATAGAGATTCAATCTCAGAAAGCGAAAGTGGGGGAAAAGAACACAATGTTAAATTAGAGAGGTTTAACCTGTCCTCAGGCACGACTATTCGGTTGGTATTCAAGGTGGCTGCAGAGGAGCAGGCCATTGGCAAGTTGTTATAAATAGTCTCAACCTTGCGCACAAAAAAATCTGCCAGTTCCTCACATTGAATGTTGGAGGAAATTGGGGGATCAACTTTTTCGTTAGAATGAAGCATGTTTTTTAGTAGGGAAAAAATCATTTTGGGCGGGTTATTACTCTCCAGAATTTTTGTGGCAATATATTCCGCTCTGGCTTTCCGAATCAGCCAATGATAAGATTTGATGGACTTCCGATATTTGTTTTTAGCTTCTATATCGTAGGCACGCCTCCATGATCGTTCCAGTTGCTTACAGGCCTTTTTTGCTTCAGCCAGGGATTCATTAAACCACGGGTTGGAAGGTCCAAGCTTTTTCCTTAAGCAACGTTTTTCAGGGATACAAGTATCTAAGGCTTGCATCAGCCAAACCTGAAAAAGGGAGTCCGAGGCCACTATGTTTGGGGGAAACTGTGGCTTGAACTTTAACAGCAAGTCTGAGAATTGACTGACATCCCATTTATGCCAAGGGCACTTCATCACAGACCGTGGACGATATGGCACCGATTTCCCAGGCAGCCGAAGGGAAAAAGGGACCAGATAGTGATCTGTCCAGATCAAAGGGATCGAGGGTGACACAGTTACAGCACCCAGATTAGAAAAAAAGGGATCCAGCAAATGCCCAGCAGTGTGAGTGCTATCTACCACACATTGTACCAATAGACAGGCCTCCAAATCAACCAGAAAGCAGGCAATCTCTGGCTTGTCACTCTCTTCAAGATGAAGGTTAAAATCGCCCAAAATAGTAAAGTTTGCCGCTCCATTCGCGAGTAGGGTAACTTTGTTCACTAGGGCTTCCCTCCATTTTTTTGATGGCCCTGGAGGCCGATAAATAAGCAGCCCAGAAACCGTAAAGTTGTGGTTAAGAGTGATTTTAAAAGAAGCACTTTCACACTCAGGAATCTCCTCCTTCCTGAAGCTACAAGAAAAGGGCTCTTTCAGAATTAAAGCAATACTGCCACCTCTATTGACAGGGTGGTTAAGTTGATACATAGTATAGCCTGGTGGAAGTGCCAACCAGGCCACTGCACCCGAATCCTGGGTTAGCCAGGTCTCAGTTAAGAATAGGCCGTCTGGCCGTTCCTCTATTAGCAGGGCACACATCTCTGTGTGATGTTTTACAAGAGACCGGCAGTTTAGGCTGAGGAATCTAACTTCAGTTGACTCAAGGGGTAGAGTCCCTCTGCCGTCTGCCTTGAAAACTGAACAGCATTGGTCACACCGGAAATATTCCGCCTCCGGAGTTCAAGAGTACTTTGGACAACTAAAACAGTTGATATCCAGGGACACAAGTTCAGAGCGCGTGTAAACAAGTCTGTTCCCCAAATTCTGAGCAGAGTTACTGGCAGCTGGCAACGTCCCGGCACGGACGGGCGCAGACGGGCTTGCCTTTGGCGCGCCTTCGGCGTGCCAGTGGCACGCCCGCTGCGCGCGTCTGCTGCGCGTCCGCATTAGGTGGGAGATTGTAGATTGTAGACATTAATATACTTTGAATCTTCAGTTCTTTTTATATTGTATGTATTCTTTGGAGATTTTCGTGTTATAGTATGTCTTACTGCTGACATAACCCTATTGCCTCTTCCTTTTAAAATTACTGGACATGGGAATCTAAAACAATTTTTTGTATAAAATGTTCCATTTGACTTGTATTTTCGTCGAAAATATTTTCTACATCGATGACTTTGAATTCGTAAAACTTGTTCTCTTAAGCTCTCTTCTCCTTTTTTTGGAATGGCACAAGTAACATACTCTTCGATAAAAGACAAAACAGTTTCATTAAAATCGGTTTCAAAATTTAGGTGCATCCTTGATCCATAATATCATGTGTATATGAGGAGCAACTCTGGCTTGGTACTCCTTTCTCCAAAAGAAATTAGTAACTACTCCAAGAGGTGGATTATTTTTATTGCAGATAAAGCACATCATAGCTTGAACCCTTTGATTAAAATATCTGCACACATTCACATGATACAAAGAACATAATTATCCAGCTGTCTTCAATTCAATACTCTTGACATTTGAATTTGCTTGTCGAAGAAATTCAAGTAAATCGTCCCAAGCATATTCAGCACAGCTAAGTGTAAGAACCACCTAGGAGTACTTAAGTTTCCTAAGATAGATTTAAGTTCGCCATGACGACGATACCAATACTCATTATTACCACGTTGACACACCATCAAATTAATTGCGATTCCATATGATCGTCTCTTTGTTGAACTTTGTCCATAAATTCCTTTGCAGAAACATGTGTAAGATGAACTCCTGTTTTTAATATGTGATTCACTGCATATCCAAGTCCAGACAAGTCACTTTCAAATAGAAGATGAAATATATATTGAATGCACTGTCGAAATCTTGAATCTTCTGAGTACAATCTCGTTGTCCGGTATTCTGAAGCTGTAATCTGTACTGCTCGTTCATCATTTTATCCACCTTCTCCAGTGGGGAACAGCTGTGGAAAACAATGAGCTTCTAAACTTTTTTCCCATACACTCATGGGAGTGCCCTTTGCTTTCTTCATTTGAAATAATTCAATAGTGTTTCCAATTACTTCTTTTGAATGTAGAAGATATATACTGTAATGTTCGTGAATCTCTTCACTCTTTTCTTGTCCAATTTTTCTATTTGGCCAGTTGAAATTTCTGTATCATCTTCTAAACATTTTCCTGGTCTTCCACATTTACAGTTTTATAATAAATATTGTTCTGTACAAGATATAATGTAGCCTTTTGAAGTTTTGTGACATCTAACTCTTGCCATACTTTCCGACTTTTTGTTGGTACACCATTAACTAGAATAACTACAGGCTCACTTTCCTCTCTCTCTATATACCAACAGTTTCAATATTTTGTTTTTAAATCTAAAGGTAAGTACACAACTCTTCCTTTCGGACCTCTTTTAGACCTCTTTGTAAACCTGTTGGAGGCAGCTTACCTGTTTTAGGCTCCATACGAACAATAGCCTGAAACAGGTGCACAGATTGAATAAGAATGGAATCATATGTATTTACATCTGCCTGTTCCTGTGGAACAGCTACCAACTCTAAGTTGTTATGTACTGATCTAGCTGGCATTTTGTTCTCTTCTAATTTGTTGTAACTATATTTACAAATATATTGATCAGTACCCAACTCAAAATGACCTTCCACCAACAAATAAGTACCAAATTGCTCCCACTTATCATTATTTTCCTTTTCACTTTTTAAATACACATCAACATTCCTAGTTTGACTTCTATAGTGAGTACGCCGACAACAAATACAAACATAGTTTGGTTTTTCACATGAAAGTATCTTAAACTTTGTAATTTCTTCTTAAAACTTCTCAGTACTAATATCTTCCAATTGTTTTTCAACACCTACACTTATCAAGCTCTCACTTTCTCTACACTCCTCTTGTGAATCAAAGAAACAAAACTGTATATCATCACAAACCTGTTTACATCCGATGCTGAACCATGCAAAAGAGCTGTGGTCATTTTACTTAAGGATAATGCAGGACTTTTAACATAGTACAATCTCCTTACTAACTTCCGCATTTCTGAAAGATGTACTGCTAACATTCTTAAATGATGAAAAGCACTTTTACACACTTTTCTAGAAAGACAAGCCAGAGAATGACCCTGCAACTTAGTATATTTTCTTACTTACATGGATCTAGTCTATGCAACATCTTAATTTTCTGTTTAACACTTTTTTTTAGCATATTGGCGCAAGAAAGCTTGTAATATATCAATAGATTACAATCCCACTTATACACCAGAGCATGTGCAGGTCTCCCTTGAACTTCTTCAGCCATTACTTCTTCCACATTTCTAGGAGCCATCTTTTCTTTTTCAATTGGACAATCATCTTTTATATCGTAACAATGGCCACTGGTACCAACTGCGGGAACTAATGTATTTTGTTGAAAATAACTTTCTTCATTAAAAAAAGCCTCAGTAGTAGAAGTATGCTTTTATTATTGCAAAAGTTACTTCTATTAACTAGTCATTTTCTTTTGCTTTTCTCCTTAATAAAGTGCATTGTTTTATTCAATGTTTTCATTCTCTTCAATACCAATATAAATAATTTCCATTTCAATTAAAAAGCAGTATCTACTACACTTTCAATCTGTTACTTCTTCTTATATGCTGCAGATCTTTTTTCATACTTTTTACAATCTTTTATTACATTTTGCATTACTCTATTACGAAACGTATGTACATGTTTGTCCTTAAATTGATTCCGCCTTTTTGTCACATATGCTTCTTTTCCATTGTGTTTCATCATTTGCTTCGCCTTTGTTCGAAAAATGTCTTTCCTCCTTTGGTTAGTATTTTGATCGTTCAATCTCTCCACAACTTTTTTAATAACTTGTTTAGTTCTCTTACCAGAAGCCACTTTATCCTCAGCATCCTTTTGGTGTTTTTCTACTCCACTCGTTTTAGTTTTCATTAAGTACTTCTGTTTCCTTTGTTCTCTTCTCTTTTCATGTTTTCTTGCCATCTTTTATTTCCAATCCAAATAAAATATCTTCCTAAAAAACAAATAATAGTTTATTATTTTAGTACATTAATTAAAATTTCAAAATTAATAACATTTCAATTTTGGAAATAACAACTAAGCGCAAAATTACATTTCTATTGCATTTATAACTCATAAGAAGAGAAAAGTATAAAAATGAGCAAAACACCTGCAAAAACACAGGAATAGGTGGTCACACAGCCAAAAGGAGAAAGGAAAAAAATCAAAAGGTTTACAAACAGCAAAATGAAATACTCAAACAACACAGCTACTGAAAAATTTAAGAAATGCAGAAAGAAGCAACAGATGTACAAAAAGAGCCAAGACAAGTGCAGAAAGAAGCAAAAGAAGTGCAGAAAGAGGAAGCAGTTGTAGAAAAATGCAAGTAAGGTACAGAAACAAATAAAAGGGGTGCAGAAAGCGGCAAAATGAGTTGAAAAAGAAATAAGACGTGCAGAAAGACGGAAGAGAAGTTCAGAAAAAAGCAACAGAGGTGCAGAAAAAGACAAAAGAAGTGCACAAAGAAGCTAAGAGATACGAAAAAAGACACCAGAGGTGCACAAAGATACAAAAGAGGTGCACAAGCAGGGAAGACGAGTGCCGAAAGAGGCAATAGGGCTACAGAAAGCAGCAAGAGAAGCGCAGAAAGAAGCAAGAGAAGTACAGAAAGAAGCAACAGAGATACAGAAAGAGGCAACATGCTTGCAGAAAGAAGCAAGAGAAGTCCAGAAACAAGCAAAAGAAATGAAGAAACAAGCATGAGAAGTGCAGAAAAAGGCAATAGAAGTGCACAAAGAAACAAAAGAAGTGCACAAAGAAGCAAAAGATGCGCAGAAAAAGGCAAGACAGGTGCCGAAACAGGCAAGAGAAGTACAAAAAGAGGGAACAGGGATGTAGGAAGAGGGAAGAGAGGTGCAGAAACAGGGAAGATGGATACAGAAACAAGCAAGATGGGTGCAGAAGAGACAAGAGGGGTACAGAAAGAAGCAAGTGAGTTGCAGAAAGAAGCAAGAGAAGTACAGAAAGAAGCAACAAACATGTACAATGAGACAACAGTGGTGCGAAAGAGTCAATAGGGGTGCAGAAAGAAGCAAGAGAGGTGCAGAAAGAAGAAAGAGAAGTACAGAAGAAAGCAACAAAGGTGTAGAAAGAGGCAATAAAAGTACAGAAAGATGCAAGAGAGTTGCAGAAATATGCAAACGAGGTGCAGAAAGAGGGAACAGGGTGCCGAAAGGAGCAAGAGAGGTGCAGAAAAACAGAACAAGGGTACAGTAAGAGGCAAGATAAAGAAACAATGGAAATGGAAAAAGAGGCAAGAGAACTGCAGAAGGAGACAAGAGAATTGCAGAAACAGGCAACTGAGGTACAGAAAGACAGAACAGGGGTGCAGAAAGAGGCAACAGAAGTACAGAAAGAGGGAGGAGGGTGTAGAGAGAGCCAAGAGGCATGCAGAAAGAAACAAGTGAGGTGCAGAAAGAGGCAACAGAGGTGCAGAAAGAGCAACAGAGGTGCAAAACAAGCAAGAGAAGTGCACAATGGGGCTAGAGAGATACTGAAAGCGGGAAGAGGAGTAGTATGTGCATAGGTAGTTTCTCCTTAACTGTATGACTGCATGGTAGTGCCTAAGTGCCTAAGTAAAAGGATGAATGTAAGAGTTATGGTAGGATCATTGGATGAGTTCATATGTAGTGCCTAACAAAATATATCACTAAATGGCTACTGCTTAGTCAATAGTTCAGTGCTAGAGTAGTGCCTCAATAATTTAATGAGTGCACCAATAGTGCCTGGGTGATTGCTTCAATGCATGAAATATACCTGAGAGAAACTATGTCTACAAGCCTAAAGCATGCTTTATTACATGACTGTATGAGTAGAGCTTGAGATAATGCACGAATGCACGCATACTGCCTTTGTGATTCTATTACTGCAGAGGTAGTACCTGGATGAATGTATGAATGTATGGGAAATACCTCTGAGAAAGTATGAGTATTAAAATAATGCTTGGACCATTACATAAGTGCATCAATATGAGCTAACCTAATCACTAATCCCTCTGCCAAGATGTCTTAAACCTCAGTTTTGGACTGCACCTTCACTATTCAGTAACTACTCAGAGTGTTGGACCTAAGCAAATACAAAGAAGCAACCTTCTCAATCTATCTGTTAAAAGTCTCATAATATTTCAGAAAGCACACATGCATGTGTCTGTACCTTTTAAACGTGGCATCATATATCAAAGAAACATACAAATAGATAGGTAGTAAGTAATGCTTGAGAGAATGAATGACTGGATGAGTAGCGCCTGACTAAATAGTTCAGTGCAACAGTACTGCCTTGGTGATTGCATGAGAGCAGTAGTACTGAATGGGTGATTAGAACAGTGCAGGGGAAATACTTTAGACAAACCATGAGTGCAAGCTTGACGCATGGTTGAGGACAAGAGTGTATGAGTAGTGCTTGAAAGAATAGAAACATGCATAGGTACTGCCTGAGTGATTCTATGACTGCAGTGGTAGTAACTGGATGATTGTATTAGTGTATGGGAAGTCCCTGAGAGAAAATATGAGTGTAAGAGTAATGCTTGGGCCATTCCATGAGCGCATCAGTAGTCCCTGAGTGAGTAGATAAGAGCATGGGTAGTGCCTGGCTGAATGTTTGAGTGGGATACTAGTGCCTGGATGACTGCACAAATCTATGGTTAATGTCTGAGGGATTACATGGTATGCATGTGTCTGTGCCTCTTCCTAGTGGTATCATATATAAAAGAAACATACAGATACATATATACCAGAGTTTTATACCTCTATCATATGTTTAGTCATAGCACGTGAGAGACTACATGTGCAAACAAAAACATACTTCAGTCATAAGACTAAATAGTTCATTAAACTTAAAAGAGTAAACTTCCCATTTTAAAAAGCCACCTAAAATGATGTGGCATATGTGAAGTATACATCTTCACAGACCAATACAAGCTAAGCTAATCACTAATCCCTCTGCCAAGATGTCTTAAACCTCAGTTTTGGAGTGCTGCTTCTTTATTCATTAACTACTCAGAGTGTTGGACCTAAGCTAATACAAAGCAGCAACCTTTTCATCTATCTGTTAAAAGTCTCACAATATTCCAGAAAGCACACTTGCATGTGTCTGTAACTTTTAGAAGTGGCATCATATATCAAAGAAACATCCAAATAGATGGGTAGTGTGTAGTGCCTGCGAGTACTGCCTGCATAATTTCAGAAAGCCAACACTAATCCTTCTACCATGTTACTATTTACAAACTATTTCAAAACTATTTTCATTACAATAATACAAAGTACAATAGAGAGCTGTACATTTCATAAAATATTGCATACATCACATTTGTCTAACAATTTCAACACATAGATCTCTTTTTTTTAAGTAACAATATCACTAGAAACAATAAAGCAGTGCAGAATAATATGTAATGCACCTTACTGGTTACTCACGTTTGAGGTAGTATTGCAAAATACCAAATATCAAAAACTCTTAACAGATTTTCTTTTCCACACAAGAAATGTAATGCACCTCTCTCAGAAAGGTGAAACCAGAAATGGCAAAATTCCCTCTCTTTTTGCACTCAAATACATTTAAGTATCAAATCACATTGCTTCCATCATTATTTCAAATTGTAAAACATATTTCTATTGGTTAGACATATTAACCCTTTCTAGCTGCCTTCAAATGGTAGGTAAAGCTTTATTCGATAATGGTGCCCAAACTGCTTCTGTCATTTACTGAAGTCGCGACTCCACCGCGGTGGACCTGCGAATCCACATGGGAGTTCAAAAACCTATTTTTAATAATACTACTATAGGTTTTCAGCAACACGCTACTTCTCCACATACTACTGTCTTAGAAATCTTAATTTACTAACCTTTCATTTATATTTAAGTATACATTTTACATTTTAAGTCCAAAGTTAAGTTTCAACCCTTCCCCCATTCTACTTAATGACAGTTTCCATAGTAACAGTTCATGGAACATTCAACTGTACTGGCAGGTCACAAGTTCACTGTAGTTTCATGTTCAGCATACAAACTTACTACTGCATACAGCAGGTGTTGTTGACTTTTGCAAAATATTACCTTATGGTATCAACTGTACCTTTCAAACATTTTCTAACAATGAATCACAAACATGATACCGCAGCAAAGTATCATGCATCCTATTTTGAGTGCACAATCTTGATGAAAAGCCAATCACTTATCAACTTTTTAAAAAACCTGTTCTCGATCATTTTAGATACCTCTCATTCTACCAACTGACTACCTGAGCTACCGACATCTTTTGATTACTTCCAGACATCCCTTCAAGATGCTCACAGTGTGGATTGTAGGGCACAGCTATGTTTCCCAGTGCAAAAGGTATTCTGAATGCAGAGGTACTGCCAAAGACCTAGGTTTGGAAAATGTAGACATTAGATGGATTGCACCGAGAGGATTAAAGTGGCACCAATTGTTGCCTTTTGTTAACACCTTTTTGCATTTCCAACCCCCAACCTCATGATTGTGCACTGTGGTGGCAATGGCTTAGGCACATTGACTGGGGTAGGTCTGGAAATGATAATGAAGGACACCTTTGCACAATTGATGTTGCTTTTGCCTCAAACTGTCTTTGTATATTCTAATATATGCCAAAGACAGAAATGGAACTGGTCAAATCAATTCTGTTCACAGTTTGAGAAAGCTAGGCAGAATGTCAATAAAGCTGTTTCTCCATACCTCAGAGATCATAGAATGGGGTCCATCTACAACAACAATATATGTTTTGATATGGATGACATCTACAGAAGTGATGGAGTGCAGAGTCTTTCTCAACAGAGTCGTCCTCAACAACCTAAAGCCGCGCATCTGCACTTACATGTAGCTACAACAAACTCATTATGAAAACAAGGGATCTTTTTAGAGACACCCTATAACCCAACAGTTAATCTTACTTTTTTTAAAACATACATACTCTTTCTTTAATTTCACCAGTAGTCGCGAAGCCATCGCAGTTACACGGGGGCCGCACTGAAAGCCGCGATGGAGTCGCGACTCCAGGCACGAGAGAAAAAAACATGCCCCCGATTCTTACAACTCAAACTCTGCCTTGGGGACCCCATCCCCCGAGGCCCAGCCATTTTATATAATAATAATTCTTAAAAAACCTAACCCCCAGGGCTTTTACTGACCCGGGGACCCCATCCCCTGGGGAATGCCCTCACGTTGGGGACCGTGGGGGGAGCTTCAATGCCCCCACGGTCCCAGACAGCTTCCCGCCTCCTGCGGGAGCCGGCATTGCTTTTGGACAAGGGAAGCTGCTGACATGCAGCCCCTCTTGTCCAAAAGCAATATGCTCCGCTTCATGTAGCGAGAGCAGGTTTTCTGTTCTCGCTTCCATGAAACAAAGCATAGTTTGCAATGACTGGGCGGAGCTGTGCTCCCGCCCTGTCATTGCAAACTGCAATGTCCTGGAAATGGGCACCCCGGGACATTGCTGGAGCCGGCCCAGGGCCAAAGAGTGCTCCAGGTGGGGGGCCGCGGAGCCCCCCTCCCAACATGTATTCAGCCCTGGAGAGGTGGTGGTCCCCGGGGATCCGCAGCGGACCCCTCATTACAATAATTAGAGCCCCAGGGAGGTGGTGGTACCTGGGGCAGTATGGGGGGGCTTGAGCCCCCCCTATACTTACTTACTATAAAAGCCCCAGGGAGGTGGCAGTCCCCGGGGCTTATGGGGGCCTTCGAGGCACCGCTAAATAAATAAAAGCCCCGGGGAGGTGGCGGTCCCCAGGGCTTGAGGGGCCCACGCGGCCCCCCCTTAATAATTAAGTAAAACCCCAGGGAGGTGGCGGTCCCTGGGGCTGAGGGGGCCCCTGCATAATAATTAATCATTTACCCCGGGACCTGGCCCACCCTGGTGCTCATTAAAATACGCGCTTTGTTTTTTTTTCTTGGCGGGATTCGCGCACCTAGTGCTAATTCCGCCAAAAAAGTAATACAAAAGTACTTTTTGGGCACTGGGTGTCCCTGTGGAACCCCCTGACCAGTCCTAGGTTGTTAGGGTGTTTCTACCCTGCCCCCTTTTCTTTTTTTAAATCATTTAATACCCTTTTTTCTTGTGACTCGGTTTTCACAAAATGGCTGCCAACACTTCTTGGTTTGGAGTGTTGACAGCCAATCAAAATGGAGCTTGTGCTTGGGAGGGTTTGCAAATCCACCCCGGTCACCAGATATCGATATTTTTTATTTTTCTCAGGAACTACTCAACAGATTTACACCATTTAAAGCAAAGAGTGCACTCGGGAACAACAGCTACATCTCCGCCAAATCTGGTGTAATTCCGTTCAGCAGTTCGGGCTGTACGTGAGAAAAGTTCCTATGGAACTTAACATGGAGAGTTCCGGAACCCCCCTTTTATCTTGGCCCCCCCCTTGACGAATCACCCCGAAACTTTCAAGACAGGAGCTGACCTGAGTGGGCCATTAGTTCTGAAATTTTCGCGAAGATTCGTCAAACGGCGTCAAAGATATTGGCAAATCAAAAAACATTTTTCCTATGGAAACTAGCTTCTAACTATAACTACCTACTGTCGACCACCAGTAGGTAACATATATATATATGTTCATATATTCACTGAAAAAACAAAGGTTACAGGGACGTTATAGTTAGGCGCAGATTTCACTCGTACAAAACCAGTGAAATTCGGCAGTTATAGTTACCTGAGCTAACTATAACATGCTTCTTCAATGTACTGCTTATGACCTCACATATTACATCACTCATGACATGGTCAGTGACATCACTGATGACATCATTGAGAGGGACTTGCTCGAGGTAACAGGAGGGGTTGTGCGCCCCCAAGGACCCTCAGCAGCCAAGGGGCTTCATCCCCAACAAGCAGTATGCCAGGAGGCATAATTGCAGAGTGGTGCAGAAAGGGGCAGGGCCTTTTTAAATTATCGGGAAGGGGTCTGTGTGGCCTGCCTACCCAGGCCCATTACAGCCCCAGTGACCCCATCCCCAGAGAGGTCCAGCTTTTTCTTTTTTTAATAAACGAAGGGGAGCCGAGTGGAACCACTTGCTGCGCCAATTTTTGCCCCAGGTACTCCAAACCCCAGGGCCTGCCCTTTATTTTAAATTTTTTAAAACATGAGAGGGGGCTGTGCGGCTCCCCTCCTGGGCCGATTTTGGCCCCGGGGACCCCAACCTCCAGGGCTTGGGCCCAATACTGTATGCCCTGGTCCTCACTTTGGGGACCATGGTGGTAGCCTGAAGTCCCCCGTGGTCCCTGCCGGCTCCTCGCATCCTGTGGGAGCCGGCATTGCTTTTGGACAGAGGGAGCTGCTGAACATGCAGCTCCCTCTGTCCTGAAGGAATTCTGCTCTGCTTCGAATAAGCAAGAGCATTTTACATGCTCTCGCCTACTCGAACCAGTGCAGAGTTTACTATGGCCAAAGCTAACAGCAATGTCCCTGGGGTGGGCACCCAGGGACATTGCTGGAGCCAGCCCTAGGGGGGTTAGCTGGCCCCAGGGCCACCTATGGCTCCAGGAGGAGGCTGCACGCCCTTCCTCCATCATAGGACAGAGCCCTGTCCTGCCCTCGGGTGGTGGTCCCCGGGACAGTGGGGTGGCGGAGCCCCCACAGTAATATTATATTTAGCCCCAGGGAGGTGGCGGTCCCGAGTACTGCGGGGGGGACGCATGGCCCCCTGCATTTGTGTCATGTTTTGCCCAGGGGAGGTAGCGGGCCCCATGAGTGCGGGGGCCGAGTTAGTCTTCTGTGATGTGCACCTGTTTCAATAAAGCAGTATTTTATTTTTTTCACAACTCAATTTTATTGTTGAAAGCCGATACAGTTTCAGCGTCACATGGAACGCCAGCAATATATAATGCCAAGCTGAGTTGATTTCAACATTTTAAACATAACATATCTGTGTTGCTGTATTAACCACATTAGAAAAGAATAAAGCAGTCTTTTACATACAGTGTTCTGTGCTGCTCCCCTCATCCCCAGACAGAACATAGCATGCCTAATTTCCCAAGGTTATACATTTGCAATGATTTACCAGTGCAAATTGTCATGTTCAAGGCGTTCATATGTTAATTTTCCATTGATCAATTAATTCAAATGTAATTTTGCACTCAGTGTGTGCAATTGTCTGTACAAAAGTGCCCGATTAACAGTACAAAACTGCTCAATCACCAATATAATGCATGTAATCTGGCACTTTATGCCTTACATACATTTTAACACTGACAAGACAAAATACTTAGAAATTCTTATTTTAGTATCATGCCGATTATCTGTCCACATGTTGTTATTTTAATAGAAAAGGCTGCACCTTGAGATTGAAGAAATAACGTTTCGTCTCAACACGTTTTCATCTGAAATGCTGGTCTCTAAACAAAGTGCTGAAAAAAACAACTTGCAAATGCACGGCCCGCTGTCATCGCGCGCGAGATCTGCAGCGTCTGTAGAAACGCCTCCCGTCTGACAGTTCGCGTCCAAAGTGAGCAAACATTAAATTAGAGCAGCGCCTTCGAGGCGTTCGTGAGCTTGCAGCTCTCTCCCTGGCTCTGTCGGCGATACGAACGTGCAACAGTCCCGCCTCCCTCTGACTGGATCTGAGAATGACCTTGGCAGTAACCTGCGCTTCGTCAGTAACTGACTAGAAGATCCTGAATTATTCAGTACGCGCAGTTCAAATGGCACCGGAGCAATACTTCCACCCCTGCCACAGCATGCGTTCTTGGAAGGTGCGCTTAAAGTTAGCATTATAGTGGAATGCTCCAATCCTTAGCCTGAGATTTTCGGGGGAGGGGAGACAGGCGCATCCTACGTCTGTGCTTCTCCAGCAAGCTCGAATAGAGGCAAAAGGCCAATACTGGGCCGAAACAATTTCAAAGTGTGGGAGCTACCACGAAGAGATTTAAAAAATCTAGAACCTTTTGTTCAGTTTTTTATATGTTTAGGACAGTGTCAAATATAAACAGATGTATTTTCCTTCTAGAGCTGTCCTGGTTTAAGAAATCCTATAACGTCGAATTCTGTGAAAAATGGGTCAGGCACGGAAGAAAGGTCCAGAAACATACCAAGAAAATCTTACTGCAGAAAGTGCAAGAACGCTTTGAATTGGTGGCTGTTCCAAGGTAAAAATACCAGCATCTGAATTCATAACAGTGTTTTCATAGACTTGTCGTCCATAACAGCCTCTGGAATCTGTCAGTTCAAAACACACATTCTTATGTTTATGAATAATAAACTCATCGTCAGCCTTTTTTTGTTTGTTTTAACTTTACAAGTTCATTTCCATTTCTGCTTTCTCCTTTTGCCTGTTTACCTAGCTTTCTCTTCCTCCTTTATCCATTTTCTGTCTATTTCTCACTTCCTTAGGGTTAAAGCATGACGATGAAAAATAAAACTGCGGTCTCAACATTGAGTGCTGTTGCGCTCTGCCTGCAACCAGTGGCAAAAATGAATCACAGGAGATAAGTCGGTTATGTAGCGTCTTGTATATATGAATAGCAGGACCCATCTGGTCCCTGATGGACTCCGTTGGAGAATGGTGTAATCTTTTGGGTGTGGTTAATAAAGCTCACCACTCAGTTCGTACAGTTAAGGGTTGCACTCTGAAGAACAATAGATTTGCGCTACAGAGCGTGTGCGGTGTGGTCATTTGCATGCTACGGGACTGGGGAGGACGCTACAACTGACGACGAGATAGGGGATAGGATAGGATAGGATAGCCACTTGTAAAGCGCGAACGAATGCCGAAGCGTCTTGGCACTGGTGGGTAGAGAGAAAACAGCTGCATCATTAACACCGGGTCACCTCAAAAAGCCGTGTTTTTAACAGTTTTCTGAAGACTTGATGACTGTCTGTTAGTTTCAGAGAAGCAGGAATTTGTTCCAGAGACTGGCAGCATGAAAAGAAAAGGCTCTGCCGCCCCATCTGGATCTGTAACCTTAAGTAACAAGAATGCTTTCCCTGAGAATTTGCCAAGGTCCAGAAAACTTGGTGAGCAATTGACAGCCCGATTGTTTTCCTTGTAAATGTATTGTGCATTTTAGCAGAGGTGCCTGGCTCCGACTGGGTGCCATCTTTATAGGGTCTTCTAACCAGTTTTTTTACATTTTATGTTTTCTTTCACCCATATTGTGTTTCCTTGTCTTTACTTTGCCAATATTATCCCTCCCAGGGGAGTCTCGTGAGTGGATAAACGGGGTTGCTGGACCCCCATTTGATGTTTGTTTTCCCCCACCTGTACTTCCTCATCGTGCGGCCATGCCCACCGGTTCCAAGGGGGATATAATGCGGCAGGAAGTGCATCCGTGCAGCTCTTGGTGAGAAATTGACAGCCCAATTGTTTTCTTTGTATACGCACGCATCGTGCATTTTAATGGAGGTGTTTGGTTCCGATTGGGCGCCATCTTTAAAGGGCCGTCTACCCTGTTTTATTCATTGTATTTTTTCTTTCACCCATATTGTGTTGCCTTATCTTTACTTTACGAGTATTAGCCTTCCCAGGGGAGCCTGGTAAACGGAAAAAGGAGTTGCTGGACCCCATTTGATGTTTGTTTTACCCCACCTGTTCTTCCTCATCGCGCTGAAAAGCGCGGGCATTTGCGTCATGCCCACCGGTCCCAATGGGTAAATAATGTGCCAAAAAGTGTGTCGGCGCACAGCGAGTGCACTGCTGACGTGCCAAAGGCACGACACAGGCAAGCCCGTCTGCACCTGTACGCGCTCGGACCATGCTCAGTGCCAGCCCCTATGCCCGATCCGACCCTCTCCTTTCACCAAAGATACCATAATCAGGAGAAAGGCTCCTCACACTAAACATTAAAGGTAAGACCCAGGGGTGTTTACGCCTAGACCCTCAGACTTATGGAAAAATATTTGTGTGCCCCGAATGCAGGGGTCACAATTACCTCGATGAACCTAAAATGTAAAGACTATATCTTCCCTAATCTTAATAAAACATCTGTCAACTCGACTGTCAATATTAGATGTGCATTTCTCAATGAAAGATCCCTAGTAAAAAATCACTTTGAGTTTGCTGATTTTATGGACTCCAATCAACAGGATATTGCATGGGTTACCGAAAAATGGGCCGACCAGGCATCAGGACCATTCTTAGCAGCAGGAACCCCTCCAAGTTTTGTGCTTCACCATGTTGACAGACCCATGAAACACAGTGGGGGACTCGCCATGGTCCTTAGGGACAATCTGTCTGCAATGATTGAACAAGCATCCATACCTGAATGTGACGCCTTTATTTTCAATATTTTGAACTCTCTAAAACTCAATCTTTTAGGGGCATCTTAATCTATCACCTTGCGTGACCCAGGACCGTTTTTGTCTAAAATATCGCTTCCTTCCTAGAGGAAGGCCTCTCCGCTGAACACATCACCATGCTTGGTGATTTTAATTTCCACCTAGAAAACATTAAAGACAATAATACACTGGCAGTGGAGGGCTTTGACCTGGCTCAATTTGTACAAAATCTCACCCATATTGCAGGGCACACTATCGATGAGATGTTCTCCAATAACCCTCATGTGGTTATGAAAGATTCACTAGCTCTAACATGGACTGTTCATCATGCGGTCATGCTTGATATTAAGCTGACAGAGAAATCCACCCTTGATAAAACTTAAAATCAAGTTGTTAAAGGAAGGGCCTGGAATAAAATACAGGCTGATGTTCTTAATAAAACCCTAATAGACACAATGCCCCCTTTCATGGATACCCTGGATGACTCTTCCTGAATGGATCCATTCAGCCAAATCAATATCTGCGCCTCTTAAAATTCTAAACTTGCGGAGATGAAAGCCCTCAGCCCCTTGTTTCACTGAAAATCTAAAGCTCCAGAAGCAAGCTTGCAGAAAACAAGAGAGGCGGTGGAATAAAAATTGCAGTAAAATAGGAAAGGAGAAATGCAAGGTATGTCTGAACGAACATAAACCACCTACGATTAGGGAAAAGAGCACCTATTATGCTCATAACATAACAAAAGATAAAAATTCACCGAAAGAGCTCTTTCAAGTAGTTTCCAATCTCGTCTCTGCCCCCAGGCATGATCAAATAAATAATAGCCAAGCTTCTGTGATACTTTGGCCAACTTTTTCTAGAAAAAGTTGCCCAGATCTTTAACAAGTTTGACCAAAAGGTGGTTAACGATTTGGGAGAGGTACCCCATTCAACTCCATCTGAGGACTACCCCAAATTTACCAACTTCTCTCCTCTTTCAATTCAGCAGGTCTCTACCATTATTGCAGCCACCAAATCAGGCTCGCCTATGAATCCTTGTCTCCCAAGAATCATTGATTTAGCCACTGATACTGTGGCAATCAGCCTGACCACCATTTTCAATTCCTTACTGGAATCAGGTCACTTTCCCATCCTTTGAAAGGAAGGATCTATCCTCCCTTTACTGAAAAAATCTAATCTAAATCCCAAAGGCCCAATCAACTATCGACCCATTTCCCACCTACCTCTCCCTTCTAAGGCAACTCTTCCTTTCATCCCATCCAACTCTCAAAAGACGGTGATCCTGGCATTAGTTCCTGGCATTAGTGATGGCCAAAATAGTCTATTGTAATGTCATGTCCCTTAATAAGTAGCATCAACATCTAATCAAACTTCAGGTCCTACAAAACGTGGCTGCCGGACTTGACAGGGATTCCCAAGCACAAACCAGTCGCACAAGCTAGTAAACATCGTCACTGGCTGCCGTTTAGAAAACAAATTAAGTTGAAAGCTCTCTGCCTTGCTTATAAGGCTCTTCATGGAGCGGGGCCAGAGTTCTTCAAAACAATCCTTTAAATTGTATAATCCAGGGAGAAATATGAGGTCCTCAGGTGCCCGGAAACAGGAGGCCCAAAGATTCAAACGTACTGATTGGGGAGGTAAATGGTTTGTTAACACTAAGGCTAATTAATGGAATCTACTTCCCCCAACATCAGGAATATCTCAAACCTGCTCATGTTCAGGAACACATTAAAAACCTGCATGTTTGCTGAGTAAAAGTACTAGGTACTACCTCTTTTCATAAGAGTATACCTTTGACAAGTTGAAACACCAGGCCTCCCATTTCTTTTCACACTGACCGAGCTAGTGCCTTGACACATCTGGGTAATTGTTTGTGCTCAATACATTCTATAGCATAACATAACTGCTCGTGCATACCACGTATGCCTCACTTGAAGATAAGCAGATGATGGTTGGTGTATGTGGAGTCAAAGCGCCACTACTACCAGTACAAGGCTTTTGAAGAAGAAGGCCCTACGGAAAGTACAGTCGCAGTCAACTTGAAACCTGCTGGAAAGGCTGAAAGAAGAGGGACCATGCTACAACATAACACAGAGCCAGCATATAGAAAAATACAATAGCACTAAAGGCAGTGACAACCAGGTGCAGAGAAGCACAGAAGGTTGCACTAGGCAAGTGCCGAAAAGCAGAGGCCTCAAGGTGGAAAGAACACAGTTGTACTCACTAGGAAGAACGAAGAATAAAGCATTTGACATTGAGTCGAGTTCTGGACGGAGGGAGACCAGTGCATTTAAAGTAGCAAGTAGCATCCACACCGATCCAAGTGAACGCACAGGGGTTGTGCTTATGGAGTCATTGGTACCTGAAGTGCCAACCACCAAAGTAGCCGGTTGTGCTCAGCACAATGCAAAAGTCTTTAAGATTTTGAAAGGTTCCAATGGCTGCAGAGAGCAGTGTCAAATATGGCGCCACCGCTTTCTTGAAACCGCTGCTTCCATTTGATACTGCCCAAAAACAGAACATTGGCGCCAGATGGACTGTATGGATCGAAAAATTCGATGATTTCTTCAACATGGTAGAAGAAACAGATGACAAAAAGATCATCAAATACTCCAAGATTCTTGCAGGTATAAAAGTGAAAGAAGCAATAAAAAGAAATACCACAGATCCTACCGTCAGATTAAGGTGGCATTAGGAATCAAGCTCATAACAATACTGAATGTCAACCGCGAAAGTTACATCTGCAACCAAATGATGGATGTGTTTGCTGAAAGACTTAACCTCATCAATCATTTTAATGACGAAGAAGTAATCCGTCTCCGAGTCATTTAAGGTTGTCTTTCCATCTCGCTAGACGACGTATGCTTCAGTTTTGAGAAAGTGCTCATGGCTGTGAGAGCAGTAGAACATGCAGATCGACAAGCCACTGATATGGAAACTGGAGTAGCCTAGAGTGAATCCGCATTAAACATGAAAAAGTAAGCAGACCCACAAGGTCAACGGCCATAAAGTAATGTCTCAGAAGAAAAAAAAAATGTGTTACCAAAGAGTATTTTGTACAAACATGCAAAGGCTGTGTGAAAGAAAAAACATTTCAAAACAGTTTGCAAAGTGAAAGAGAAACAAACGGTGTTATGTTGAGACAAAATATGGATGGCAGAAACCCTCTTGCAACGCCCACAAGACCAAGCAGCAATACCAGTTGAGGCAAGTGGAAACTAAATGAGGTCAATAGTCATCAAATTCATCTTCCAAAGTTTCTTTAACATCATTGTTGAGTGACAGTGAAGAAGATGTCTGTGCAATGATGATGTTGACTGGTGAACAACATGAGCATGTGGGTTTGGCTTTATGCAGAGAAGAGTCTAAGTCCAAGCGAGATCACCACATGAAGCAACCACGTTCCTTTGGATTTTGCCCCAAGACCACACTAAAGGTAAATGGTTGCCCCATATCTTTTAGCATCGAAAGTGGTGCATCAATAAACATCATGCCAGCAGAAAAGTACATAAACTTTCGTAGGTGCCCTGTCTCACACCTGCGAAGACAAAGGTATACATGTGGGCTGCCTCCATGCCAATGCAAAGTTAAGGATCATTTATATCAATCATGCGACACAAGCAGATGAAGGTACAAGCGCCGGTTCATGTTTTTCAAGTTAGTTCGTCAAGTGCATGTTTGCTCAGTTTCAGTACTGCTGCTGACATCGGTCTGATTTCCATCAACTATAGCATAAATGAACATGCAGACATAGTAAGTCAGTTCCCGTCATTGTTTCATGGACTAGGAAAGCTTAAGGCCATGACAGCGCATTTTCATATCAATGGGGACATTCTTCCTGTCGCTCAACAACATCGTCAAGTTGCTTTTCACTTACAGGAAGCTGTTGAAAAAGAACTGGAAATGCTGTTTAATCATGATATCATTGCACGTTCTACTGGTCAGATACCATGGGTTACATCCATAGTGGTAGTGCCCAAAAAGGACAGTGGAGGTGCCATGTGCATCTGTGTCGACATGCGCCAAGCTAATAAGGCAAAAGAGTGAGAACGACATCCAGGTTCGCACATTGCAGACATGATTACACAGCGGAATGGCACCAAAGTCTTTTCTCGCCTTGATATGAACAAGGGGTATCATCAACTTGAACTAGAAAAATTGCAGGTACATTACCACCATTTTGACCCACATTGGTTTGTTTAGATATAAAAGACTACGTTTTGGGATTTTGGGGTGTCGTCAGCTGCAGAGCTTTTTCAGGATGTCATTGGCTGCATAATACAGCACATTGCAGACATGATTACAAAGCGGAATGGCACCAAACTCTTTTCTCGCCTTGATATGAACAAGGGGTATCATCAACTTGATCTATAGGAAAATTGCAGGTATATTACCACCTGTTCAACCCACATTGGTTTGTTCAGATATAAATACTATGTGTATATGTTTATATACTATAATATACTACATTTTAGGATTTTGGTGTGTTGTCAGCTGCAGAGCTTTTTCAGGATGTCATTCGCTGCATAATACAGCCTGCCACATATGCTTTTAATTATAGTGATAATATACTGGCATTTGGAACCACTGGAAAGAAACATGAACACACCCTTACATAAGTATGCCATTTGCATGCTGATAGTGGTCTCACTTTGAATGGAAAAATGTGTGAATTTCACAAAAGAAAACTAAAATTCTTTGGGCGTATTTTCTCTGAAAAGGGGATGATACCAGATCTGGCTAAAGTACAAGCCTTACCATCTAATACTTGTTAGAAATGGGGGTTTCTAGTTGGCAGAGGTAGGTACCTTTGTCCAAATAGGTACCCTTGCTTCTTGTCAGGATAAGGGTTTACACACTTTGGATAACCCCTGCTTACCCCTGGGTAGCTTGGCATGAACAGACAGGCCTATTCCAAAAGCAATGTGTTAAGTGTTTGTTCTCAAAACACACAGTATTACAGTGATAGCACCACAAATGGACACCACACCAGTTTAGAAAAATAAAGTATCTTTATCTAAACTCAACAAGACTAAAATGACAAAAATCCAACATACATGTAATAAGAATATGACTTTAAAAAGGTTTTAAGCAACTGGGTCCATAGAAAATTATGGATGTGTGATGTCTCACAAAGTACCTGTAGTTGCGACAAAATTCACACAGCCGCAGGGATAGGAAGCGTCGAGTACACAAAGAGATGCGTCAGTTCCTGAGACCATTGAGAGGCGATGCGACAATTCTGCTGCACGCAGGAGAAGTGATGCGTCGTGTCTGGTCTGTAGGGGGAAGAGATGCGTCAACTCCAAGACAATTCTGGTCCGCGGACGATGCGTTGGGAAACGTTGCTGCACAGGTACGATGCGTGGAAATCTGGGATGCAGTTGCAATCGATCCAACGGTATCGAGCAGCGCTGCATTGGTTTCTTCAGCTGCGATCCCTCGATGCGTTGGTTCTTGCAGCAGCAATAGGTGCTAGTTTGGTTGCGGCAGCGGTGCGGCGATGTGTGGTGATTCTTCTCGCACCGCGGTGCTGCTTCGGGAACAACTGCCGCAAGAAAAGCGATGCATCGATTTTCTTGTTGTTGAATTGCTTTTCCAGCTCCCGACAGCAGGAACAACCTCCAGAGGCCCAACACATTCACAGGCACCTCTTGGCAGGTCAGAACTCCCAGCAAGGAAGTTCAAGGAAGCTGGGGGTGAAGTCTTTCTGCCCCTGATACTTCAGAACAGGAGGCAAGCTCTACTCAAGCCCTTGGAGATCTTCCTCAAGCAGGGGGGACACAGCCCACAGCACCGTCCTTGTCCTTTCCTTTACAACAAACAAATGATGGACGGAATGCTGACAATGCATACATTCTCCCCCAGTCAAGAGATCTGGGTTAAATCCATCGTTCTTTTGCCCACTACACCACCCCAGTTTAGACATGGCCATATGCAAATCAGTCTTGACCCTGTGCCTCGTGGGAACAGTCCAGCCCGAACTGCCAAGCCATGTCTTCCCTGGACCGGAATCAAGCATCCTAGGACCGGTTTCTGGCTATCAGCCGTCATCAGCCAGGATAGCTTGACTCCAGTGGCGCAGTGAGCACGGGTCCCACGTCTGGGAATACCCATCCCACTTAGGGCGAAAAGCGTTACAACAAACAAATGATGGACGGAATGCTGACAATGCATACATTCTCCCCCAGTCAAAAGAACGATGGATTTAACCCAGATCTCTTGACTGGGGGAGAATGTATGCATTGTCAGCATTCCGTCCATCATTTGTTTGTTGTAACGCTTTTCGCCCTAAGTGGGATGGGTATTCCCAGACGTGGGACCCGTGCTCACTACACCACTGGAGTCAAGCTATCCTGGCTGATGACGGCTGATAGCCAGAAACCGGTCCTAGGATGCTTGATTCCGGTCCAGGGAAGACATGGCTTGGCAGTTCGGGCTGGACTGTTCCCATGAGGCACAGGGTCAAGACTGATTTGCATATGGCCATGTCTGAACTGGGGTGGTGTAGTGGGCAAAAGAACGATGGATTTAACCCAGATCTCTTTACTGGGGGAGAATGTATGCATTGTCAGCATTCCGTCCATCATTTGTTTGTTGTAACGCTTGTCCTTTCCTTGGCAGAAACAGCTACTGCAGGCCAACCCCAGATAGCACTCCGCAAAGGGCAGTACTCCTCCTCCAGTTTCTCCAGCTCCAAAGGTTCCTCTTGATTCCAGAAGTAGTCTTTGAAGTCTTTTCTATCCCCGAGACTTCCAACAGGAGGCAAACTCTACTTCAAGCCCTTGGAGAAAACTCTAACAGCAGGATGATGAAAGCACAGTCCAGTCCTTTTCCTGCCCAAGACAGAAGCAACCACTGCAGGCCAACCCCAACAGCACACAGTACAGGGGCAGTACTCCTCTTCCAGTCAGTCAGTCATCATAGGCTTTATTTCGATATAGACAATATCTTAAAAAGCAGTACATTTAGTACAGAACGGTAAGAGAATAAAAGGAGCCAGTACATTAACAAGCAATTCATATTACAAATGACCCCAATAAATTTAATAAAATCATTTAAGAACAAATTAAACAAGATAGGAACGCCTAGATGATCTAATGTGCCATGCCCAACCCAGGAACTTAGCTATACCACAAGCAAATAGTGGGCGGGGATCATTTTTTAGAACACGTAAGGCCTCCTTAAAATGCCTTGTCCCAAGTTCTCTGCATAGTGGTTTTAACCACCTACTGCGGGGAAGAGCATAGGCCGGACATTCAAAAAACAGGTGTGGGATTGACTCTATCCTATGCTCACAAAATGGGCACATATCGACAGTTTGAGCCGAGGCCTTCCACCTAGAGGTAAGTTCCCCTACAGGAAGTAGGCCTATCCTGAATTGAAAGTACAATGCTCTATCACTGCGCTTTATAATGATGTCCAAGTAGGGTTCACAGAGGGGCATATCTTTTACTAATAGGAAGTCCAGGGAGGTCCTGCACAAATTGGAATTACCAGATCTACTATCGGCTACCCAATTCCAGTATAATTTCTTTAGCACAGGTTTAGGGGGGGCAGTTCTATTAACCCAGGCATTACCGAGGCCCATGTTGAAGAGAAGACGCTTGACTTCCCTCGACCATTGTATCTTAGACCAGCCCGGTGACTCCAACACATCAGTCAGGCCTTCCGCAAAGCAAGACAACTCTGGGACTCTCCAGATTCTTGCCCATAGAAGGAGAGGGCGGAGTCTAGCCTGATCACCAATTGATCTTAACCCCATATCCAAAAGCAGTGGGAGTGTTGGGGTACTATAAGGAAGTCCCATTAAATCTTTCAGAAACTTATTTTCCGAGCGAGTTAGCTGGTCCGCCCTATGTGTACCCCAAAGTTCTGCCCCATATAAAACTGCATTAACGCCCCTTGCCCTGTAGATGTCAAGAATTGTTACAATAGGTTTTAGAGTTGAGGCACGTTGTTCCTTGAGAAGGACACCCAAGACCCTTTTATGGGTCAACAACATCTTTTGTAAATGACATTCCCAACTCATCGAGTCACAGAGGCGGATGCCAAGATAGTCGAACTCAGTAACCCTCTCTAAAGGGACAGCATCTAAAATTGGTGGTTTGACTGTCTTTTTCGGGGGATTGAGAACTAAATACTTAGTTTTCCCAGTATTAATAACTAGCCCCCTTGCATCACAAAAAGATTTGAACCTAGATAACAGGCTCTGCAGGCCTACAGGGGTCTTGGAGATCAGGAGGGTATCATCTGCAAATAGAAGAGTAGGTATTTTTCTACCGGCCAGGGATGGTGCATCTGATGGAACTTCCGATAAAAATTCCACCACTCCATTTACATACAAGGAAAACAGAGTGGGGGCTAAAACACACCCCTGGCGTACTCCTCTATTTACAGGTATTCGATTTGTTTTTTGACCCTGATTATCCCACCTGATCTGGGCAAAGTTGTCGGCATGCAACTTTATCAATAGACTTAGAAGGTACGGGGGGATGCCCAGATCATTCAGCACACCCCAAAGTTGGTTGCGCGGGACCAGGTCAAAGGCAGTCCGCAAATCTATAAAAGCGAGATACAGACTGCCTTTGCCCAGTACAACCACTTTCCAATAGAGCATCAAAAGCCGAAAAGATTGCTCTATCGTCCCCATACCTGATCTAAAACCGGCCTGGAAATCAGAGAGAATACTTTTTTCCTCCATCCATTGCAGTATCCTACCTAAGATCACTTTGCCTGCAACTTTCTGTGAGAAGTCTAAAAGACTTATGGGGCGATAATTAGCGGGATCGACCCGACTCCCTTTTTTAAAAATGGGAACAACTTCGGCACCCTTCCATGAGCCTGGGAAAGTTGCCCCACTGAAACTAGCATTCAGTAGGGCAGCAATAAGTTTCCCCCACTCTACTGGGTTGATACGTAATAAGTCCCCTGGCAACCCATCCGGGCCTGCCGCTTTATTGGGGACAAGACATGTAATTGCCCCCGCCACTTCCTTAACTGTGAACATATGCTCCTCAGTAAGTTCACAGAGTTCTACAGAAAAGCATTCTGTCTGACATGTCCCCGCACTCAGGGCCACAGAGTAAAGCAGGGAAAAATGATCAAACCATGCATCCTCTGTTATATTGCATGTAATTAAGGAGTCCACAGGCTTGTCCCTTGCTCTTAGTAAGTCCCAGAAACCCTTGGAGTCCTTCCTTATGCTAGCGGCTTTTAGATCGTGCCAAAACTGGTCCTCCCATGCAATTTTAGCCTCCTTTATAATTCTCCTTTGATTACCCCTCGCAGCACTAATCAAGGCTCTGTTCTTAGATTTAACCGCCTTGATTAGTTCCCTTTTGGCCTCTCGGCAAACAGGAGTAAACCACCCGACGTTGCCCTTTGTGGCGCCTCTTGGATTACGTCTCTTACCCACATTGGGGACTAAGAATAAATCGCCTAGTGCATGCGTGGTTTGGTCGAACAATAAGGAGATCTCCTGTGCACTCGCAGGGGGAGAATCTAGGCGTTGGGGAATATTGGACATTAACTTTACCTCCTGAATCTTACACTCCCTGGCTGCAAAATTATTCCATTTTAGGCGCCTACCACAATTTGAGGGGCATACTTCATGGGTAGCTCTCCACATATGAGGGAATCGAGGAGGGGAGTGGCCCAACCAGAAGGGGCACAGGGATAGTGACAATGGATTGTGGTCACTGTCAGTAGATGGCAAAACCACCATATCCAACAAATAGGGCCACAAACAGTAGTTCAGCAGAATGTAGTCAATCCGTGAGGAATGCCCTACTCTGTTGAACGTGTGGGCCCCCATTAGGTCTGAGTTGGATCTGCCATTAGTGGCTCTAAGGTTATACTCCATACAAAGTGCATTGAGATCAATAGCACCTTGATTCCATCTCCTAATAGGTGGAAGTTGCAATATTGGAATGCCTCTCCTAGTGTCGTCTTCTCTATTGCCCAGCACATCATCCGCAGCAAGGGGTTCATACGTGCAATTAAAATCCCCCGCTAGCAAGATATAGGCATCAGATTTGATATTTCTGAGTTCCTCGTCAATGCCAGTTGAGGATAACGTAGAAGAACCCCCCCGTGCTCCTCTAATATAGATATTAAAAATTTCAAGTACTTTCCCTCCACAAGGGCCTCTAACTATTAGCCTTTGGAGATCAGGAGACTTAGTGGTAATAGACTTGATAAAGTAACGCAAAGAAATATTCACCCAAATTGTCAGCCCTCCCGAAGGACGGCCTTTCCCTCCCTTAGGGCGTATGGCAGGGACAGAATAGGTGGTATAACCCATCTTGTGTTGAGGTTCCAGGGACCAGGTCTCCTGGAATAGACAGATCCCAAACGATTCAATCAAGGCATTCCAATCTGGTATACCCAAATTCCGTCCAAGACCTGCTATATTCCAGCTAACAACCTTCAATGAGACACTGCCTCCCTCTTCCCGCCCTAACTCCATATTACTAACAAGGGGGGGGCTAGCAGTAATTGGAGTTGTCTCAATGGCTGGCAGCGACAAGGTCTCTATAGTTGTGATAACCTCCATCAGAGCAGCCTTGGTTTGGGAGGATGGAACTAGCGCTTTTGAATAAAGCAGAGATGAATGCAATTGCTCCCTAGGGGGATTTATATTAGCTAGAGTATGAACAGGTGACCTCAGCAATTCCGCACCAGTCAATTGACTAATGCTTGGTAGCTCCTCTATTACCTCGGTATATATTTCCCTTGTTGGGCTGGTGGTAAGTCAATAATGTTGCAGAGGCCAATCTCGTGGCTGGTATGGAGGCTTGACAGAGAAGCTAGGGTGGAGAAGGGGTCCATGGAACTGTCTGCCACCTCTCTCCTCCCGCCCATAGAAGCCAGCTGTCTTCCCAGACAAGTTTGGGGAATAAAAACAATTAAGATCGTATGTATCAATTTGGCCCCCACCAACGGGTGAACTATACACCCTCTGAGGCCTACTGCAAACATAACTAGCCACTCTTGGGTCGTCGAAATTTACGATAATACAGTCGCCGTTTATGGTTTTTTGTTGAGGACCAATCCAACCAACTCTCCTAACATGTATAATCCGACCCCCCAAGGGTTTAGGCAAAGGCCTATTTTCTTTGAGCCAAAAAAGGGTCTTATTGTATAGGTCCTCAAAGGTCTCCCGCTTACCCGGGCTAAGCACTGGCACCCCAGTCAAGACAGCTACATAAGGCTGGCAGGCAGGGGGGAGGTTGACATTAGACGCCCTTCCCTCGCTTAATCCTTCGCTTGACGTATGTAAACCAGCTATTGCAGGATTCAATTCTTCAGGGTTTAGGATCTTAGGTGGGCTTGAAGCTACAGGCCTAATAGCAGGGGTAGTGGAACTATCTTTGGGAGCAATACCAGAGGCTTCGAAGCAAGACTTCATTTTGCCTAACGTAATATTGGTGGTTTTAGTAGGCTTGGTTTTATCTGCAGATTCAGTTGCCGACAGACCAGGCTTCCTTCCCACCCTTGTAGTTGTAGAAGTAGGCTGTGGGACACAAGCAGGCGCCTCGAGTACAAGTGCTGTGGTGTCTATTGAGGAGACTAAGCTTTGAGGCACTAAAGATGACTCCCTACTAGTATTCCCTCTCCCTTGGCCATCCTCCCTATTTCTCAGCTGTAGTTTAATAAATGATTTTAGCGAGAAAAAATTGTCCAGGGTTACCTGCTCCATTTTGTCCACCCGCTGTGAGAGCCCCTCGATTTTGTCCAACACTGGGAGAAGTAAGGATTTCATCAATTTCTCTAAATTATTAACAAGTAGGGAATCAGAAGATGGTTGTGTTAAGGAGTTTCCGAGCGGTACTCCACAACCAGTATTCAATGTCCCACCTAAAATATCCATCTCTAGAGCTCCCTGCGGTGGGCAGGAATCTTGCCCCACTTTCGCCCCATCCGACCTGGTGCCAATCCGCCTGGGCTGCTTAAAAACTTTAGCCAGATTGCCTTTCTGCGGGGTGAGCAGCCTTTTCCTTTTAATAGGGGCAGGATGGATTTCCGCCTGTACCACTAAGGCTGGAACTACATTTGTTTTTGCGCGGGTGGGAAGACTGGCCAAGGGCAAAAGCAAGGTGTCCGCCTCATTAGTAGCTGTATCTATGACCAAGTTAGATTCAGCTTGGAGCACTGAATCTGTCAGCACTTCAAGATCATCTAAATTGGCTCTCAGGGCAGCCACCCGGGGATGGTCCAGGGGAAAGGGGACAAGGGAAGGAGGCTCCTGGCCACGTTCAGGTGAAGGCACCAATGCAAATGAACCCAACGATGAGCGTCGGCTACTATGAGGCCTTCGCGACAAGCGGCGCTCGGCCATGCCAATTTCCTTGTCAATTACGTTGGCCACACGTGTAATAAAACGATCCATGGTGCCAATCATACTCCCCCCATCACCCTCCCCTCCCCCCTTCAAACTTTTACCGGAGCGAGTTGACATTTGCAATCAAGAACTCTGTCCAGATCAGGTCCCAAGGCACACAGCACAGTCCCTCAATCGCCAACAGAAAATGAAATTAAAATGTACTTATCCACAGGACCGCGGCTAGATGCACAGAGGGCGGCCCAACCCGACCTTGTTCGACCACGGACGGCCACAGACGGCCCGCCCTCTGCCCGGGCTCAGCCCGGCGTCGCCCGCGCGTGTCCCGCGACGCGGAGGGAGCCTCGGTAAATGTAGCGCCTCCGGGCGCGTTCTCCAGCTGACATGGGCAGAGCCAGGGAGGATGCTGGGACCTGTAGTTTCCCCCTGCTGCGGCCTCAGGTGACGAAGGCGGCAGGGGAGACAGGCAGCCACGAAGGAGTGAAGGCTACGGGTTCCTCACTGGTGACCAGGATAGCAGGTAAGAACTGCGCTATTCACAATGACAGGCTTTGCAGCAAGGACCCCCCGCTCCACCGAGGGAGCCTCGGTAAATGTAGCGCCTCCGGGCGCGTTCTCCAGCGGAAATGGGCGGAGCCAGGGAGGATGCTGGGACCTGTAGTTTCCCCCTGCTGCGGCCTCAGGTGACGAAGGCGGCAGGGGAGACAGGCAGCCACGAAGGAGTGAAGGCTACGGGCTCCTCACTGGTGACCAGGATAGCAGGTAAGAACTGCGCTATTCACAATGACAGGCTTTGCAGCAAGGACCCCCTCCTCTTCCAGCTTTCCCGGTTCTTCTTCCTGGCAGGTTCCTTAGTTCAGCAGTAATCTAAAGTTCAGGGGTCTGGGCTCCACTTTTTATAGCCCAAAATTCCTTTGTTCTCTGGTGACAGAGAAGCTTTGCGCCCAGCCAAAGTCAGTTCTGTCCTCTCTGGTGCAGCTGCCTGGCAGGAGGTGGAGACAGCATTGTCTAAGGCAGACCAGGCCCATTCAAGTGTGAAATAAATCTTCTCCCTCTTCTCTAGCCCAGGTCTATTCAGCCCAGCCGTGACTCATCCAGGAAAGGCAAGACACACATAACCCCCCCAGCGGCTGGGGGCCGTCTGAGAGAATGCAAATCCCCAGAAACTGTCATTCAGAACCCAGACAGTCATTACACAAACCAGCAGAGGCACATAGGATGGCTAAGCAAGAACATACCCACTTTCTAAAAGTAGTATTTTCAAACCCACAATATAAAAATCATCTTTACTAAAAGATGCATCCTTATATTCTGAGTTCAGGCATACTAAACTTTATCTTCCTATCTTGGCCCAATGGGAAGTTATATTTATAAGATGTTACAAATTAATTCCCATGTTACCTTTAGGGCAAGATAGCCTTTCAATGGTAAAAAAACAAAATTGGCAGCATTTCACTATCAGGACATGTCACACACACCAGTACATGTCCTACCTTTCACATACACTGACCCTGCCCGGTAGGGTACCTTGGGCATACCATAGGGGTGCCTCACATGTAAGAAAAGGGAAGGTTAGGGCCTGGTAAGTGGGTGCACTTGCCAGGTCGACATGGCAGTTAACAAACTGTGCACAGACACTGCAGTGGCAGGTCTGAGATACCTTTTCAAGGCTACTCATGTGGGTGGTACAATCAGTGCTGGAGGCCCACTAGTAGCATTTGATTTATAAGCCCTGGCACACTCAGTACACTTTACTAGGGGCTTATCAGTAAATCAAATATGCCAATCATGGATAAACAATCATGTTCACAATTTACACAGGGAGCATATGCACTTTAGCACTGATTAGAAGTAGTAAAGTGCACAGAGTCTTATAGCCAACAAAAACAGGTCAGGAAAGAACAGGAGGTAGAAGGAAAAGGTTTGGGGATAACCCTTCAAAAAGGGCCAAGTCTAACACTACTCCACCGCAAGATGTTACCATGCTACGATCCTTCCTTGGCATGGCCAATTACTTGTCCAGGTACATTCATGATTTTGCCATAGTCAGTGCCCCTTTGAGAGACTTTACAAAAAATGAGCGCTGTGTACAAGTGGTCACCAAAATGCAATCAAAGCTTTAAGAAAATCAAACATGCAATTGAGAACGTTACTGAAATTACCTATTTTGATCCAAAATTTCATGCTGAGATTGTAGCAGATGCTAGCCCAGTGGGGGTGGGTGCAATCCTTGCCCAGGATAGTGGGCACGACAACTTTCAAAGGCACATTGTGGGTCATGCGAGTCAGAATCTGTCTCAGACCGAACATGCTTATTCTCAACCTGAAAAATGAAGTCTAGCAGTACTGTGTGCTTGTGAACACGTCCATATGTTTCAATATTGAAAGCACTTCACCCTTGTTACTTTCTTTCAGTTTTTAGGAATCCGAAAGCTAAAATGCCCCCTCGCATCGACAGGTGGGGGTTGCTGCTGCATGAGTATGATTACACTTTATTGCCAGAAGAAAGCATTGCAGCTGGTTGGCCTCCACAACCTAAAGGGATCCTCTTGGCTCAACGCCCCAAGCTGTTCACAGCCCCATTCCCGAGAGCCTGTATACTTCTTTAAGTGGCCCTGTCGGCCCCCTCCTGCCCTGCCAGCTTGACTATGGCCTCTCCCAGATGGCCCAACCTCAGCTGAACTTTCCCACCCCCTGTGCATCTCCATCCCCACGACCACAACTGCAGGGTTGGTGGTGCCTCCCTCCGATCTACTGTGACCACTGTGGGCGACCGCGATGGTACCAGTTTTGGTGGTCTACTGAATCTCATTCACCTCCATTGCTCTCCGTCGACCATGAGAGCGGCCATCTTTGTTGGTATTGACCTCTGCAGCGTAAATACTGAAGCCTGCACCTATTTGGTAGCCCCCAGTCTCCATTGATTAGCCGTGGGCTTAGTGAACTCTGAACCCGTCCGCCCCAGTGCCACTGGTGGTGCAGTACCTACCTGAAACTGACCCTTGCCTTGTGCCGGTCTAAAACCCCTGAAGACTGGAAAAGAAAGTCATGTACTTATCTACTGATGCATAACACTGTTTTCCTTCCTTCCTTAGGATTGCATTGCATTCTATCTGTTGCATCCTTTGGGGACTCACTGGACTCTGTGCACACTATACCCCTTTTTTGTGTGGTATATACAGAGCTAGCTTCGTACATCTGTTTGACCTACAATGATACAACAAGCTTCCAGGTGCAACACTGCAATTGACCAGCTGATCAGCACCAACTAGATCTGCCTGGACCTAGTTGCTGGCCTCTGTTGGAGTGAGTGCTATTCCCCAAAAGGTGCCCCCAGCTCCCGGACCTTTGGTTTTCATCAGAGTACTCTTTCTGAAGCAAAGGTGAAGATAAAGGGGAGAGGAGTTGGCCTAACGGCTAGGGCGGTTAACCTTGATTCTGGGGAGCCAGGTTCGAGTCTCGGCAATGACTCAGCTGAACATCCTGTGATTCTGGGTAAATCACTTAATCTCCCCGTGCCCAACAATGAATGAATGTGTCCTTGTGTAACGCAACTGGTGCTATGTAAAGCGCTCTGATACCCGATACCGGGTCAAGTTCGCTCTATATAAAACTCAGTAAAAAAAAAAAAGATACAAAAGTTCTGGGTTCCCGGTGACCACACACTGCCCTCTTCACACCGAAGATGACAAATGCCAGTTCGAAGCTCCAGCCGAAGCGAGACTTGTACTTCGCACCAACAGCGACAGCCCATGAGGACTGCCAATGCGAAGCTGCAGCGATGACTGGCTATTCATGCTAGCAGTGACTGTCAACAATGCCCAACCTCGGAGGAACTAACTAAAGCAATAGGAGATCTTAAGGTGGGTAAGGCGCTGGGACCCAATGGCCTCCCCATTGATCTCTACAAGCTTAAGCCGGATAGGATAGTGCCATATTATGTACTGCGATAGCAGGACGAGAGGTGCATTACCAAGGGATCAGCGTATAGCCACACTTGTAGCGATTCCCAAACCAGGGAAACCGAGGGCTGAATGTACGTCGTACAGGCCAATTTCCCTTCTTAATGCGGGACCGAAAATTCTGGCCAAGGTATTAGCCAACAGACTCCGGACTATCATACCCAAACTAGTACACCCTGACCAATCGGGCTTCATGCCTCATCGCAATACGGCCCTCAACCTGCGGCGCTTACATGGAGTTCTGGGGCGTTGCCCCGGAATCCAGGAGGATGCCATGGTGGTCTCATTGGACGCAACCATGGCATTCGACACCCTTGAATGGGCCTACCTCTTTGCAGTGCTCAAGAAACTAGGCTTTGGGCCCCAGTTCATAGGATGGGTGCGCCTCCTATACGCCGAACCGCTAGCACAAGTGTCGGTGAATAACAAAATGTCAGAGGTCTTTGCACTTGGTAGAGGAACCAGACAGGGCTGCCCTCTGTCGCCGTTGCTATTCGCTCTCTCCCTTGAACCACTCGCGGCATGGATACGCAGGGATGTATCCATCCGCGGACTCCGCTGGACGGAGGGATGGGAAGATAGGATCTCCTTGTACGCAGACGACATCCTCCTTTATCTTTCCTCCCCTGCGTGTTCCTTACAAGTGGTACTAGATATATTTGCAAGTTTCGGAAGAAACTCAGGTTTTCGTATTGATTGGAGCAAGTCAATGATCTACATGCTACATGGAACAGCCCCCCCCCCCCCTCCCAAGAGATTGCACGATTCAGGTAGCGGAGGACGGCTTTCGGTATCTAGGTATATACATAACCACGGATGCCAAGGTGCGATATGAACGCAACCTGGTACCTCCATTGCAGAGGCTCCGAAGGGATGTGGCTATCTGGAAGACGTTGCCCCTGTCCCTGCTTGGGAGAGCGGCGTTATTCAAAATGATGGCGTTGCCTAGATTCTTATACGCCCTCCAAAACTACCCAGACTTGGTGCCGCAAGCCTTCTTTAAGGAGGTCGAGTCCCTGCAGAGAGACTTACTATGGGATGGTAGACCTCGAATAGCCCTAGGCAAGCTCACGCTGGGGTGGTATGACGGGGGTATTGCCCTGCCAGACATTCGGAAGTACTATTGGGCAGCACAACTGGCTGCGATTAACCAATGCCAATACGGGAGTGGAGATGACCCGGCGTACGGGATGGACAGGTGGTTGCTGCCGGGGATGACTTCACGAGGTCCCTTTATTCCAGACCTAATAGGTACACACTCACAGGCCCCACTAAGCACGCGGTACAGATATGGCACGCGGCCAATAAAGCTCTGGGATGGGCCAATAAACTCACATTGGCCACCCCACTTTGGGATACGGAACAGTTGGGGACCCTGGGGCGAACCAAAGGGTTTGACAAATGGGACCTCATCGGTATTTCGTACATTAGGGACCTGTGGGGGCGTGATGGAGTGGTGACGTTTGCCGCACTGCAACAGACATACGAAATGGCAACATCCGAACACTTCCGTTATACACAGATTCGTCATGCCCTACAGGCCACTATCCAGCCAGACGCAGTTCTACCTGAGACGTCCCCGCTAGAGGACAGACTACTAGATGGCCACCTACCAGATAAATGTATATCCCTCACATACAAAAAACTCATCCACCACACCCCTGATCCCCTCACAGTACTCAGGGAGAAATGGGTACGGGATGGTCTAGAAATAGATGATGAAGAATGGCAGGAGGCACTTTCCTCACCCAAAGAAGTGGCTATATCGGCAAAATTAAAACTAGTACAGCTAAAAAATTTACATAGAGTCTACCTCTCAGGGACACAGCTGGTTCACATGGGGAACAGTGTGGACGGGTTGTGCAGGAGAGGATGTGGAATACAGGGTGACTTCCTACACGTACTCTGGGAGTGCCCTTTGGTTCAGTTCTATTGGAGTAATATCCTGAAAGTAATGAGTGTGGTGTGGGAGGTGCCAAACGATGCCTTCTGAACATTTGGGAGCCCACAGATTTGAACGTTAGGGGGAGGTTATGGGTCACACTTGGTCAGATGGTTGCCAAACGCAACATAGCACAGTTGTGGGGGGCTGCGGCAGCACCTACGTTAAAGAAATGGAAGGAAGATATGGACTGGTGTATGGTTCGCGAGAAAACGGTATACGTTGCACGGGGGTGTCCCAAAAAATGGTTAGCAATTTGGTCCAAATGGAATGTGTACCGGGGGGGATTGTGTGAACCACCGATTGTCTCGTCCCCAGACGACCATTGTACAGTTTAAGAATTGCAATGTATATGTTGTAACGTTCCCAACAAAGCTGGAAAGTAGGTACTGATGCGTGTGAAACGGATGCAAAGTGGAAATGTAAACTGCAGAGCTGTATAACATGGCCAGTGTTTCTCTAAGTTAAATAAACAGAGTTTAAAAAAAAATGCACTTAAAGATATTTTTAAAATAAAGTTTAACTCTAAATGTTTAGTTAAAAAAAAAAAAAACAATGCCCAACCTGCTCTTCTCGCTGATGACTACCTCCTCATGGCTCCCAGCGAACACAAACAGTAGCTATTTATGTGTACTTGAGAAGGTAACTCTTCAGCCAGATGAAACTGATCTCTGCATCTGACCCAAGCTCCATCACAGTCCGCCTAAACTCATGACTTTCCCATTATCCAGCACAACCAGATATCTGTTAATGGTGCTTAGTGGCAATATTTTCATCCAAAACTTTAAATAAACGTATGTCCAGTTTTACTGATTAGATTTTTGTCATTATAGTTTCATTTTATTGATTAAAATGTACTCTCTTTTCTAAGTTTGTTAGGTATTTTCTTGGTGTTGTGTTTTTATGTTATTACTGTTTGAGTGTTGCACAAATACTTTACAGATTGCCTTTAAGTTAAGTCTGACTACTTTTGTGCCAAGCTACCAGAGTGTTAAGAACAGGTTTATTTAGTGACTTTTGTGGTTCACCCTGACAAGGATTGAGTTTAGTACTCAAGTGGGGCTACCATCCCTCTCTACTAATAACCCAGTTTCTTACACTGTCCGCTAACATACCAGCTGTAAGTAATACAGATTAAAGTTATTTATTATTCTGACAGTTGATGTGCTGCCTTACTGTACACAAAACAAAGAATAAGAATGGCCAGTATACTTAATCTGAGAACTGTGTCATTTGTTTGGCATAGGGAGGATCTGATTATTCAGATGTTGATGATATTGTACATGGGTCACACGGGACTCAGTCCACACATTGCTAACAGAAAAGGAATGGCATGCCCATCTCTCTCTGCAAAGGAAAAACCTAACTACCAGGTGTTAGACCAGTCAGCCTTAGGGTGGTCTTCCCTCAAACATTTTGCCTTTCTCCTCCTGTTGGACTTGACCCTTTTTGCAGGGTCATCCCTAAACTTTTTGCCTTTCTCCTAGCCTTTTTTCTGACGTGGTGTTGGTGGTTTTAGGTCTCTGGGCACTTTAGCACTGCTGTCCAGTGTAAAGTGCGTGTGCTCTCTGTGTTAAATATGATAAGGATTGGTCTACACCTGTTTTGGCCTATTTAATTTACCTGTCAGTCCCTTGTAAAGTGGTATCTCACATACCCAGGGCTGGTAAATGAAATGCTACTGGTGGGCTTGCAGCGCTGGTTGCGCCAGCCTCCAAAGTAGCCTTTCAAACCTATCTCAGGCCTCTGCCATTGCAGGGCCTGTGCGCGCATTGTGACTGCCACTGTGACGTGGCACTTAAAGTGTGTGCCATGTCCGTGACCCCCCTTTTACTGCATGTAAGTCACCCCTAAGGAAGGCCCTAGCTAGCGAAATGGGCAGGGTGCATTGTAGGTAAACGATAGGACATGTACCTTAAGTGTGTGACATGTCCTGGTAGAGACAAACAGCCATTTTGGTTTCTCACTTCTGTGGGGCTGCCCTCCCATAGGAATGCATTGGGGATTCCCTGATAAGTGTTTCAGTGATAATTCCTGATATGAGAGGCGCAGCGTAGTCAAGTTTGGTATGTTTGGAATAGTGATAATAAATGCTACGCAATGGTGTGCGCAGATTTATTATAACTATTTTAGAAATGCCACTTTTAGAAGTTGGCATTTCTGTGTGCTATGTGTCTGCCTGCCTGATGTGAATTGCATGTCAGGCTTTTGAGTGACAGGGGCTGGTGAGGTGTGTGTGGCTCCAGAAGGGGCAGGGTGAGTCAGCGCTAGTCTGAATGGGACATCTACATTTTGAGTAGTGGGAGGAGAAGTCCCTGGTCTCTGAATAGGTCAGTGCCTGGCCTGTACAATGCTGGCTCCGCCCCCCTGTGGTGTGTCTGATGGCAGAGCCCCATCTCTGAAAGGAAGGTGTGAGCACTGTAAGGAGAGTGCTCCAAAAAAACCCAGAACCAGTTGCATCTGGTTCCCCCATGTCCTGCACTACGGACAAAGGAAACTGGGATATAAATGTGTGGGCTGTGACCCTCTGAAAAGGCTGTTCTGTGCTTGCTTGCAGGGGACCCTCTGCCAGGAGGAACCGCCACGGGACCCAGCTGCTGTCTCTTGGGGGTCCCTATGTGCTGGCCTGCCTGGCTGTGCTGTGCTGTGGTCCCCCCAGCAAGGACACTCTGCTGGCCAGAGCTGTGGCTCCTAGCGCCTCGTGAGCGCTTTTATTTTAATTTTCCCAGGAGAAGAGGAGCACTCTGCATGCAAATCGCCAGAAAAGGAGCTGGCGTGGGTAGCGCACTGTGGACTTCAGAGGGAATACCTGGTGTAGGGATTCCCCCATGCCGGTTTGTGCAGTGGGGACCTGCCTGCCTTGTGGGTACTTATAGCAGCAGAGCGATAGCCCTCCCCGCCGGTGCCGCTATTTTTGCCTCATTTGGCGGGTGCCCACCCCGCAACTGTGCTGACGAACGGTGGGTGCCCACCCCATGTTTTTCGAGAATCGGTGCTCGGAGTCCACCCTGCACCGCACACCAAAGAAGAATCACTGCCGTGGCCCGGGTGCCTTGGAGCGCGAAACCGGAAGTCAGGTGTCTGTTGCCTGACCCGGGTCAGGACCATCGGCGAAGCCAATCCCTGGCTGGCGCCACCGGAAGACAGACAGTGGAAGCCTGGTAGTAGGCGCGGCTAGGAAGAGAGAGACGTAGGGATTCCGGAGCAATGCCGACTCTTCATCAAAGTCCTGGGTCCCAGGAGGAGGCCTGGGTGAAGCAAGGTAGACCCGGAGGCACGGCGGGGCTCCCGTATGGTGAGGAGAGCCCTGCGATGTGCCAAGTCGACCGGAGGAGCAAGCCCACCGGAGCAGTCACCGCCGAAGGAGCCCGGTGAGTAGGGGCTTCTTTTCTTGCTGTCTGAGCGGTACCACACCTGACAGCGGGCTGCTCCAACGGTGCCACATTTATTTTCAGGGCCAGTGGGGCTCCAGAGGCCCAAGGTGCCCGTAGTTGGCCACTCCGCTGCTGCCCCGCTTGACAGAGGGCAGCTGCAATGTTGGGGGATCCGTTTCCTCAGTGGCGCTGCCATAGTGGGCCACTGCAACGATTGGGCAGTTTTTATTCAGAGAGGGGCTCAGGAGGCACGGTGCTGCCAGGGCTCATTTTCCCAGCTGCCCAGCAATTAGTGAGCAGCTGCTACGTTTAGGCCTGATCATTTGCGCACCTTTTGGGAGATTGTTGCATTGGCAGCACAAAGCCCTGACTTTGCGGGACATAGGGCATTTTTACCCCAGTGGAAGGCCGATTGGCCTGGGGTCATGGTTGCGTGCAGTGTTCTTGTTAATGAGGTTTGGGCCTAATGTGATTTATGCTTGTGATGCCTATGACATAAGGTGTTTATGTTTAGGATGGTTAGTGCATAAGGTGTTTATGCTAGTGAGGCCCTTTGCGTAATGTGTTTATGCTGATAAGGTCTGGGCCTACTGTGAGTTTATGTCTAATGTGATATAATGCTCAGGTACCAGTGATTACTGGTTGTGGTTTACATTTTACTTACCTGTTCTGATGGTTCTGACAGGGGCCCGATTGGCCCTGTCAGGTGCAAATAGTCCCCTCTGAATATTGCCTAGTGCCAGTTGGCACAGTGTAAATGTGTGATTACGTTTCTAATCTGTTTATGATAATACAAAGGCTATTTTTTATATAACCTTGTGTGGAGTTTCTTTTGTGTTGTGCCTAGTGGGTTGCTGCTGTGTGTGTGTTGCGCAAACGCTTTACACATTACCTCTGAGATAAGCCTAACTGCTCGTGCCAAGCCACCAAGGGGGTGAGCAGGGGTTATCCTCAGTGTGTAACTCCTTGCCCTGACTAGAGTGGTGGTTTCTGCCTGGCTTTGGCGCAAGCCCTAGCCAACCAGAAATCCCATTTCTAACACCTCCATTTTTACTGATCTTGTTTTCGCTGGCCTTAGGACTCTGAGCACTTTAACACAGCTAACCAGTGCTAAAGTTCATGTGCTATCTCCTCTAAACATGGTAATATTGGCTTACCCACAATTGCCATAATTAATTTGCTTATAAGTCCCTAGTAAAGTGGTACTATATGTACCCAGGGCCTGTAAATTAAATGCTGGTAGTGGGCCTGCAGCACTCAATGTGCCACCCACGTAAGTAGCCCTGGAAACACATCCCAGCTCTGCCATTGCAGAGCCAGTGTATGCAGTTTAAACTGCCATGTCGACCTGGCAAAATAATCCTTTTCCACACAAAGGGCTGCATACCCCCTGTAATTGGTCTGGAGCAAGGGCACAGAAGCCAAGGCACTGTGCACTTCAAAGTTATGCCTCTAAAAGCTTCTCCCCACTCCAAAGGCACAACTGTGTATGAGAGAAAGACCTCAGACACCACCACGTCTGCACACTTCTGGACTTGTGTATACTCTGCCAAGAAGAAGGAATACTGTGCTACTGAAAGACTGACACTCTGCTGGACTCCTGCTTTGCTGTGCTGACCTGCTGGATCCTGCCCTCCTCCCTGGGTGAGAAGGTCTGGACCTGAACATCTTGAACCCAGAACCCAGAGGGATTCAAGGGGCTAGTTGGTTGGCCTCCTGATCTGAAGCCTCAGGGACTTAACAGGCTTCCACCAACTTTGCTCCTGCACCTAGACTCTGTCATCTGTGAGTCTACCCTGCCAAGTGATGCTATCCCACTTCTGGACCCTTGAAAGTGGGCCTAAGGTGCTCTTCTAGCCTGTGGATCCAGCGGAAATGACACATCTCCCCGGCTGCGCGGTGCAACCCAAAGCAGTACCGATGCATTACCACTACTGCATGGATTGGACTCATCGCAAAGACCCACATCGCCTTAGAAACTGCCGCTGTGCAATGCTTCCTCTGCACAGGCCCTCACATCTCTTTTCATCGGCATCCTTGATGATGATGCCGGACTCCGCATAGCAGCCTCGCAGCTCTTTGGAACTGATGCATCCCCCCGACTATGCAACACATCCCTGACTTTGAACTTCACATTGCAAGCACTTGTTTACGGGGTCCTCGACGTAGGTGCAACAGGACCTCGCACTGCAGCCTCGCCGCATCTCGGATCCGGCGCATCGCTTCAGCTGTGCGATGTATCTTCCACACGGATCCACGGAGCACCCCGCAAACAAGGATATAAGGTACTCTGTTCAGCAGGCCTTACTGGGTCCCTGTAGCCGGCCCATGTTCCAATGCGGTTGGCCTGAACTTGTGACTTTATTGGACTCCGGGCAACCAGATATCCATAGTTGGCACTATTTTCACTACACAATTTGAAAAACAATATCTTTAGTTCTACTAACTGTATTGATGGCATTTTTCTCTTATTTTATTTATTAAATTCAGCTCTATTTTTCTAACTTGGTGTAAGATCATTTTTGTGTGGTGTTTTCACTGTTTTACTGCTTAATGTTTTGCACAAATACTTTACACATTGCCTCTAAGTTAAGCCTGACTACTTTGAGCCAGGCAACTAGGGGGAAGCACAGGTTTATTTGGGGTTTGCGTGTGCCTTACCCTGACAAGGATTGTGGTTGCTGCTTGACCAGGGCTCACACCCGAGTCAGCAAACAACTTAATTTCTTACACTGGTGATCAGTGGTGAAGACTGGAATTATGTTTTTGCAGTGCCATACAGTGATTTGGTGTATACTACCATCCCATATACGAAACCAATTTGAGTTTAAATTCTCCCTGATTGGCCTTTTTGGTTTTTCAAAATGTTCTAGCTATCTGTTGTGCCTGAATCCACCTCTTCAAGCATGCAGTTTGAGCTGGCAAACATTGAGTCCTACACTGTGGCCCAACCCAAAGTTTTCGATGAAGAGAGGGGACTTCCAACAAGAGAACCACCTGGGAGGTGGAATTGCAAAAGGCAATGAGGGCCTGGGTGCTACAGCAACTGAAAGAGATGAGGAGATGGACAGCCAAGGAGAGGAACTGGATCTCAGTCAAGAGGGCCAACAGCCTGCTGAAGGGGATGATTTGACCCCAAATTTGGAGCTCTATTCCAGGGCAGGGAGCAGTTATCTTCCTGTAGGTTGTCCCCAGAGGAGCTGGTGGAGAGGAGGGAGGAGAACGAGTTCCAGCTGGAAATGGCCAAGCTCAGGATAGAGGAAAAGAAGGCTGAAAGAGCCTTCGAGGAGAAAAAGTTATTACTGGCTCATGTTTGAAAGAGCTGGATCTCAAGGCCAGGCAGGCAGAATCCAGCAGTGAAGGTAGCAGCATACCTGCAGTGTCAAAAGGGGAGAAAAAGGTCCTCATCCCCAAAGATTTGGGGCCAATTTGTGGTGGGAGACGTTAGTGACAAGTGGTTTTCTGCCTATGAGGTACCCCTGAGTGTTCACAGGATCCCAGAGGAGCACTGGTGGGATGGTCTGTTAAAACACATGCCTGCAGTGGGGACACCCTTCTTACTTTAGAGGTTGGGGACCAAACCAGGTACACCCCCATGAAAGACATTTTGATTGCTAAGTATAGGCTAACCCTTGAAAAGTACCACAGAAGGTTCAGGGACAGTCAGAAGCTCCCTAAACAGTCCTGGGTGGATTTTGTAGACTACTCCAGTAATGCACTAAATGGTTGGGTGCAGGGCTGCAAAGTTAATGATTATTTTTGGGACTGGTACTTTCTGGTTGGCTAAGGTGGTGCCCAAGCCAGGCAGAATTTACAAAGCCTGTCAGGGTTAGGTGATTACACTCACTGTGTAACCTGTGCTCACCCTTGAGTAGCTTGGCACTGAGCCATCAGGCTTATCAAATAGGGAATGTGTAAAGCATTGGCACAGCACTCTCACACAATGAATACACTGAGGTCACAAAAGAGGCTTCACGCGTGGTGTATGTAAATAAATATTCTATTTAACACACACATTAATTAACACAACATGAACATCATGTATTTGTGGACATAAATCACACTTGGAAATATCACTAGCAATACTAGGCCCAATAGTGTTAAAATGACATCAGTAATATGCACACTTGGGAAAAATCCTGTTTTACCCCAGCACCCTTATGCGCTGCGATACAGTGTCTGAACTGGGCCCACCCTGGTAAAAATCACAATTCAAATCCACACAGTTCTAGGGTGCACCCCAGGTAACAACGATTTCGGAATTGTGTTCAAACAGAAATTTATAACACTTTTAAGCAGCACTGTGGGCCACGTAAATCTGATGTCAAAACGTAGTATTCGCTAGGTAATGAAACAAACAGGTAAAACAACACCGCTCTGCTGTGCAACTATTAGCAGGCTAATCTCATGCAGCACACTCTCCCATATACTCATACAGCACCGCAACGTGGTGCAAAGGATATTGGTAAATCCGTATGAAGCACACTTGCACACACAAGCACTCAGCACCGTAACATGGAGCAAATGATATCCGGCAGGTCAGTTGATAATATGAATGTGGACCCCGAGGCACAACCCCCTCCATTCGTCTTGGTTACCCCCTGCTACTCTGCCAACAGGTTAGAATCAAAACCCCCCACATCTTACTATACCGGTTTAAGGCCGAAGTCACACTTAGTCAGGGGCCCAGCGGAGAAGCCTGGAGAACTATCAGGGTAACCAGGCAACATTCGACAAATGTGGGGTTGACCACAGTTCAGAAAGTTCACTCACTTTATGCAGAGCAGAAACAGGCTAGAGGCTGACCAACTCAATCAAGAGGTCCCTAAATTCACCTTCTGGCAGCAATCCAGTTCTGTGAACCACAAGGGGGGTCATGCAGTCTCTCAACCCACTTCCGATCGCTCTTGGAAGTGATCCTCAGCCTAGTCACTTACTCTCAACATCCAGACCTGATCCAGGCAATGCTACCTGGCAACACAAAGTCGTCCGGCCGAGTGAGGAGAGGGCAGTTGATTTGCCGCACTGAAGGCAAGATGGAACACTCGGTGAATGTTGGGGAACAGCTGTCCCTGCACAACACAGGAAGTGATACACATCTGGTGCGCATTGATATGAGTTGCACCAGACAATCCAGTCACAATGAATCACAAGTCGGGTTCTCTGTACCTCCCTGGAAATGAGGCGTAATGTCTAGTGCACGATGATGTGAGGTGCACCACAAAATCCGGTTACAATCAACCCACAGTCGGGTTCACCATACCTCCCTGGAATGGGGCGCAACATCTGGTGCGCAATGATACGAGTCACCCCAGGACAATCCGGTTACAATCAACCCACAGTCAGTTTCATCGTACCTCCCTGGAATGAGGCACAATGTCTGGTGCGCAATGTTACGAGTCACACCCGCCAATCTGGTTACAATCAACCCAGAGACGGGTTTCATTGTACCTCCCTGGAATGATGCACAACATCTGGTGCGTGATGATATGAGTCGCACCAGACTATCCGGTTACGATCAACCCACTGTCGGGTTTCATTGTACCTCCCTGGAATGAGGTACAACATCTGAGGCATGATGATATGAGTCGCACCACATAATCTGGTTACAATCAACCCACAGTCAGGTTTGCGGTACCTCCTTGGAAAGAGGAGCAATGTCTGGTATGCGATGATACATGTCACACCAGACAATCCGGTCCCACACACACAGTCGCAAGTTCAGTATTACTGCACAAAGTAGAATGAGACACTATTATGGATGTGCCCGTACTCCGAGGGTCGCAACCTGACAATAGGACACTGCACACAATGAGCATGCAGTTGGCGTGTCGCATGAGAGAGATGCAGCATGGACAACGAAGCAGGCCACACTGAGTCCCACAACTGGTGAATCCACCCACCACAAACAAAATGCTTGTGCGTGCTGAGGCCCCATGATGCAGGAGCCACAGTCCTTAGAAGCAGACACGGTTTGGGGGCTCTACACACGGCAATCCGGTCTCCAGGCACAATACTTAGTTACACGCTCACACCATATTGTAGTCAGGATCCATCAGACAAAGTAGACACCTGAGAGGGCACTGCTCTCCAGGTGAAAAACGTAGATGGTGTAGGCCCCTCATGGGAGGTGTGGATGTTCCTGAGAACCAGGGGAAAGCCAACAAATCCATGGAGAGCACACTTCAGGGACCCACACAGCAGCAGGTAGTCAGACAAAGCCAACCACTAATCAGGCAGGGTGCATGGCCCCTTCCATTGACAATCTGTTCCTTGTGCACAATAGATTCCTCTAGTCCCACATTGCCACAAGTGTATCTCTGCTCTGTTGAAGTATGACACCAGTAGTTACACTGTAGTGTGCCTTTGAATTATTGGGTGGTTCAGAGGGTTCCCTTAGAAACACAGATGTCTCCCCTAAATTTCAGTCCTGTCTGCCATGAGGCCTTGGAATATGTATCTTAATCTTTAGTGTGGACATGATCTGACATCCCAAAGGCCAAGTGTCAAAACCTCTCCCCCCAAACTATCCAGCCAAGCCCTCAAATGGCAGAGGTCTGTTGTTCCTTTTGAATGCCCCATGTTTATGTGTTAGTGACAAGATACCCAGTGCATTGGCCAATGATTTAGAAAGGCCAACCTGAGTATAAGTGCAAATGTGCACACACAGGCCTACAATCTCATGCTTGAGACATGTTTAAAAACATCAGGTGAGCAACACTTCCTAATATGTGTATTAAGGGCATGCACACTTTCTCACCGCTTTACAGTGGGAATGTACCAATAGTCCTAAGGCCACAAAAAGAGAATCAGCAAAACCCATGAGGAAAAAGCAAAAGGTTTAGAGAAACACTACCTCAAGAGTTTCAGGTTTAACAATTATGTTGGGTTGTACAATCAGATATAGAGAGGGCACACGCTCAGTGTTTTTTTCCAGAGCTGTCCCAACACCTAGTTAACAGCAAGCTGACTGACCTCAGGAATTTGCTGAGGAAGCGGAGCTCTGGGCCAACACCAGAGTGTCCAAAAGGTTATCTGGGAGAGACTCCCACAAGGGTGGTCAGGGGACCCACCAGAAGTAAGAGGGGGGAGAAAACCTTAAAAATAAGGAGCTCTCTAAATGCCCCCAAAACTATTTTCAAGGGAGTAGTGGTACACAGGCCCAGTCTGATCTGAAGAAGAAGGTTATTTTTTTAGAAGCTGACAGGGAGGTTTATACAAGTATAGGTACTCCAATGGTGACTCCAAATGTCCTAAATGTCAATTTTTCCCACTAGAGGGCAGACATCTGGGTTGGCAATTGTAGCGCTCAGGAAGAGGTTTTCCCAGTCAGCTTGGGTGAGCAGGCAGAGATTACACTAGTTTCCCTGAAGGATAAGGAGATAGTGTCAAAAGCCTCTATGCCTGCCAATACTTCTAAGTACAGGCAGTGGGTTACCATTAATGGGCACCTGGTGGGGGCTCTCAGAGACATAGGATCCAGCATGACTACTGTGCGGTGTTAGCTGGTGTTCTCAGAGCAGGTCCTCCTTAACACATTCAACTAAGCCATAGTCACCAACAACTGTGAGGCATCTACCGGTGGCTGTGGTTCCCTTTGATTAGGGGGGGTTTCTAAGGTTCTCTAAAAGTAGCTGTGAGCCCTGCAATTCCTGTAGATTGTCTGTTGGGCAACGACCTGTAGCACACTATCTGGAGAGAGTTAGAGCTCAGGTCACACTTTGAAATGTTGGGATTGCCTGTATGAGCACACAGTTCATGGCTGCCCGGGAAGGGGGTCAAGGGCATCTGTAGCTTAGAGAAATGGCCCAAACCATTGTCAAGAAGGAGATGGTTAAGGGGCACGGTAAACTGGCCCCTGAAGTTCCCACTGTCGAGATTTACTAGGCACCTGAGGACCCCAGATGCTCGAGCTATCTGGGGTGCAAATTGCTGCCTTCTGTGACCTGCCTGAGCTTGCTGGTTAGCAAGTTGAGGGTGGGCCCATCAGGGAGGAATTCTGCAAAGCGCAGAAGAAGTGCCCCACTCTAGAGGGCTTGAGGCAGCAAGCTGAGGCCCAGGCAGCAGGTAACTTCTTTGGAGATCACATGAAAAACTATGTGAATGACCTCCTAAATAGCGTGCCTAAGGTTCCCGGAACTGGTGGCACGTCAGTGTTAAAGGACCTTCTTAAAGAGTTTGGCTCATGACATACCCCAGGCAGGGGACACCTAGGGCAAGACAATACCTTAGCCAGGTTTTTTGCTCACTTCTACTGGCCCTGGATGAAGACGGCCTCTGATGTATTCAGTAGGTCCTATCCCACCTGCCAGGCCAGTGGGACGTTAGGGATAAAGCTCAAGGCTTCCCTGACCCTATTACCTGTTTTTTGCACTCCCTTTGAGAGGGTTGGTACCAACATTATTGAACCCTCGGACCTCAAGACAGCTCTAGGCAACAGGTTCATCCTGGTCATAGTGGACCACACCACTTGCTACCCAGAGATCATCCCTCTGAGGTTGGGGACTGCACCTGCGATGGCCATGGCCCTGATGGGGATTTTTACCCTGGTGGGGTTCCCCAATGTGGTACTGTCTGACAGGTGCATTAACTTCAAGTCAGCGTACATGAAGTCCACGTGAGATGAGTGTGGGGTAATGTATAAGTTCTCCACACCCTATCATCCCCAAAAGGTCTTGTGGAGAAATTCAACAATACCCTTAAGGGAATGATAATGGGTCTATCTGAGCCCATGAGGTGTAAGTGGACGTCCTCCTGCCATGCCTTCTCTTTGCCTACAGGGAGGGGCCACAGAAAGGAGTCAGGTTTAGCCCCTTTGAACTTTTCTATGGCTACCCTGTTAGGGGACCTCTGAGCCTTGTAAGAGAGGTGTGGGAGCAAAGTCCCAGGAAACCCCCTCAGGATGTGGTCAGCTACATGCTGGCCCTCCACTGCCAGATACATCGCTTCTGGAAGAAGGAAAAAAGCAATCTTGCGGATGGTCAAGAAGTTAGGAGACTCTGGTATGACCAGAAAGCTACTCTTGTAGAGTTTCAGCCTGGCCAGAAGGTGTGGGTTATGGGGCCTGTGGAGCCCAGAGCTCTCCAGGATCACTGGACAGGCCCATATGAGGTGAAAGAGCGGGAGGGGGAGTCCACTTACTTGGAAGATCTTCTGACCCCTAGAAACCCCTTAAAGGTGCTCCATGTGAATCTCCTCAACTGCACTTTGAGATGTTCGATGTAAACATGCTCCTGGTGACAGATGGAGGAGTGGAAGAAGGGAGTGAGCCGTTCCCTGACCTCCTGTCTGCCCAGGAGCACGATAGGTCAGAAGAGGGTTTCAGCCTCTACCCTGTCCCCAGAGCAGCAGAGTGACTGCCATCAGTTACTGGGTCAGTTTGCTTCTGTGTTCTCCCTCCCTCCTGGATGCACACACTTCTGCGTCCATGACATTGACAGTGGAGGCAGTCCACCTGATAAAAATAAGATTTATAGGTTACCAGACAAGGTGAGTGCCAGCATCAAGGAGGAAGTCTCCAGGGTTCAATTCCCGACGCGGCAGGGTCGTGGACCAGGGTCAAAACGGACTCGATAATTCTCGCCTCAGTACCTACTCTAACCAGGAACACACTCGGCAACTCTGGGCATTAAGCTTGCCTCATCTCTACAACGGCCCCCCACAGACGCCGGGGATGCCTGGTTTCACCTTGGAGATACCCAGAAAGGGACCATCTCACAGGGATAGCCAGGACGGGTTCCCCAGTGGTCTACAGCGCCGGGACGCCCCGTTGCTGGGGCAGCTGTGCGCTTTACAAGTCTACAACATTTACATTTACATTTACATTAAGATGCTGATGTTAGGGGTGATTGAGCCTTCCAACAGTCCCTGGTCCAGCCCTGTGGTGCTGGTACCCAAGGCTGCCCCACTGGGGGCCTCTTCAGAACTTAGTTTCTGTATGGAGTACCAGGGTCCCTCACAAAGACTGTTGCACATTTCATCCTCCTGAGCTGATGAGCTCATAGACAAGCTGCTTGCTGGCAAATTTCTCAGTACTTTTGATTTAGCATCAGGGTATTAGCAAATTGCTCTGACTGAGAGGGCAAAGGAGAGGTAAGCATTCTCAACCCCAGAGGGCCACTTCCAGTTTAGGGTGATGCCCTTTGGGTTGAAGAATAACCCTGCCACCTTTCAGGGTCTTGACTGGGAAAGAGGCATTCTGTGCCAGCTACCTGGATGACAACGCTGTCTGCAGCTCCAGCTGGGAAGAAAACCTATACCACCTCCAGGATGTGCTTCAGGCCTTGCAGCAGGCAGGCCTTCCTTTCAAGGATAGTAAGCGCTAGATAGGGCAGGGTTCCGTGGTTTATCTGGGCCACATGGTGGGTGTGGACAAAGTGCAGCCCCTCCAGGCCAAGATTGAGACTATCATGACTTACCAACCCCCAAAACACAGACTGAGCTGAAGGCCTTCCTGGGCCTCACAGGATACTATAGGAGGTTTGTTAAGAGATATGGCATCATTGTTGCCCCCTAAACAGAAAATAAGCAGCCTAGGTAAGTGATATAAATGGAGGCCTGCCAGAAAGCATTTGATGCCTTCATGGAGGCCATGTGTACAGCACTCATACTCAAGGCTCCTGACGTCTCTAAGGAATTCATATGCGGAATGAATGGGGCAGTTTGTACGTATAAGTGCTTGTATCTCAGTTGAGGTACTTGCGATTTGAAGATCAAAGGTCTCTCGAGCTGAGGATATGGGTACAGTTTGCTGTAAAAGCATGGCTTTCAGTCTGCTCAAAGTATCAAATTGTATAAAAGAAACATTCAACGAAGGCCATAGCGGTGCCTCCCTGACTGTGTTTTCAGGGGAAAACAATACTTGCATACAGCAAGTAACCCTGGAGTTCACAGTGACCCGATAGGCAATGCCCTGTAGAAACCACTGCAACCTTGATCGTTCAGCATCGAGTAACTCCCATTTGAGAGCAGCTCGAACACCGGTTTAATCACGACAGCTGGAGTCCCTTTCATGTGGCAGGACAAGTTTTCTTCTGACCCATTACAAGTTCCGTGCAGTAAAATGTCCTGGCGCATGAGAGAACCGCTCAAAGCATTCTTGCAGTTTGTACCACTTAGAAACACTTATCGATCCCCACTCCGGCCTCGAAATCTATATGGTAAATCCCAGGATTCCTTCATGTAATCCTTACCCATTTTTTCCTATTTGCCCACCTGCCTCTGTTCGAGGCAATATTGAAACTGAAAAGTAGTGCCCGGTAGAGTTATGTGGCCATGGATAAGCCATTCAATAGATGGAGCTTCTGCTACTGTAGATGGTAGTCGGTCCAGTTTTTCAATACGCAGCATTGTATATTTAGCTCCCCTTTGTGCTATTTAAACCTGTTTATCTGTTAGATTATATTCAGAAAACAGAGACGTACTGTTTATAAAACGCCAAGGCACAAAGACTGCACGCAATGATTGCAGCGTCCAGCTCAATGACATGATAGAACGCAATTGAGATTGCTCGTGTTGTAATATGGACAAATCTTGTTCTAGGATGTCTATCGCCGAAGACACAATGTTGCCTAAATAATATATTCTGGAGTGCAAAGTTCTTAACCCATTCTATACCACAGCTAACGATTTTTCTAGTTAATACGGTCTATTTCCCGTATTCTCTCTGTGGCCTCTTATTGGGATATGTTCCAGATTTCATTATAGGCAGCATAAATGCCAGCATATATGAAACGTTTCTGACGTGCCTTTCTGGGACCTAATAAAAAATCCCTAAGATCCATGTCTTGTGAGAGTAAAGATAAGTGTTGTTTCACTTCTGTGAGTGTTGAGGTTTCTAGCCAATCAAGTCACAACTTCCCAACACTATCGATGACACTACCCCTGGGTGTTTTCGTTGTACATAACGTGGGTCTGGCCTGTGGATAATATACATGTAATGAGGAAAGGGGGGGACAAGAGAGCTGGTTGTTTAAAGAGGTCCTGTTCTAATGCTCCCGGGGGTCTACGTAGGAAAAGACAGGTAAGAGCAGTTCCTCTAAATGGCCAATTTGGAAAAGATCGTGATGATTTTGCTGTTGAATCTGATCTGGGAAGGGAAAATTAAATTTCAGATCTTGTTGCCCTCACACACCTGTTAGGGTGTCATGCTTCATCATTGGGCGCTCCTCGTCGGACCGGCGCTGCAATGTCCAACGGGCCTGGTGGCATCTTTAGCGGAGATCTTTTGATCTGAGAACGCCGTTTTGTGTGAAGACCATGTGTATGACTGTGGAGGGTAATAGCTCCTAAGAATGTGGGGATTCGAAAAAACTAAAATAGACCCTGGCCCCTCAGTAATTTTAATTAGGTTAAGTAGGGCTGGGACTAGGTAAAACCAGGGAGGCTACTCAGGTGATTCTAGGTATCAGGGTAGCCTATAGTTGACAGGGGTCAACATGTTTCGTGTCGTGGATGCTCAAACTCGAGCGACACTTCTTCAGGACCGTGGGACCAATTATAAGTACATATACCACAATTTCTTATAACGGGGTATTTAAGGTCAACCACATGTAAAGCTGAACCTAAATATGGTACAGAATAGAAGGCTCCGCCTAAATAGAGGGAGACAAAAAGTAGAGGACAAGCAGAAGCCACCCATTAGCAGCTTAGTCAAGAGATAGGGGTCCAAACGTCATGGTGAGGTGTCAATTATCTCCTTCAAAGGACCAAGGTTTCTACTCTCAATAACGAACTAGTTAGAGAGAGGACATTAAAAGTTTGAACTAGTACACATAAAACACAACTAAATTTGATCAAGCAGTGGTAAACGACTAAAATCGCCTTACATGTCACAAGAGAATTTCAGGATATCGATCTTACCTCAGAGTGAGGGGGTCAGAGCTTCATAGGTGAAGGAGTAGCAACCGGACCACTGGAACGGTCCCACTATGACAAAGATATAAGGATCGCAAAATAACATGCTGTACAACATGTGAATGAAATACTCTATCACTATTAAGAGCGTGGGAGGTGTTGCTCGGGGTGGTCAATATGCTACTTAGTGCCAATCTGTTCTCTCCTCACATCAGGAATAATGCAAAGTGGTAAGGGCTAAGTAGTCTAGTACACACTAGTGATGGTTGGTGTCTAGAAAGAAAGTGGTGATAGTCATGGAACTCCGTGGGTGTAGACTAACACGATATTACAGAGTCCGCAGTGGTGGGATGTTGTAACACACACTCGTGGAAAAGATGTGTCTGGATCGCAACAGGCACGATCTCCGTAAGTTAAACCTAACACGATACGCGAGGTTGACTATAGGTGTGGTATACATAGTGGTGTTCCTCCGATTAAGAAGTGCATAATAGTAGTGGTGAAAAAGACATCCTAATCTGTGAACACCAAGTGTTGCCCAACCCTTTACGGGTTGCGTACTGTGGCCAGACAAGTGCGGGCGGAACAAACCCATAAGCAGAGTATGTGGTGCTGGTATTTACCCTTGGCTAGAACTCCGGTCGGGACTTTGTGGTGATCGCATCGCATACAGTGAGCGTAGTTAGAGACTTACCCAAAAAGTAGCGGGGGGCAGGCCAAAACAGGACGTGTCTGCTCCTCACCTGAATATTACCAGCACCGGATTCACTTCCTGTATTTAACCGACAACTCAGTTGCGAGGTCTCGCGAGACTCTCCGGAGGGCGACATCTTGTCCCGGGAGTGGTGCCTGACCTAGGACTAGGAAACCCTTTGCGAGCTAAATGGTGTGGTACGAGGAAGATACAGACGTTGAAATACAACGTTATATCTTGACAGACTGTTATGTTTAGATTAAAAACTATCGGTTTCCACAGATCTAGATACTAAATATGGCATGTTGCAAACCCAATAATAATAAAGGTTACTAGGGGCTAGTAATGGCCGTGTAGTAATAGATTAACCCTGGTAGAATCCAGAGGGTGCTCTCCCATACAGAAGTAGCAAGGTGTATATTGAGGAACGTTACATCACTGCCCAGGGAAGGAGACGTAATTTATGTATAAGATACACAGGGTATGGTTAGGTGATATAAACCAAGGAGTATAGACACATGTTTATATACACGTTAATTCTATGTATATATAGAGACAGGGGTTTTGATAAGGAATAATAAAATACCATTAAAGGCCTCGAGACGTTACACCACCGTCCATGTTAATGGAGGTGTAGTACTGACAGAGCCATGTATAGTGAGTGTGTTATCAAGTTAGTTCTGTCCACGGGATTTCGTCGTTAAGACCCCTTTCTTGCGTGGATAAGCGAAAAATCCATCTCTGTTCAGTTTCAAAAAGTTTCTCGTGAGACCATGAGGGGTTGCTTTCAATCACGGTCCATTGTAAATCATTGTGTCCATGCGGGTGAGTGAGGTAGTGTGTACTCAGTTTTGTCGTGGATCTTCCACACCGTATATTGCTGCGGTGTTCCATAATTCTTGTCTTTACTGGGCGTGTTGTCATGCCGACGTATCTTAATTTGCAGGGGCAAGTAATTAAATAAACGCAATTGTTGGAATTACAGTTAGTATGATTTTTCTGAGTCCAGACTTTGCCTGTTTCAAGAGTAAGTTCTTTGGTTGCCTTGGTACGGTCACACACTCCGCATTGTCCGCAGGGATAATGTCCACGTACGGGATCAATATCCCACAGGGTCCTTTGTTTTGTTGGTTTTTCAACCTTAGGACGGGTATGTACTAGGATGTCACGTAGGTTACTTGTGCGTTTGTTCGCAAATCTTGGAGGGGGTAAGGCCACTTTTCCTGTAGTCAGGATCTTCCAGTTCTTTTTAATGATCTTCTGGATCTTGTTAGATTCTGGTGTGAACGTTGTCACGCATGTCAGTGATTCATCAGTAGGCTTAATTTTTGGTTCCAGCAGGGATTCTCGGTTGTTGTTGAGTGCTCGTTTGTTTGATCTTTTTACAATAGATGTGGGGTAGTCTCGAGTCTTCAATTGGTGACTGAGAATGGCTGCTTCCTTTTTGTAATCGCTGGTCTTTTCGCAGTTCCTGCGAAGACGGAGGAACTGTCCGAAGGGTAGGTTGTCCCTTAAGGCTTTTGGATGATAGCTTCCATATAATAATAAGCTATTCCGATCTGTGGGTTTTTTGAAAGTCTTGGTTGATAACCCGCCATCTTGTAAGGTTATGGTAAGGTCTAGGAAGTGGATCTCTGTGGATGAAACAGAACGGGTGAACCTCAAGTATGGATCCAGGGAGTTGACCCATGTGAAGAATCTGTCACACGTCTCACTATCACCTTTCCATAGGATCAAGATGTCGTCAATGTAGCGTTTCCACAATACAATGTTGTCGCGAAAGATGTTATCTGTCAGGTGAAGATGTTCGAAATCAGCTACATAGAGACAGGCCAGGCTTGGAGCAAAGGTACTGCCCATACAAGTACCTTGGGTTTGGTGGAAGAACTGGTCTTTGAATTGGAAGTAACTCTCACACATGGCTATTGTTGCGCACTCCATAATGAACGACACTGGTGTAGTAGAGGTCCAGTCTTCTTTAAGAAGAAGTTCTTCAATCACTCTAAGGGTTTCAGTTTGAGGAATATTTGTATAGAGTGCCTCCACATCCAATGTCATAAGGAGGTTCACTTGATTGTTGGTATTGAACTCGGATATGAGATTCAAAACATCCCTAGTGTCCTGTAGGTATGATGGTATACGTTTCACCAGGGGGCGAAGAAAGTGATCGCAAAATTTGCTGAGGGGTTCCAAGACTGAGCCGATCCCTGATACTATAGGGCGTCCAGGGGGTGGATTTTGGCCTTTGTGAATCTTGGGGAGCGTGTAAAACGCTGGTATGCGTGGTTGTGAGTTCACCAGGAAGGCGGCCTCGTTTTTGGAAATCCAGCCCTGGGTTTCTGCTGACTCCACGATAGATTTTATCCTCGTCAGCAACTTCCCTGTAGGGTCCGCCGTTATTCTCTTGTAATACTTTTCTTGTGAGAGTTGGCGTAGGCACTCGTTGTCATAATCTGTAGTGTTCATTAGGACAATGGCACCACCCTTGTCTGCCGGTTTTATTGTAATGGTAGGGTCTTCATTAAGGGTCTTTATGGCCTCTCTCTCAGCTTTTGGAAAGTTGTCGTAGTGTGACCTTGTGGGAATATTATTCATTTCTTTCAAAACTGCTTGTTCAAAGGTTAACACCTCATGAGGAACCATCCCATCATGTGGTGTAAATGTTGACGGTGGACGCAGGCCTGAATCCATGGATTCCTGGGGGGTCTTATCTTGAAAGAAGGCCCTTAGGCGTATCTTTCTAAAGAAGTTGTGGAGTTCTTTATGTTGGAGAAAATGATCCACACGTGGAGTAGGTACAAATCCTAGACCCCTATTTAGAACTTTTGTTTCAGTGGGCGTTAGATTTTTGTTTGATAGATTGACCACTAGGTTTTGTTGTTCTTCCTGCTCCTCAATTCCATTCGTTCTTGCTGTTGGGGAATGGGTTGGTCCTGCCATTGGACTTGTTTCGATTGACCGTCTCATCTTCTGCCTCTTCCCCTGCCCCGGCCTCTTCCTAAAAAAGGCTGTTGGTTCTGGTTGAAATGGTACATGGGTGCAGGCATGTGGTACATCGGGTTCCAAGGTGGTTGTTGGCCATAGAAGGGATTCATTGGGTATCCATACATGGGTGGTGGTGGTTGTCCCCAATTCTTCTTCAAGCTGGAACGACTTTCATTGCTTGATGTACTACTATTGGAGTTGTAGCGTGGTCTGCTCTCTACCGAGCTGCCATCTGAGGAGTCTTCGCCAGTGGGCGCTTGGTAATCCTCCTTAATATAGGGGTACACTTTCTCCTTGTCGAATCTCTTTATGTCTTTTTGCAGTTTTGTGATTTTCTGTCGCATAAGATGATTCTTGTGGTCATCTATTTCAGCATTGATTTCTGTTAGTCTACTTTTGTAAGCGGTGATGTTAATGGAGGCTTTTAAGTTGTTTTCCGCGATGGTGATTTCAATAAGTAGTTTGTCAGCCAAACGTTTAGCAGTATTAATGATCAGGATCAACCAGTCCCTGGTGCACTTCCAAGCCACCAGGGACCATTCTTTTCTGAACCCAATGTCTTCCAGGAAGATTCTAGGAGCGTTAGTGACCAGTAGGCCGTTCGGGGCGATGTTTGCCCTTAAGTATTCTGTCATCATTGCACCATGAAGTGCAATCTTAGTCTGTAATTTCTTCTGATTTGTAATAGAATTCCAATCTTCAGTAGTGCTGCAAGAAGGCGTGCTGCTGTCAGTTTGTAGTAGGGAAGGAGCCCGTAGGATTTCCGACACCATGTCGTCAGAAAAACTTAGCCCATGATTATCCATGGTGAGATGTTGAAGGTTTTTTCGGGGCGTTGGGAATCGGGAATATGTTTCTGCTTGAAACTTAGAGTGAATGATAGTACAGAGTCAGACGTGGTATTAGTTCAATTATGTGAATGTTTAGGTCCCTCGGCAATGATGCCGTGCATAAACATGTAATCAGGAAAGGGGGGGACAAGAGAGCTGGTTGTTTAAAGAGGTCCTGTTCTAATGCTCCCGGGGGTCTACGTAGGAAAAGAAAGGTAAGAGCAGTTCCTCTAAATGGCCAATTTGGAAAAGATCGTGATGATTTTGCTGTTGAATCTGATCTGGGAAGGGAAAATTAAATTTCAGATCTTGTTGCCCTCACACACCTGTTAGGGTGTCATGCTTCATCATTGGGCGCTCCTCGTCGGACCGGCGCTGCAATGTCCAACGGGCCTGGTGGCATCTTTAGCGGAGATCTTTTGATCTGAGAACGCCGTTTTGTGTGAAGACCATGTGTATGACTGTGGAGGGTAATAGCTCCTAAGAATGTGGGGATTCGAAAAAACTAAAATAGACCCTGGCCCCTCAGTAATTTTAATTAGGTTAAGTAGGGCTGGGACTAGGTAAAACCAGGGAGGCTACTCAGGTGATTCTAGGTATCAGGGTAGCCTATAGTTGACAGGGGTCAACATGTTTCGTGTCGTGGATGCTCAAACTCGAGCGACACTTCTTCAGGACCGTGGGACCAATTATAAGTACATATACCACAATTTCTTATAACGGGGTATTTAAGGTCAACCACATGTAAAGCTGAACCTAAATATGGTACAGAATAGAAGGCTCCGCCTAAACAGAGGGAGACAAAAAGTAGAGGACAAGCAGAAGCCACCCATTAGCAGCTTAGTCAAGAGATAGGGGTCCAAACGTCATGGTGAGGTGTCAATTATCTCCTTCAAAGGACCAAGGTTTCTACTCTCAATAACGAACTAGTTAGAGAGAGGACATTAAAAGTTTGAACTAGTACACATAAAACACAACTAAATTTGATCAAGCAGTGGTAAACGACTAAAATCGCCTTACATGTCACAAGAGAATTTCAGGATATCGATCTTACCTCAGAGTGAGGGGGTCAGAGCTTCATAGGTGAAGGAGTAGCAACCGGACCACTGGAACGGTCCCACTATGACAAAGATATAAGCATCGCAAAATAACATGCTGTACAACATGTGAATGAAATACTCTATCACTATTAAGAGCGTGGGAGGTGTTGCTCGGGGTGGTCAATATGCTACTTAGTGCCAATCTGTTCTCTCCTCACATCAGGAATAATGCAAAGTGGTAAGGGCTAAGTAGTCTAGTACACACTAGTGATGGTTGGTGTCTAGAAAGAAAGTGGTGATAGTCATGGAACTCCGTGGGTGTAGACTAACACGATATTACAGAGTCCGCAGTGGTGGGATGTTGTAACACACACTCGTGGAAAAGATGTGTCTGGATCGCAACAGGCACGATCTCCGTAAGTTAAACCTAACACGATACGCGAGGTTGACTATAGGTGTGGTATACATAGTGGTGTTCCTCCGATTAAGAAGTGCATAATAGTAGTGGTGAAAAAGACGTCCTAATCTGTGAACACCAAGAGTTGCCCAACCCTTTACGGGTTGCGTACTGTGGCCAGACAAGTGCGGGCGGAACAAACCCATAAGCAGAGTATGTGGTGCTGGTATTTACCCTTGGCTAGAACTCCGGTCGGGACTTTGTGGTGATCGCATCGCATACAGTGAGCGTAGTTAGAGACTTACCCAAAAAGTAGCGGGGGGCAGGCCAAAACAGGACGTGTCTGCTCCTCACCTGAATATTACCGGTACCGGATTCACTTCCTGTATTTAACCGACAACTCAGTTGCGAGGTCTCGCGAGACTCTCCGGAGGGCGACATCTTGTCCCGGGAGTGGTGCCTGACCTAGGACTAGGAAACCCTTTGCGAGCTAAATGGTGTGGTACGAGGAAGATACAGACGTTGAAATACAACGTTATATCTTGACAGACTGTTATGTTTAGATTAAAAACTATCGGTTTCCACAGATCTAGATACTAAATATGGCATGTTGCAAACCCAATAATAATAAAGGTTACTAGGGGCTAGTAATGGCCGTGTAGTAATAATATACCCTTTGGTGATACCTAAGAATCTTTTATGACTTATGTTCATGTCTAAAGGCAAAACCACCCATTCTTTTCAATTTGGGTCTGTTCTATTGTACTGTAAAATGTAATCTACTGTAGCCCCTTTCAGCTATGATCCATCTAAGCATTCAAGTAAAAAATGTTTGACTATTCGCATACCGCCTAGATCACTAATTTGCATTTGATAGAGTTGACCTGAATTGGGCATTGGCTCTCCTAATCAAAACTACCCAAGGATTGTATACTGATACTAGGATTATGGCAAACCTGGGACATAGTCATGCCATATTATGGGAAAATGTAAAGAATGGTTTACCCATGGACCCTTTTTATTTAGTTTGTACACCTCAGATTCAAGCTTAGAGTTAGACTGAAAGGTCATTTCTACCATTTTCCACTTTCATTACATGAATACGGCTGTGATACTGTAATGTTGGACGATACTTAGAAAGACCTACATAGATCTCTTTCAGCATCTGAATTTTATTGCCAGGCTAATACACTTGTATGTAGCTGTACTAAATTAAAGGTTGTAATATTTGGTTATAGAAGTAATGCAGTCTTCAAGTAAAACATGGGGGACCTGGTCATGAAGAGATCTGTTGCATGTCATTAGCAGGGTGTTATATTTGAGGAAAGACGTGGGTACAGGTGAGGTCAGAAAAAAGTAAATATATTGTCTTAACTGTGAACTGTGTGTAAAGAAGTTTACATGCCAAGTTGGACCCAGGAACATGGAGGCAATCTGAAGGGTGATCTCCACAGAACTGATGTGGATCTCCCAGAACCTAAACACTTAAAAGAAACACTAGGAGAAAGCTCCAAGTTCAATAAAAGCACCCATTTGGGGGCATTTGGGGATGTCACAACGTATCAGGGACAAATTAATGTTAAAAAACAAGAGTACGAGCCCAATTTGAGGCTGTTTGCTATGAAACAGACACGACTAACTTCAAAAGGAAGATTTTTGCACTTTATATTAAGAACAGTTACAGGAAATGACCAAGCTTGTTTATCAGTAAATATATGTTTTTACATCTACTCAAATACTGTTGACTTCACAGTTTGAGATCATAATACACAGAAACACACATATAAATTAAGAGGTTTGGTGTAAACTTCAACTCTAAGGATAGGTTTAATAGATTATAGTCCTATTACTAAGTCAATATAACTATTTTTTGCCATCTTGTATAACTTTGTCAGCCTAAGGGGGTGAGGAATCGATTAAGTGGTGCATACATTTCCTATACAACCCAGTCAGAAAAGTAGGTCATAAAGCTGATTAAACAGTCAATTGCTAGGTGAGTATCTATACAACAGGAAGTAATTCGGTCCACTCAGGAAATTCAACCCATAATAAGTCTAGTCTTCTATATCTAGGAAGGACGACTGTACTTCCAAAAATACATTCAACCTATCTTGAAGTATATATATGATTGTCTCAAATGAGACTGCTTTGTGTGATATTAGAGGAACTGCAGTGATTAATATTCAACTTTTCGCTGTTGCCAGGGTATTGCTCTCAGGTATATTATGTGTATCCTGCAGTAAGTCGAGTCTGTGTCAGGGGGTGTCCATTGGTTTGTCTCTGATTCTACTGATTGCTGTAGCTGCTAAAACTCAACAGAACCCTAAACACTTTGGAACGAGGGCCATCGTTTTTAAAAATGTACATTTTCGCTGATAATAATTCTGAACTTGACATTGTGTTGAGATAACGTGTTTATTGACTGATTCTAGTGTTTGGAGGAAAGCGCAGCAGGAGAATGGATATGAGAAAAAAACAATTGAGTAGCCTGTAGCATAACTTGAAAAAGTAAACCAAGTATTGTATTGTGGATGTACTCCAGGGGCGCAAGGCCCATTTACACCAGGGCTCTTCCATAACAGACAACAGGCTGCAGACTCTGGGGCTGGTCTTCTGTGATATGTGTTGCATCAGTCCGCATGCATACGAAGCAACGCCTTTGTCTCTGTACCCGTCTCGTAGTACGGAAGCAGGTGCAAGGACAAACAGTGTGTCAGGAGGCGCCCTGACTCCACAGCACTCAGGAGGTGGTGCACTGCACACTTGAGATTCCCGAAGACACTGCTTTGGTTAAAGAGGTTGGGTCTTAGGGAAGCCCTTGACGTCAGCCACAGACAATTATGGTCATGCACTCCTCCGACATAAGGAGAGATCCCGCCGTCTTGCTCAGTCTTGTCTGGCCTTCTGCATTGAGAGCTAGATCAGCAGGTTCATGACTGTGCTCTTGCACTGGAGAGAGTTTACTTTGTTTGTAATACAAAGCACTGTCTGGGTCCATGCTTTGCACGCCCTATACAGGCTCTTTCTGCACATAACGGGGACAATCCGTCATTTTACATGATTTAATTAAGTAACCCTGGAGGCAGAGGAGCTGGAAAAGGGGGAGGAGGGTGGGGGGGGGGGGGTGAGTGATCATTTGCTGTTAGGAAGGAGGGGGGATGCTGCAGCACTCCCATAAATCCCTGATGGTGGTTTAGATAGAGAATAAATAATGAAGCTACCTTTATTTATTAGTCATGCAGTAAGTATTGTAGTTAAGGTACAGACTGTGTCATGACAAGTAACTGCGTGGCTAAATGCTGTTAATTCTTTTAAGGTGGAAGCTGTGTTTACTATTGCTTTCTCCGACTGCATGTTTAGGGTATTATGGTAATTCTATCTAGTGACACTTTTGCTGGGGTATAGGTTAAGAGACAAGGCCACATTATTCCATAGGTTTGCTAACACAAAACTCTAAAAATATGTATTAGTAGCATGAAAAGTACAATCAAGGCACCTAGGTCAGGTGATGTCGATAGCCAGCACTCCCACGCAAAAAAATGTTCCAGCGACACTGCCTGAAGGTCAGATATTTTCATTATCATAGCCTCCAATGTCTTTATATTTTGTTAATTACTGAAATGTAATTTATTACACTATGTAGACCTCAAGTATAGAGGTCCCTGATTAATAAACGTATCCACAGCTCATTAAGCAGGGATTTGAAGTAATGTTAGTCCGTGTTTCCATTCAACTTTTTGGACAAATTGTGAAACATCAAATCTGTTCATTATAAATGTCTGCAAGAGAACAGTGTTTTTAATTTGAAAACATAAACACAAATACATTTTTGGTCTGAATAAAGACTGTTGTACTTTTCTTTTGTTTTTTTCCTGTTTACAAACAGAAATTTAACAGTTGCCAACCTCTGCTGTTCCATGGGAATTAATTTGAGCCTGAGTCCGGGGTATGGATTTTACCAATTAACCAACAAAGAAACATTAGCATCAGATCAAAAAATAATGTTTCAAGACACACAGACAGAGACATTTCTGGAAGACTTTTCCGGACTACGATCCAAAGGTACCTGGTTATATTTTAATTTTGAAAAATCATGTAAACTGGAAATTACAAAACGTATTGTTTATCATCGTCGGATTCCTATACATGTCCCCCAGCCACAGTCTTTGCCTGAGGTAGGAAGCAAAGTGTGGACTTGAGGTATGGGGGAGGGAGACTCCAGGTGACTTTAGACTTTGTTTGGTTTCTGCTTTAGTTAATCTAAACGTTAATTAAAAACAGCTAGCATTTTCTGTTCCTGTTAAGCCTCCTCCTGTTTCAGGTGTTCATGATAACCTTAAGCCAATTCAAGAAAAGTATCTTAAAAAAATTATAAAAATGGTTTAGTATGGCTACCAAGGTTTCTGAATGCTTATTTGTGACATGTTCATAGTTTCAGTGTATTTATGAGTGACATTTAACGGCTATGTGTGAGACTTAGAGTGACACTTTCGCTCAACCAAAATCAAGCAGTGATGTCCATGGAAACAGATAAATGTCAGAAGTTACAGCTATATGAGCAAATGGAAACTCTAAGAAGATCTTGAAACTGCTTCAAAGCACCTGAAACAGAATGGCACTAATTTAGTGACCTTGTGAGCTGATTGCACTGCAAAACAATAGCGTAACTATGATATTAAACAAAAAACATGTCTTTCAAACGCAGTACTTTATTAATGTTCTGTGCATATATGCAAATACATACGTAGTTGGATACAAAAAATATATACATATAGATGTAGTATATCCAATGACCTTCATCTCCACGGATTCCCTCACTACCATCCTCCAACCCTGTCCCTCATCTCGCCATAGCACCTCTCCTCCATGCATTTCATCTGTTTTATTGCGCTACTCATACCAGTGAGGGATGTCAGAGAACTTTAAATCAGACACGTTATATTTAGACAGTGAATCATACGTGTAACAATCAGTCTAGGAAATTTTACATAAGACAATGAGGATTACAAGGTGTAGGAATCACATGCCATCCATACAAGTAGGTAGTATATTTGAAGAGTTTGTTGTGGAGAAGCACAAACGCGGGATTTAAAACGTACCACAGTGGTCGGGGTTGCCTTTACTAATAAGAATGTATTTCCTTTTAAACTAACCACTTTTAGCAACATTAGGACAATGAAAGACTGGGGAAAAACATTAAGGCTATATATAACCTGTACCATGCAGTTTATACGCAGCTATTTTATGTCAGTTCATAGCTCACTGTGCTATACTAGGATTATGGCTTAACGGCAATTAACAAAATGATCTCTGTGACAAAAGCAGTAACCCACCGAGCTATCCTCATAAAATAGAATTCCGTGATCTGCATGGTACACTTTCTTTGCAGCAGGCGTATTGGCCAACTGTGCTACTTTATGGTGAGTCAAAACTGACATCAGAGAAAACTTCGATCTCTCTCCAACAGGAACAAAAATCATCATTATCTCTGACTTACCAACTCAGAGTCACTGTGAGAGTGCTGGGGAAAATAATGGCTGTTGCCTTGGGCTGGTGGTTGTAGTAACTGTCACTGCAGACAGCTGCTCAGACAGTGCTGTGATGTGCTGGACGCAGGAGGCAGTTGCCGCGGTGACAGAGATGATGCTGCAGTAGTGCGTTGCATCTTATCTGCAGCTGTATATTTCAGTCCCAGTGAGAGCGCATGGCGTGGAGGCCTTGTGTCTACACTCACCTCCTGCTCTCACCATCGCCGGACTGTGGACACAACCCCACAAGCAGGGGAGGGCAGCACATGTGGAGGTGGTCACTGAGAACACTGCTTGTCCTGTAATTTAATTCTGCCAGCGGCAGCAACAATTCATGAAGGACCGGGCCATCTGCGGCAGGAATTTGAAATTTAAAACATGCTACCTGCGCCGATCGGACGGACCCTTTTACTGACAGTTACTGTGTATGTCCACACGTGGACCTGAGAGGCCCCGAAGCTAAAAACACAGATCCTGCCCATGATCTGCATCAGAATCAGAGGCACAACTAGAGGCAAATTTCGGGGGACTGACCAAAAATTTCGGGGGGGGGGGGGGGGCTGAACTTTAAGCAATAGGCAGAGTGGAGCTGCAGGGGCTCTTAGAAGGGGTGAAACAACAGCAAGGCCTCATTAACATGCAAATGGTCTTTTAAAGACCTGTGAAGTGCTCGGGTGCGGCTGCTTTTTTGCCCGGGAAGGTGTCTCATCCGGGCTGCCACACACGACGGGGGGGGGGAGGGGCGGGGGGGGGGGGCTGAAGCCCTTTGAGTCCAATGGGTGTTGCGCGCCTGATCAGAATCACGTCCGCACGGCCGCCACCGTGTCAGTGACAATGCACTACACCACTGAGGTTGTGCCCTCCAGTCCGGATTTATGTAAGAGCACTGTCGGATAGGATGTATATAGGTTGCACAGGCCACCTGACATGGTACCGCCTCCGAGACAGCTGGGGCAGGGTCTCAGCTGCTAATCAATACATCCAGCTGAGCCCGCCCGTGGCACCCGGCCCCAGGTGAGAGCAGTTGCAAGCTGCTTAATAAATAATTATTGGATCATGTCAGTCAATTTTTAATACATAAACTCTGACACACAGAAACTGGATTGAGGCCAGTGCTAGTCTCGCACCACAGTGTGCACATCCCTCGCGCTGCTCCTGGTGCATCGTGACGGTCGCGGTAACTCCCGGCTTTGCCCTCGTAGCGTGCAGGTGGCGTCGAGGCACTCATAATGCATGGCTAATGCATTTTATTGCTGGGCTGCGGACCACCAGACGAAAAAGCATTTGTATAACTCCTGATTCATGGTACTTGGCAGGGCTGGTTTAGATTTAAAATGTTGTGATTGGAAAAACATGCAAAGAATAGTGAAGAAAACACATTTTATTTTTGAAAAAAGTATTGATCCCTTTTAACATCTGCTCAAAACCTATGGTTATTTGATTCCACTTGGAATATCATTTTTTTTGCTTTTTTCTTATTTTTGGGGATTTCAAGTCGAGGCTGGGTACACACCTGTGCAGAAAAGGAATTTTTATATGAATTTAGGGTCTGATGTACAAAGATTACATTCACACTATATGGTCACAAATTGCGCACTGACGTTTTGGGAATGCAATCTGATTTTATGAACCGACCTTTGTTCGAATAGATTGCTGCACAAATTATCGATTCACAAGGGTCTTAAAACGACCTGCCTAACTAATGTTAATTAGACAGGGTTCAATGAACATAGAAGCGTGACTTAGTGACATGGTGACACAGTGTGGACACATGAGTCTAACAATAAAAAAATCAACAAATGACAACAAGGTAGTAGAAGAAAAAAAGTGCAGTGGAAGAATGTCTGTTTTTTCAATTGTCAACAGCTTAACTCCATAAAGCCTATGTTATTACTGACACATTCTCTGGGGTTGTTGGCCATGAACATGGATCATGAATGTTATCGTCGATGTTTCGACCCTGAAGGTATATGATATTTGTTAAACATCACAACGGGTCTTTCTCAGGAATATACATGCATGAACAGCCTGGATGAGAAACGGCCTATCAATGTTTATTTGGGAAGGAGACTATCACTGGTGATTTAGGAAGGAGACTGCTGCGCGGGAGACTCTCTGTGAAGGAAGCAGAGGGGCAGTACCACACGCCCCGGCATCACTCGCGCCCAGAGGTGCTCTCAAATTTGGTTGCGGGCTCCTGCGCGCGGGACGCGCCTGGGCATGTGCCCAGGCAAAGACCAGGCCAAGAGTGGGCCCGTCTGAGCCTGTCCACGGCTGGCAGAGGTCCCTTGGCTTTTATTTGGATTTGTGGACTCCTGTACTCCTGGGCACCCAACAAAGGTCAAGGTACTGTTTACACCTTTCCTTATGGTTGTTTCTTTAAATTTGTATATTAGTCGGCCTCCTCAGGTTTTGCTGACAGCCTATTAGAACTCATCACAGCCAAGTGAAGTGTGTATTTTGTTCCTTTTGCCCCACCAAGGTGCTATATTTTTACGGTATCTGTGACCCATCAACTATGGTAAAAAGGAAGACGGTTGCTGGGGGTACAGAGGGAACTACTGGGAGGCAATACAGTAGCGACCATTGACTCCTTCCTAACTAGGCAGCCAACGTCATATCAAAGGAGATAGCCTTAACTCATAGAATGCTCTCCCTGGAGACTGGGAAACTCGTTCAGGACCTATCCACAGTGGAGAATTGTGGGACTGTAGGGGCTACTCCCAGCCCGGACTTTCTTCTGCATGTGCCTGTGTCTGTGACTACGTTTCCATCTACGGTGGTTCCCAACGTTGAGACGGTTATGCTTATGGTAGGAGATGACTCGGTCATGGATACCCCCCCCCCCCCACCAAGAGGAAGAGAACTGGTTGTAAAAGAGCCCCTCGGAAAACTTCACTGTTTGAGGCTATGTTACCAGCTAACCCCAACCATAGCATTAGTCTTGAGCTATTGCTAGAAACCTTTTTTCCCAGGATAGAACAAATGACTACAGAACTTGTAGCACCTATACGACAAAAGCTGGAGGGCATGGAGGCGAGGCTTAATATCCTTCTTCCAATGACCCACTATCCTCCCAACGGGACAGAGACAGAGGAGGGAGGGATGTCTTGTTATGTTAGGCAAGTCTCTGCGTGGTCCTCTGACACAGGGATACTTCCTGCTGTGCCTGGTAGCCTGAATCAAGTAACACAGCAGACACAAAACTCTGTCCCACTGGGAGAGGGGGTGTCCCATGGACCTAGGAACATTTTTGCACTTAGTAACCTGATTCCTGCAGTAAAGGCGGCGCAAACACAAGGGTTGCAAGTAACCAGGGGAGCCAAATTGATACATCTACCATGCATCAACCTGTCACGTCAAAAGCTGAAAGCAGAGCATTTTAGATATGCCCCCAGAATCAGCACCCTTGGTCGTGTTCCTTGTAGGAGTCCCCTCACTTTCTCGAAACTCGAGGGAATCCACTGTGGACCTCATATACAAAGTTACTCATTGGTGTAATAATAATGTGGTCAATGGTCAAAACATATATCCTGACATTATCATGGCCAGAAGAATGGTCTAACATCAGCCCAGGCAAAGCCGCAGGGCCTAAGGCACATGGCTCCGGGTCTCTAACATCCCGGTTTTATGGGCTTCACCTCCCAAGCCAGTGCCTGCCCACTCACCTAAGCCAGCTCCAATATTCAACATCCTTGGCCCCTCCTGTATAAAGATACTCTTGTGGAACATAGCAGGCCTAAGATTAAAAAGAGATGACACAATATGGCAGAGTCTCCTCTTGTCGTGCCATATAATTGTCCTGGATGGTTTTATCTTGTTCTTTAAGTGTGCAACTTTCTCAACAGTGGGAAGAGCAAGGGGGGGGGGGTCTTCTTTTATTGGTCTCACTTGAATCAACCTGTAAAAGTAGATTGGTAGAGTGTCAGTCACCTCATCTGTTAGCTGTGGAGCTGACATTTAAGAATCATTCCACTCTGTTAGTCGTTAATTTTTATAATTCCCTTACCAGAACCCTGGCGATTGAGCATTTAGTAGCCCTGGAGGAGCTGTTTGAACATTATGGGGAGGGAAAACACTCCTACTACGAGATAATATTTCTGGGTGACTTTAATACTCATCAATGCCACCTTAATTGTACCGCTACAATGGAACGTGGGGGCTTTTCATCTTTGGTCACACATTTTGAGCATTCGCCATCAGGCACTCACATAGAGGGACTCCTGTCAGCTAACAATCTGCACTGTTTAGAGTAAACAGAGGTGACCACGCCGGTTCCCACTTATACAGGCAGAGGTTGCACCAGTAATATTGATTACATAATGCTCTCAGCACCTCTAGCCCAGGCTGTGGATAAATTGAGCGTTTATTGAAGCAGCCACAGTGATCACAATCCCTTTATGCTCGAGCTGGGTTACCTGTCTGCTCTACAAGGAGCAGAGGGCTGGAGTATCCCAAATGAGGACATTGATACCAAAGACCAAACACGTCGGCTGAAGTGGGAGAAGGTGATGATACCAGAAAGATTCCTGGATAATTTGTATGCTGTATGCTCCCCAGAGATTTCAGTTTGTATGGACATCAACATGCACGATAGAGCTGTCCTAGATGCCTTTAACAAACTAACCAAGCAGATAGCCTCCAGTGTAACTACTAAGAGTAGTACTAAAGCTCCAAGGACAAGAGGTGGTTTAATGGTACTTGCACCATGGCCCATAGGAAGTTATTGTTGGCACTTAAATAAGCCCCGAGGGATGAGGCCATGGTTAGGAGCTGTAGGAAGGCTAATAAGTCTGCAGTCCTTCAAAGGAATAAGCGTATCAGGGAACAGGCCTCCGAGGCTCTCGGACAAGTTAGTGTTCTGTCTGATAGCTCAAAGCTTTGGGCCATAGTTAATAGTCCCTTCTTTTCTGACACAGCCAGCTACAGAAAAGACTGAACTATATCTGCTGAGCGCAGATTCAACACTTCGAAGGTATGTATAGGGGTGGCAATTTAGAAGATCCTGAGGCACACAGGCACTCCGGCTTAGCTAGTATTTCACTTCATTTTAGCGCAGATGAGGTTCACAAAGCTATTAGATCAACATTTGGCGGGAAAGCCCCTGGTCTGGAAGGAGTCCCTTCAGATCAGTATAAGGCCGACCCTGTGGTTTGGGCGAAGATGTGGACACGAGTCTTCAATGCGGCCTGTGTGTGTGGTTTCCCTCCCTCCTGGGCCAAGGCTATCATTATCCCTATTTTTAAAAAGGGTTCAAGGGATGACCCTGCTTGTTATCGACAGATCTTGCTTCTGGACTCGGCTGCTAAAATCATGGGGAAAGTGATACTGGATCCTTTAACAGTGTGGCTAGACCACCTTTACGTTATCTCTGACCTACAATACGGCTTGAGGCAAGGCAAAGGGACGTTGGATCAATGTCTGCTCTTGGTGGTTGGAAAATATACAATTGCCAAGGATGGAATTTTACATATGGCTTTATGGACCTGACTTCAGCTTTTGACTGTGTAAATAGATCCAAGCTGTGGCAGACTCGCCGGGATCTGGGCCTGGACACGGAATCGGTGGCCTTTTTACATGCCACCATTAATAACACCACGGCGGCAGTGAGATTTAATGAGGATGGTGGCGTGACGGACTCCTGGGTGGTTAAGAGAGGGGTCCAGCAGGAGTGCAGTTTGGCCCCCTGCTGTTCACGCTGTATATCAATAAGTTAGGGGACATCCTATCATCCGGCTGTAAAGACATCCCGACAGTTGGATCCAGGATGATCCCCTCCCTCTTGTACACAGATAACGCGGTCCTGTTTGCCAGAACTGATGTGGGTCTTCAAAACCTCTTCATGGTTTTATAGATTTAATGGACTCACTCAATCTAGCCACTAATGTTTTTAAATCTCCCACCATGTCGATAGGCTCTCAGAAGGCTGCCAGGATTACGTTTTTTTGTAAGGGGGCAGAAATAACAAAAGTGTCAACCTTTCTATATTTGGGGGTGCTGTTCGATGATCGAGGGACTTGGTCTGCGTAAAGAATGTCCTGGCTAGAGCAGCAGGGGCGACCTTGGAGTTTGCAAAAAGGCTGGGGTCTAAGCCCATCCCTGCCTTGTTTATATTGTATATAGAAAAATGCACTCCCATGGCTATGTTTGGGTCTGACGTTTGGGGTTACAAAGATGTGAGGGACATCCAGGGGGTAGAAAATAAATTAATGAGCCGTTCCCCCCACTATTTCGGCGTACATTCTACACGAGGAAATGGGCATGGGGTACATTTCAGACCTGATTGCCATTGCCCCTGCTGTTGCACTGGTTGAGAATCTGGGCTTGTCCCACTCCCACACTAAATCAACTTGCCATGACGGACTGCATTGCACGTATCCCCTGGCTAAATTATATTATGGAGCAAATGAAATGGTAGGGCTGCCCCGATTTGTGTGTTAATCCTAGGCCCCTATTCCCGTTAGCCATTAAAAACATTAAACAACAGTTTCTGGCCAAAAGGCAGGGGCTTAGGGAGTGTTGGACTTGGCCCTTCTGGCAGGTTCACCCCTGAACTTTTTGCCTTTTATTGGTGACTTGGTGTGGTGATTTTCTTGGTTTCTGCGCACTTTCCCTGTGTCCCAGGATAAAGTGCGTGCGTGCTCTGAGTGCATGTGGTGAGATAGGCCTGCCCTCCCATAGGAATGCATGGGGAATGTATGTGTCCCTAGTAGTTCCTGATGCGTGGGGTGTGCAGGCCCGAGTTTGGTATGTGCGGACTCGTGGGAGTGAATGCTGCGCGATGATGTGTGCGGCGTGCATGTACCTAGTGTGGAAGTGCCACTTCTAGAAGTGGGCACTTCTGTGTGCAGTGCGTCTGGCGTGTGATTGGCTGGAGCTGGCTGGTGAGCCTGGCTCCAGGAGTCTGGTTGGGTCTGCCCCAGTGGTGAGTGTGAGATTAGCATGCTGATGGCTGGGGAGGAGTGCACCTTGGACCTGAATAGGGCAGGGTTTTCCCCACACACTGCTGGCTCCGCCCCCTGTGGTGCGACTGACGACCCTAGCCCTGCCAATGAATAGAGTGAGGGGCTGAGCACATCAAGGGTGCTCCCCAACCAGCTGCGACTGGTTTTCCCCCTCACCCTGAACCCAGACAAAGGGATTTGGTGTATAAAAAGGGGCTGTGTCCCCTTACAAAATGTTCTTGTTCTGTCTTGAATCTACCAGGGGCGTGCTGCTGCTGGGGCCCAGGGGAAGGCTTGCCTCCCTGGGCCCTGCCCAGCCCCTGGATGTCCTGGATATTGGAGGACTGTACTTCTAGCGCCTGGTGAGCGCTTTATTGCTGGTTCTCTTTTTGGATCCTGACAGGGGGGGGGCTTGCTGCTGGAGGGGCCCAGGAGGGACCGCCATGGGGGCTACCTCCCTGCTGGAGGGCCCTGTGTGCTGGCCCCTGGGCCCTACCTTGCCCCCTGGATGCCCTCAGGACCTTGGGGACCTTTTTGCTGGTCCTTTTGCTTTACCAAGGCTTGTTAGCCTGCCAAGCGCCCTGGGAGCGCGTGGGCCTCGCAGAACGGCGCTGCACGACGAGCGAGGAGGGAATCCCCAGCCCAGGGATTCCCCCATGGTATGTGCCTTGCGGGTGCCCACCCCGCGAATTTGATTCCTTAGGGTGCACAGGTGCCCACCCTGCGTCTTCATTTTTTATTGCCTAATTAATGCGGGTGCCCACCCCGCGCTTTAGCCTCTTTAATCGATTTCCTGATCTCGCGGGTGCCCACCCCGCATGGCCGCCTGTTGTCTTGTGCCTTCGCGGGTGCCCACCCCGCATCTGAGCCGTGATGGAGTCACCGCCGCGGCCCGAGCCGCGCATTGGATTCCCTCCGGGCCGCTACCCAGCGCGACCCGGAAGGCAGGGACTCCATGGGCGGGGCTTCCGGGTCGAGGGAAGCCCCACGAGAGGAGAGTCCGCGCCGGCATTCAGTAAGAAGACGGAGAGGACGGGAGCCTACCCCGCCTCCCCGAGTGCCCCTGCAGAGTCCCGGGTCCCAGGAGGGGGCCCGGGTAAAGTAGAAGACGCCGCAGAGGGGAGACGCCGCCTCCCAGGCAAACGGTGAGTGCGGGCGTCCCCCCCCTCTGCTACGTGCAGAGTATTCTTTATTACAGAGCCAAGAAGGCTCCAACGAAGGGCCCATGTATGTTGGTTTTGAGCGCCAGGGCGCTCCAACGGGGGTTATACTTTGGGTAAGGGCCCCAGTGGGGGTCCCCCCCCCGGCCAGTGGTGCCCATGCTGCCACACCTCGGGGGCATGTTTATTTAAAGCGCCAGGGTGCTCCAATGCAGGGCACAGTTGGTTTCCGAGCCTGCGTGGCTCCAACGTTCTGAGGCAAATTAATTGTTTCTCGAGCCCAGAGAGGCTCCCACGCTAGGGGGACATGGTTGTTTCTTTAGAGCCTCTGTGGCTCCAACGCTAGGGGGACATGTCGTTCTAGAGCCTAGGTGGCTCCAACGTCTGTGACATCATTTGAAGGGCCATTGAGAGCCCATGCCTTATTTGCCTTCCCCAGCTGCGCAGCACTTAGTGCCAGCTGCAGCGTTTAGGCCCTGTGCTTGTCCCCAGCTGCCCAGCAAGTAGTGGGCAGCTGCTACGTTTAGGTTCTGGCACAACCTGGACTCTGATGTGATTTTGGTGCTAGGAAATGTACTGTATATAGCATGTTTTGCGCACCCTGTGTCTTATACCTCTAAATGTGGTTAGTCCTGCCTAGGAGGTTGTTTTACCTGTTTAGGTTGATGGTAGGGAGAATGTACTTCCCTGTGCGATGTGCGCCCCTAGTATAGTTATACTTAGGTGGTTAGGTCTAGTGCGTTAGACCAATGAGAATTGCATAATGTGATTTATGTCCCTGTGATAGATGCAGGATAGGTTTTACACCTGATGCTAGTGTGATGACGCTGAGGTCATTATTGCGCCAGTAGAGACTGGTTGTGCTCTACAGTTACTTGGTGTTATGTTCTACGTTTATTATTGGTGATTTGTGCTATGTTCTAAGTGCTAATTCCTGACAGTGGTCCATGTGGCCCTGTCCCCTGTATATATAATCCCTTGTAAATTCTGCCCGTGCCTGTTGGCACATTGTAGAGTGTGTGTTTTTATCTAATGTGTTGTGTGTAATACAAAGGCTATTTTTATAGAATACCTTGTGTGGAGTTTCCTTTGTGGTGGGCCTTGGGTGTTGTTGCTGGGTGCGCGCGCAAACGCTTTACACATCGCCTCAGAGATAAGCCTGACTGCTCGTGCCAAGCTACCAAGGGGGTGAGCAGGGGTTATCTTTGGCGTGTAACTCCCCAGCCCTGACTAGAGTGGTGGTTTCTGTCTGGCTTTGGCGCAAGCCCTAGCCAACCAGAAATCCCATTTCTAACATTGGTGATCAGCGGTGGGATTTGGACTTGCGTTTGCGCTGTACCGCAGCAGCAACTGGCCGCACTACAAAACTCTGCATTTAGATAAATCACATGGTATAGGGATTATTGTTCTAAGGTTGCTTTTAAATGTCATTTCTTTGGAAATGTGTTTTTTTGTGCACTGTGAGTTAGGTGTCCCTAGCTCGGGAGGGTAGATCATCCCCCTTAGTGCATTGTGTTTTCTGGATTCACCAGAGGGTGGGATCCAGTGGTGGCAGCAGATGTGTGTCCAGTGCATGTATTCCCATTCCCAGTTCCAGGGGTAGTGGTACCTGTGTCACGTGGTGGTCAGGTTGAGAAATCAGGGGCGGTAGAAACTGTCTTACCAGTCTTGGGAGGGGTTTGGGGATGAATGTGTAATGCGCTGGATGAATGTGAATGTCCCATTCCCAGTTCCCAGAGTAATAGTACCTGTGTCACGTGGTGGTCAGGTTGAGAAAATCAGGGGCGGTAGAAACTGTCTTACTAGTCTGGGGGGTGTGTGTGTGGATGAATGGTGTGAGTTCTCTGAAATAAGGAGCTTGCTGAATTCTTTGGTGTGAGTTCTCTGAAATAAGGAGCTTGCTGGTTGATTGGGTGTGAGTTCTCTGGGATAGGGAACTTGCATTGGGGAGTGATTACAAAAGTAGTGGCTGAGGTGTCTTCCAGCCCAGCGTGGTGGAAGAGGTTCAGAGTAGCCCAGCTAGGTCTCGGTGTAGGGGCTCACGGCCTGTCTCTGCGGAGAAGGAGTGGGTGGGACTGCGTGTCTCCAGGTGCCCGAAACCCAGTGTCAGGGCCTGGATGGTTTCTTTAGGGAACATCAGGTCGGGGGCCTAGGCTGTACCAATAGGTCATTTGAGGAGGATCTCCCAGTGTCTAGAGGGCGTGGAGCGTCTGTAATCAGAGCTCCAGTAGTCCTGGTGTCTGGCGGTACCGCTCCAGTTGGGAGGGTGCGGAAGTCCAGAGGGAGGGGTGAGAGGGGGAGGGATTCCCCAGTGGGAACCAGTAGGTCAGGGACCAGCCGGGAGGGCTGTGTCGCCACTGAGTGACCGTGGTGTCGCCACTTCTGTCCTGGGGGGACTGCACGCACTGTCAGATGGACAGGAGGTAGTGAGATCAGCGCCAGGCAGACTGTCACACGACCCATTAGTTATGGGTCACCCTCGTTAAGTCCTGGTTCGCCAGGCATCTGACCAAAGGGTACGTCCCTCGGTTGGGGAGCCAGTAGTCGGTGTTTCCGGATCTGGACGTAAGGGCAGCTGTAGTCCTGAGGGCAGGTGGGGCTCATCTTAGGTGAAGAGACCCTGCTCTACAGTGGAAGGGGGTGCAGAGGGAGGGAGTCCTCGCCTCTGACCCCTTGGATCCCAGGTGGTAGACCAGTTGGTGGAGAGAGGTCCTAAACTGGTGGGAGAGTTGTGTTCTGGTGGGTGCTTCCCTGGGAGGGTGCGGAACCCCAGAAGTAGAGGTAGGGTGGGGCATTCTTGCCCGTGACCTCTGGTCAGCCTGAGGGTGCGGACCCTAGGTTGAAGGATCAGTGGTAGTTGGGAACTACACTGAGAGGGAGAGTGGAGAATGGCTTGTATGCCAGGGGTTACTACCCCCCACTCTGGGTTTGGCAAGGACCAGTGGTATCTGGGTGGCCTAGGGCCTGGTCCTGGCCGTGGACAACTAGGTAGTACCAGTGGGGTAGCCTAGTTGGGCCTGAGTTCTTTTCGGTTGTGTTTTTTTCAGATGGAACCATGTTGATTGAGAATGGCGTAGAACCGGAGAGTGTCCCTGCAGTGCGGGCCTGCGTCCGTGTTCTATCGCCCCAAGCAGGGAAGTCCATCACGGTGGTGATTGGTCTGCCCAGCGTTTTGGCTGGAAGGGGGTTGTGTTGGACTTGGCCCTTCTGGCAGGTTCACCCCTGAACTTTTTGCCTTTTATTGGTGACTTGGTGTGGTGATTTTCTTGGTTTCTGCGCACTTTCCCTGTGTCCCAGGATAAAGTGCGTGCGTGCTCTGAGTGCATGTGGTGAGATAGGCCTGCCCTCCCATAGGAATGCATGGGGAATGTATGTGTCCCTAGTAGTTCCTGATGCGTGGGGTGTGCAGGCCCGAGTTTGGTATGTGCGGACTCGTGGGAGTGAATGCTGCGCGATGATGTGTGCGGCGTGCATGTACCTAGTGTGGAAGTGCCACTTCTAGAAGTGGGCACTTCTGTGTGCAGTGCGTCTGGCGTGTGATTGGCTGGGGCTGGCTGGTGAGCCTGGCTCCAGGAGTCTGGTTGGGTCTGCCCCAGTGGTGAGTGTGAGATTAGCATGCTGATGGCTGGGGAGGAGTGCACCTTGGACCTGAATAGGGCAGGGTTTTCCCCACACACTGCTGGCTCCGCCCCCTGTGGTGCGACTGACGACCCTAGCCCTGCCAATGAATAGAGTGAGGGGCTGAGCACATCAAGGGTGCTCCCCAACCAGCTGCGACTGGTTTTCCCCCTCACCCTGAACCCAGACAAAGGGATTTGGTGTATAAAAAGGGGCTGTGTCCCTTACAAAATGTTCTTGTTCTGTCTTGAATCTACCAGGGGCGTGCTGCTGCTGGGGCCCAGGGGAAGGCTTGCCTCCCTGGGCCCTGCCCAGCCCCTGGATGTCCTGGATATTGGAGGACTGTACTTCTAGCGCCTGGTGAGCGCTTTATTGCTGGTTCTCTTTTTGGATCCTGACAGGGGGGGGGCTTGCTGCTGGAGGGGCCCAGGAGGGACCGCCATGGGGGCTACCTCCCTGCTGGAGGGCCCTGTGTGCTGGCCCCTGGGCCCTACCTTGCCCCCTGGATGCCCTCAGGACCTTGGGGACCTTTTTGCTGGTCCTTTTGCTTTACCAAGGCTTGTTAGCCTGCCAAGCGCCCTGGGAGCGCGTGGGCCTCGCAGAACGGCGCTGCACGACGAGCGAGGAGGGAATCCCCAGCCCAGGGATTCCCCCATGGTATGTGCCTTGCGGGTGCCCACCCCGCGAATTTGATTGCTTAGGGTGCACAGGTGCCCACCCTGCGTCTTCATTTTTTATTGCCTAATTAATGCGGGTGCCCACCCCGCGCTTTAGCCTCTTTAATCGATTTCCTGATCTCGCGGGTGCCCACCCCGCATGGCCGCCTGTTGTCTTGTGCCTTCGCGGGTGCCCACCCCGCATCTGAGCCGTGATGGAGTCACCGCCGCGGCCCGAGCCGCGCATTGGATTCCCTCCGGGCCGCTACCCAGCGCGACCCGGAAGGCAGGGACTCCGTGGGCGGGGCTTCCGGGTCGAGGGAAGCCCCACGAGAGGAGAGTCCGCGCCGGCATTCAGTAAGAAGACGGAGAGGACGGGAGCCTACCCCGCCTCCCCGAGTGCCCCTGCAGAGTCCCGGGTCCCAGGAGGGGGCCCGGGTAAAGTAGAAGACGCCGCAGAGGGGAGACGCCGCCTCCCAGGCAAACGGTGAGTGCGGGCGTCCCCCCCCTCTGCTACGTGCAGAGTATTCTTTATTACAGAGCCAAGAAGGCTCCAACGAAGGGCCCATGTATGTTGGTTTTGAGCGCCAGGGCGCTCCAACGGGGGTTATACTTTGGGTAAGGGCCCCAGTGGGGGTCCCCCCCCGGCCAGTGGTGCCCATGCTGCCACACCTCGGGGGCATGTTTATTTAAAGCGCCAGGGTGCTCCAATGCAGGGCACAGTTGGTTTCCGAGCCTGCGTGGCTCCAACGTTCTGAGGCAAATTAATTGTTTCTCGAGCCCAGAGAGGCTCCCACGCTAGGGGGACATGGTTGTTTCTTTAGAGCCTCTGTGGCTCCAACGCTAGGGGGACATGTCGTTCTAGAGCCTAGGTGGCTCCAACGTCTGTGACATCATTTGAAGGGCCATTGAGAGCCCATGCCTTATTTGCCTTCCCCAGCTGCGCAGCACTTAGTGCCAGCTGCAGCGTTTAGGCCCTGTGCTTGTCCCCAGCTGCCCAGCAAGTAGTGGGCAGCTGCTACGTTTAGGTTCTGGCACAACCTGGACTCTGATGTGATTTTGGTGCTAGGAAATGTACTGTATATAGCATGTTTTGCGCACCCTGTGTCTTATACCTCTAAATGTGGTTAGTCCTGCCTAGGAGGTTGTTTTACCTGTTTAGGTTGATGGTAGGGAGAATGTACTTCCCTGTGCGATGTGCGCCCCTAGTATAGTTATACTTAGGTGGTTAGGTCTAGTGCGTTAGACCAATGAGAATTGCATAATGTGATTTATGTCCCTGTGATAGATGCAGGATAGGTTTTACACCTGATGCTAGTGTGATGACGCTGAGGTCATTATTGCGCCAGTAGAGACTGGTTGTGCTCTACAGTTACTTGGTGTTATGTTCTACGTTTATTATTGGTGATTTGTGCTATGTTCTAAGTGCTAATTCCTGACAGTGGTCCATGTGGCCCTGTCCCCTGTATATATAATCCCTTGTAAATTCTGCCCGTGCCTGTTGGCACATTGTAGAGTGTGTGTTTTTATCTAATGTGTTGTGTGTAATACAAAGGCTATTTTTATAGAATACCTTGTGTGGAGTTTCCTTTGTGGTGGGCCTTGGGTGTTGGTGTCTGGGTGCGCGCGCAAACGCTTTACACATCGCCTCAGAGATAAGCCTGACTGCTCGTGCCAAGCTACCAAGGGGGTGAGCAGGGGTTATCTTTGGCGTGTAACTCCCCAGCCCTGACTAGAGTGGTGGTTTCTGTCTGGCTTTGGCGCAAGCCCTAGCCAACCAGAAATCCCATTTCTAACAGGGAGGGTAACAAGTTAGTTAAGCCCACTGTGAGAAGGTTTGTTACACTGAGTCTGAGCCCACAGGTACAGCCATACTTGTTGCTTGTCACTAAAGCATACCATCGCTTTGTGTTAACCAGATTACGATTGAATCTGATACCCTGGTTATTAGCCATTCCTAAAGGCTATGCAAAACCTGGAGCACTAAAGCCCTGCCCTTGTGACAATTTTTCTGAGCAGGATACTCTACACTTTATTTTTTCTGTGATTTTTACGACTCCCCATGCAAAACATTTATACATCCGCTGCTCAGAAATTGTAAATTTGCCCAAGTAATTACTATACTATACTAGTACATTACTATAGCTTCATATGCTTTCTTCTCCCATGGTCTGTTCTGGGGCCGCAAGCTTTTTAACAGGGGCCACAAGATATAGGAAGAGGTTTTTTTTCCAGTAGCCAGGCTGTAACTGTTAACTGTGCTCTGGGAGCTTTACGTACCACCCTGTGCACGTTCTGCCAACTCCCTAGTCCATCTATCATCTTAACGTTTTATTACTTGTGCATTTTACCAGATGTATTTTATGTTTATTATAACGTTCAGTGACAGCTTCTAAAAATGTGTGTTTAATTGTACTTGTTTGTATTGTTGGCTTAAGGCTATTGAACTGTGTGATCTGGATTTTTAATTGTATATGTGGGATTTTTTAATTACTGTATTTCTTATCAAATGTTTGCTTTTATTGCTTTTAGTGGCAGAATAAAGTATTTCTTGACTGACTGACTGACTGACTGACTGACTGATTGAGACTATACCACGTAATTGCAGTCTTTGGTGTGTTTTCTCCAATGATTACTAGATCCTGTTTACGCTCAATGTTGTATCATACAAGCCCAGACCTGTAAAATCTTTTGGATACTTTGATAGTCCATATAGGTGTATTATTTAGGTACCGGTATCACACAAATAAGTTGCGTCTCTCAACAGAACTCACTGTACCTTTTTAAAATTGTAAACCCAGTTTCTGAGGGACACAGGGCAACTCCATTATTGTTAATGGCTTGTTCTGTGTACAGCAAGGGAGCGGCATCTGGATTGGTTCAAGAGACGCATGTAGGCCTAGTCTAGGAGGCAGCATTGGGGATGGGACAGAAGTGATTGGTCATGTTCTTTACAGAAGAACATGACCAATCACTTTATAGCTTTACTATGAAGCCAATTTGGGAAAAAGGGGTGGTGATGGACAGAGTTTCTGAATGATGCAGAATACTCTTACCAAGTCAAGAGATCATGGTTTTAATCCATCACCGTTTTTTAGCTCACTGCACCATCCCAGCTCAGAACCTGGCTACATGCAAATTAGTCTGTACCTGTCCCAGTGCATGATGGGAACAGGGCAAACCAAACTACCAAGCCAATTCTTATACTGGGAAGGAAACAAGCTTCCGGGGACCGGTTTCTGGCATCACAGCCTTCGTCGGCCCGGCTTGCCTGAATCCTGATGGTGCAATGAGCAAGGGACTCACGTCTGAGCATACCCTCCCACACTGAGTGTGGATAAAATCGATTTGGGAAAAAGGGGTGGTGATGGACAGAGTTTCTGAATGATGCAGAATACTCTTACCAAGTCAAGAGATCATGGTTTTAATCCATCACCGTTTTTTAGCTCACTGCACCATCCCAGCTCAGAACCTGGCTACATGCAAATTAGTCTGTACCTGTCCCAGTGCATGATGGGAACAGGGCAAACCAAACTACCAAGCCAATTCTTATACTGGGAAGGAAACAAGCTTCCGGGGACCGGTTTCTGGCATCACAGCCTTCGTCGGCCCGGCTTGCCTGAATCCTGATGGTGCAATGAGCAAGGGACTCACGTCTGAGCATACCCTCCCACACTGAGTGTGGATAAAATCGATTTGGGAAAAAGGGGTGGTGATGGACAGAGTTTCTGAATGATGCAGAATACTCTTACCAAGTCAAGAGATCATGGTTTTAATCCATCACCGTTTTTTAGCTCACTGCACCATCCCAGCTCAGAACCTGGCTACATGCAAATTAGTCTGTACCTGTCCCAGTGCATGATGGGAACAGGGCAAACCAAACTACCAAGCCAATTCTTATACTGGGAAGGAAACAAGCTTCCGGGGACCGGTTTCTGGCATCACAGCCTTCGTCGGCCCGGCTTGCCTGAATCCTGATGGTGCAATGAGCAAGGGACTCACGTCTGAGCATACCCTCCCACACTGAGTGTGGATAAAATCGATTTGGGAAAAAGGGGTGGTGATGGACAGAGTTTCTGAATGATGCAGAATACTCTTACCAAGTCAAGAGATCATGGTTTTAATCCATCACCGTTTTTTAGCTCACTGCACCATCCCAGCTCAGAACCTGGCTACATGCAAATTAGTCTGTACCTGTCCCAGTGCATGATGGGAACAGGGCAAACCAAACTACCAAGCCAATTCTTATACTGGGAAGGAAACAAGCTTCCGGGGACCGGTTTCTGGCATCACAGCCTTCGTCGGCCCGGCTTGCCTGAATCCTGATGGTGCAATGAGCAAGGGACTCACGTCTGAGCATACCCTCCCACACTGAGTGTGGATAAAATCGATTTGGGAAAAAGGGGTGGTGATGGACAGAGTTTCTGAATGATGCAGAATACTCTTACCAAGTCAAGAGATCATGGTTTTAATCCATCACCGTTTTTTAGCTCACTGCACCATCCCAGCTCAGAACCTGGCTACATGCAAATTAGTCTGTACCTGTCCCAGTGCATGATGGGAACAGGGCAAACCAAACTACCAAGCCAATTCTTATACTGGGAAGGAAACAAGCTTCCGGGGACCGGTTTCTGGCATCACAGCCTTCGTCGGCCCGGCTTGCCTGAATCCTGATGGTGCAATGAGCAAGGGACTCACGTCTGAGCATACCCTCCCACACTGAGTGTGAATAAAATCGATTTGGGAAAAAGGGGTGGTGATGGACAGAGTTTCTGAATGATGCAGAATACTCTTACCAAGTCAAGAGATCATGGTTTTAATCCATCACCGTTTTTTAGCTCACTGCACCATCCCAGCTCAGAACCTGGCTACATGCAAATTAGTCTGTACCTGTCCCAGTGCATGATGGGAACAGGGCAAACCAAACTACCAAGCCAATTCTTATACTGGGAAGGAAATAAGCTTCCGGGGACCGGTTTCTGGCATCACAGCCTTCGTCGGCCCGGCTTGCCTGAATCCTGATGGTGCAATGAGCAAGGGACTCACGTCTGAGCATACCCTCCCACACTGAGTGTGGATAAAATCGATTTGGGAAAAAGGGGTGGTGATGGACAGAGTTTCTGAATGATGCAGAATACTCTTACCAAGTCAAGAGATCATGGTTTTAATCCATCACCGTTTTTTAGCTCACTGCACCATCCCAGCTCAGAACCTGGCTACATGCAAATTAGTCTGTACCTGTCCCAGTGCATGATGGGAACAGGGCAAACCAAACTACCAAGCCAATTCTTATACTGGGAAGGAAACAAGCTTCCGGGGACCGGTTTCTGGCATCACAGCCTTCGTCGGCCCGGCTTGCCTGAATCCTAATGGTGCAATGAGCAAGGGACTCACGTCTGAGCATACCCTCCCACACTGAGTGTGGATAAAATCGATTTGGGCAAGATAAGAATTGGCTTGGTAGTTTGGTTTGCCTTGCCTTGTTCCCATCATGCACTGGGACAGGTACAGACTAATTTGCATGTAGCCAGGTTCTGAGCTGGGATGGTGCAGTGAGCTAAAAAACGGTGATGGATTAAAACCATGATCTCTTGACTTGGTAAGAGTATTCTGCATCATTCAGAAACTCTGTCCATCACCACCCCCTTTTTCCCAAATCGATTTTATCCCCACTCAGTGTGGGAGGGTATGCTCAGACGTGAGTCCCTTGCTCATTGCACCATCAGGATTCAGGCAAGCTGGGCCGACGAAGGCTGTGATGCCAGAAACCGGTCCCCGGAAGCTTGTTTCCTTCCCAGTATAAGAATTGGCTTGGTAGTTTGGTTTGCCTTGCCTTGTTCCCATCATGCACTGGGACAGGTACAGACTAATTTGCATGTAGCCAGGTTCTGAGCTGGGATGGTGCAGTGAGCTAAAAAACGGTGATGGATTAAAACCATGATCTCTTGACTTGGTAAGAGTATTCTGCATCATTCAGAAACTCTGTCCATCACCACCCCCTTTTTCCCAAATCGATTTTATCCCCACTCAGTGTGGGAGGGTATGCTCAGACGTGAGTCCCTTGCTCATTGCACCATCAGGATTCAGGCAAGCTGGGCCGACGAAGGCTGTGATGCCAGAAACCGGTCCCCGGAAGCTTGTTTCCTTCCCAGTATAAGAATTGGCTTGGTAGTTTGGTTTGCCTTGCCTTGTTCCAATCATGCACTGGGACAGGTACAGACTAATTTGCATGTAGCCAGGTTCTGAGCTGGGATGGTGCAGTGAGCTAAAAAACGGTGATGGATTAAAACCATGATCTCTTGACTTGGTAAGAGTATTCTGCATCATTCAGAAACTCTGTCCATCACCACCCCCTTTTTCCCAAATCGATTTTATCCCCACTCAGTGTGGGAGGGTATGCTCAGACGTGAGTCCCTTGCTCATTGCACCATCAGGATTCAGGCAAGCTGGGCCGACGAAGGCTGTGATGCCAGAAACCGGTCCCCGGAAGCTTGTTTCCTTCCCAGTATAAGAATTGGCTTGGTAGTTTGGTTTGCCTTGCCTTGTTCCCATCATGCACTGGGACAGGTACAGACTAATTTGCATGTAGCCAGGTTCTGAGCTGGGATGGTGCAGTGAGCTAAAAAACGGTGATGGATTAAAACCATGATCTCTTGACTTGGTAAGAGTATTCTGCATCATTCAGAAACTCTGTCCATCACCACCCCCTTTTTCCCAAATCGATTTTATCCCCACTCAGTGTGGGAGGGTATGCTCAGACGTGAGTCCCTTGCTCATTGCACCATCAGGATTCAGGCAAGCTGGGCCGACGAAGGCTGTGATGCCAGAAACTGGTCCCCGGAAGCTTGTTTCCTTCCCAGTATAAGAATTGGCTTGGTAGTTTGGTTTGCCTTGCCTTGTTCCCATCATGCACTGGGACAGGTACAGACTAATTTGCATGTAGCCAGGTTCTGAGCTGGGATGGTGCAGTGAGCTAAAAAACGGTGATGGATTAAAACCATGATCTCTTGACTTGGTAAGAGTATTCTGCATCATTCAGAAACTCTGTCCATCACCACCCCCTTTTTCCCAAATCGATTTTATCCCCACTCAGTGTGGGAGGGTATGCTCAGACGTGAGTCCCTTGCTCATTGCACCATCAGGATTCAGGCAAGCTGGGCCGACGAAGGCTGTGATGCCAGAAACCGGTCCCCGGAAGCTTGTTTCCTTCCCAGTATAAGAATTGGCTTGGTAGTTTGGTTTGCCTTGCCTTGTTCCCATCATGCACTGGGACAGGCACAGACTAATTTGCATGTAGCCAGGTTCTGAGCTGGGATGGTGTAGTGAGCTAAAAAACGGTGATGGATTAAAACCATGATCTCTTGACTTGGTAAGAGTATTCTGCATCATTCAGAAACTCTGTCCATCACCACCCCCTTTTTCCCAAATCGATTTTATCCCCACTCAGTGTGGGAGGGTATGCTCAGACGTGAGTCCCTTGCTCATTGCACCATCAGGATTCAGGCAAGCTGGGCCGACGAAGGCTGTGATGCCAGAAACCGGTCCCCGGAAGCTTGTTTCCTTCCCAGTATAAGAATTGGCTTGGTAGTTTGGTTTGCCTTGCCTTGTTCCCATCATGCACTGGGACAGGTACAGACTAATTTGCATGTAGCCAGGTTCTGAGCTGGGATGGTGCAGTGAGCTAAAAAACGGTGATGGATTAAAACCATGATCTCTTGACTTGGTAAGAGTATTCTGCATCATTCAGAAACTCTGTCCATCACCACCCCCTTTTTCCCAAATCGATTTTATCCCCACTCAGTGTGGGAGGGTATGCTCAGACGTGAGTCCCTTGCTCATTGCACCATCAGGATTCAGGCAAGCTGGGCCGACGAAGGCTGTGATGCCAGAAACCGGTCCCCGGAAGCTTGTTTCCTTCCCAGTATAAGAATTGGCTTGGTAGTTTGGTTTGCCTTGCCTTGTTCCCATCATGCACTGGGACAGGTACAGACTAATTTGCATGTAGCCAGGTTCTGAGCTGGGATGGTGCAGTGAGCTAAAAAACGGTGATGGATTAAAACCATGATCTCTTGACTTGGTAAGAGTATTCTGCATCATTCAGAAACTCTGTCCATCACCACCCCCTTTTTCCCAAATCGATTTTATCCCCACTCAGTGTGGGAGGGTATGCTCAGACGTGAGTCCCTTGCTCATTGCACCATCAGGATTCAGGCAAGCTGGGCCGACGAAGGCTGTGATGCCAGAAACCGGTCCCCGGAAGCTTGTTTCCTTCCCAGTATAAGAATTGGCTTGGTAGTTTGGTTTGCCTTGCCTTGTTCCCATCATGCACTGGGACAGGTACAGACTAATTTGCATGTAGCCAGGTTCTGAGCTGGGATGGTGCAGTGAGCTAAAAAACGGTGATGGATTAAAACCATGATCTCTTGACTTGGTAAGAGTATTCTGCATCATTCAGAAACTCTGTCCATCACCACCCCCTTTTTCCCAAATCGATTTTACTATGAAGCCATACAGTGATTGATCATTTTCTGTCCCTTGTTGCCTTTGTCTCTACTGTTCTTGCGTCATCATGCCCAGGGATTAGAAAAGACAAGGGTGAGGCTGCCGCCTGAGAGTAATTTATAATCATAGCTCTCCTCTCTAGTCATCTGGTCTTGATCCCAAGATACCCACATGATAACTTAGTAAGTGCTGTCTGTTACTGTTTTTTAAACATTCTCTGTGCTGGAATTACGATTACAAAAAACACTGAATTTGTACACCACTGCATGATAGCTTAATTGATGGTAATCTAACTTGCACTATAAAAAATGTGCTCCCCTTTGTGGCGCGCATAGAAACTCCTGTTATGCCCCACATCCCACAATTAGATCTCTCCACATATCGCTCTCTACTGGGTAATTTAATTGTAGTAGAAAGAAATGAACACACACGTAGAGACTGTGGGCATAGATGGAACTGTGTTACAGTATTTGGCTTTCTAAAGTTCATATAAATGAAATGTCCTGTAATCTGGCTAGAAGCAAACGCTTGCTCTCTGCGTGGTGTGCTGTGATTTATTCATCACAAAGGCATCATCCACCAGAGGCCTTCTCTGCCGGAGTCAATGAGAGGCCTAGCGAGGTCATAACAAGGTATATTAGCTGTGGTACACCACTGAGTGGGTTTCCTCCAGTCCAGTCACAGACAAGCTGATTAATGCCATGGATGAAAGAAGGGACAAGGAACGTGCAGAATCACCTTAAACAAACACAGACAAAGCAATAATCTTTTGCATTGAAGTGTTGCATACTTCTGCACATTGTTTGCATATAGAGAGAATAGAGTGGAAGAGCAATGGAAATTGAATCCTGGTTTTGCCCGCTACACTAAGTGTTGGACATATTTAATGTAGCAAGATATGGAACAGTTTTTTTGGGTTTAAATAGTCCAAGGCCATACGTTCACAATTGCTTTATAAACCACCTGCTTTCTCAAATTTCCCTTACAATGTACTATTTGCTACTCCTTTTAAAAAAACCATTCTTGGGCAAGAAGTATCCCAAGCCCCCCTTTTGTCCATTGTACCCTGTTTGCATGCAACATAATTCTCATCCACAACTTTTACCCCCCACTCCCACACCATTTTCAAATGTCACCAGCCACCACTGTTTCTCCTCCTACCCTTTCCTTTTTTCCAGGGCCTCTGTACCCTTAGCTTAGGGACAGTACACTTAACAATTTTGGTTACTGTGGAGCCCTGGTGACAGCCCCACCTGTCTCTATTTTTGCTTGTGGGAACTCACTGCCAAGGATGCAGTCAAGTAGTTGGTCAGGATTGACCACCACCCTTCTCCAAGAAAGGACCCATCCCATTTTAAGGAATCTAGGCCACAGGGCAAACAGTTTCCCGCCCATGGGTATTTCTTATCCGACAAACGTCTCTTTGCAGATATTATTCTGGGGAAACTAGCCTTCCTGCAACCATAGTCTGGCTGGCATCTGTATCCCTCTGAGCAGTGGCAGGGACCGCGCAGTCATGTGGATGTGCTTCCTACCACTCTCATAAACCACCACCTTACCGTTGGGGTTCACTTCTCAATTAAAGACCACTAGGAACTCTTCTGGGTAATCCTCCCCCTAGTTACACTACACACTCCACCAATGTGAGCCTTGGGCTTGGGGCTGGAGGCTTCCCTGCTTCTGTGCCCAGGCTGCTAGCAGTTATAGCAACTACCATTCTCAAAGAGTTACTTTCCCCCTGGATTTCCACTTTCCTGCTTGTTGGATGGGACTCCTTCCCCTCTTCATGTTTTTGAGATCTAAATGAGGTCTCTTTTTGAGGCTTGATGCTCCCCTCTTTTTTCCTGCTGTGGGCATCACACCCCATTCTTGGGATTACCCTCTGGGATCTCTTGGATACACAGGTGCATACCTATTCACCAGTTGTCTTACCCAGCTCTCTGTGGTTGGACAACTTTGAATCCACTAGATGCTAGTGTAACAACTGACAATCAAATTATACAGCCCATCATAAGTCAGAACCTTATTACCTTTTATCCAGCCTTGTAGTGTCTTCACTGAGATATCAACAAAACCCATCCAGGTCTGTTGTATATCTTTGTGTGCCTTTGAACATTTGCCTATACTTGTCAGGTGTGAGCCCAAACCTTTCTACGAGGACTTCATGCATGTGCTTAGAGATGTCAGGAGCCCATCCTTCCCCACTACAGGCTCCAGTGCCCACAGTATGGAACCCCAGTGCTGTGGACCTACCTTGTGCATTCTGCAAGCTGTCTCAAAAGAGGTAAACCATTTATGAATGTCATCCCCCACCATAATGCTGGGCACAATAGCCTTATGCAGACAAGGGTTGTGTGACTCCCCTGCAGATACCTCTTCGTTGCTGCCACCATCATCAATCCCAATCTGGCTTTCTTTTCCTCTAAGGCTAGTTTATTTTCTGCCAATACCAGCTTCCTTTCCTCCAGGGCTATGGCTGCTAGTTTGCCTTGTAGCTCCCAGTTTGACTGCCTTTCACTGACCTCTAAATTTCCTCACTGCTATCGCTGGTTGGAAAACTTGGAAGTTCATTTTGGGATCTGTTGTCCCAGTCTTATTATACCTCCTCCTGTTCTAAAGTTGCCTCTTCCTCACTGGTGATTCTGGCTAGGTTATCTTTTTCCCAGGTCCTAAGGGAATTGTTCAAAATCTCCTCTCTTAGTATTGAGGTGCAATTTCAATTCTCTGTCTCTGGACAGGTTTCTTAACTCTGCTACTGTGAGAGTAGGTAGGCTAGCTAGATCCAACTCCATGTCCCATTATGGTGCAAAAAGTGCAAAAATTTGAATCAGGAATAATTTAGAAAAATTGAAACTTACCCAATTAAAGACTTAATATCAATAAATAATTAAAACAAGTTCTGCTTCCAGTGAATTTAGGAAATTTTAATTTCTAGCTCACTAGCTGAAAGGTACTGCTAAACACATGTTCTTGATCCCACCACTGAACATCAATATGAGAAAGTGGATTATTACGTGAGTGGATGGCGGTCCTCTTCAAGTAAAAACGACACTATTTCTTCCTAGGTCCAGGTTGGTCTCAGTATTTTAAACCTAAGCTCAGTCCTTGGTAGCTGTAGCACAGAGCAGACAAGCTTAACTTAGAAGAAATGTTTAAGGCATTTATCAGTACCAAAAATAGTTCAAAAGAAAACACAACACCATAAAAATCTCACTCCAATTTATAAAAATAGCAAACATTTTAACAAGCAAATAGTCATCAAAATGACAAATATCAGATGTAGATAACCAGAGAAAATAGTTTTAAATGTTTCTAGATCCAAAAAGCACAAAGCGCCAACGGCAGGTATCTGGTCTCAGTAGACCGGGCCAACATCAAAAGTTAAGGCCAACGTGATGGAGTACAATGGCGCGCAGGTTTGGTTCGGTATAAAGTGTCACCTTCTCAATCAGTCTCTGGAATGGAAGTTGAAAATCCTTAGCAGGGCAAGGCAGAAGGCTGTGGCCGAGATGAGTTTCACAAGCACGAATAGCTATCGGACGAAGTTCTAATGAGGACTTTCCCTTTTGGCAGGAAAGTTCTGAGGGGAACAAATATGTGCGTCATTGTGGTGCCTTAGCAAGGTGAAGATTTCTGTCTTCAGACTTTAAAACGTTTTGGGAAGTCAGGATACTTTCAGAGAGGCAAAACAACAAGGTGAGTCCAACCTGTGGCTCAGTAGTAACCTCTGATTCTTTTGGCAAAAATCCTTGAAAAATGTTTTTAGTCCCATCTTTTAGGGTTAGACAGGAAGAGTACACTCTGAAATGTATCCAAGGCCCCCAGGACCTTAGGGACATCACTTGGGGCCAGAGCTGACTCCAAGGGAAACCACCAGCAGGGCCCAGGCAAGTCCAGTTGAAATTGGTCTTCTCTTCAAAAAGGTGGACTTCTGGCAGCTTTTATGGCCCTGTAACTTAAAAGGAGGCTAGTCAACCAACCCTTCGAGTCCATTCTTCTGTCTGGGATTCAAGTGGAAGCAGGGCCTGTCCTTGGGGTATCTCTCCACATGTTATATTAGGTGCAGTCCTCTTTCTGAGGGTACAGTTCTTCTTCTGTCTTCCTTAGGTCTAACAGTGTTCTACTGTGAGTGTCAATTTTATGCCCAGTGCCAGCCTGTGGGTGGGGGTTCTCCAGGCCACTCCCTAACCAATGGGATAAAAGGTCCCAGGTTGCTCCAGCCCACTTTTGGAGCACTAACTATGTGTATTACTGTTAACAATCTCACAGTACTCCTCTCTACCTAAAACCATTATAGCGTAACCTTTCTTCCCTTGTTCATAGCTGTGGGCACACCTGTACAGCAGGTCTGGACCAGGTTTACCTCACACTGGGATAGGTGTCACTCTGGCTACTTGTACAATGGCATGGGTAGACCTAGGTGTGAGTTATATCTTCCTGTGACAGTGAATGCTCCTTTGAAGCTTGTGTATTTGGTGAGCACATTTTCCAGGCCATCCTGTCAGGAGGAGATCACACCTCCTCTGAGCCAAGACCCTTTCCCCTATTCTCAAATAGTGAAAGCAGTGAAAAATCCCCAAAGTTGTTTTCCACTGTGGCAAATCTGGCTCTCCCATAGAGTTTTAGATTAGAACACCTTATAATGCATAAGTCAGTTTGGGAATGACTAAAACCATAATTCAAGGAGTCAAGTTAATAATAATTTAAAATCAAGTTTAATGATCAAGTCAGATTTTAAATTACTATTTTAAAAATGCCACTTTTAGAAAGTTGGCATTTCCCTTCTGATAAATGCTTTACATTTTCTCACAAGTTAAGCCTGCCTGCTCTGTGCCACAGCTACCAAGGGTTGAGATCAGGTTTAGATTATTGAAAACTAACTGGAACTAGGAAGGAATAGTGCCATTATTACTAGAAGAAGACTACCATCCACTTCAACTCATAATCCAGTTTCTAATAGCCATGCAGTAGGGTTCCATCAGCAACCACCTTACACAGTATTGGGGCTATGCATGAACACCACCTTCACCAACAGGCACATACTCCCTTATTCAACACTGGGACAGCAAGGTGCACAATCAGAGTCATTTGCTTGTATCAGGGTACATGAAGAAGCCACTTAATTGAGCAGAACCTGAAGTAGATATGTTGCATTGATAAAGAAGATGGTTCCTCTATAGTTATTTATCAATCAATTTTGACTATTATGACCCAGTGAATGTCAAACATATCCGTGCAGTGCATATAATACTTATATGGAAAAGCCACAGACTCAGTAGTGAAACAAATCAGAGCTCAGCATTTACTTGTTTATTTACATATTATTTATATATTACAGCCATTTTATATAAAAAATATATTTATTAAGGATGTGAACAATAGGTGAAAAAAGTGATGGTGCAGTACATCAAAAAAGTGATGAGTGACAGTGAACTAAAAGGGAAGCACATATGCAAAAAGAAGAATGAAAATAATTTAACTGGCACAGAGATTTTAAGACATACAGCACAAAGGTTATCACATTCAAATACATACATTGTTGATTTCATGGTAAAACAGTTTGAAATAGAGTGGGTCTATTTTTCACTCCTAGATGAATTAATTTGTGTAGTTTTCATAAGGGCATGGCCTATGGAATCGTTTGCACCCCCTACCAAATGACACACCGAGGGCACACTAAACGTTGACTATCTCCAAATTGTTGCACATTTAGTTCATCCATGGACCACCAAAGGCTTCAGGCAAGGAAAGGTAGCTTTTTTAAATGAACTTTTCCAAAATATTTATTACAAATTATTCACTTCACTGTTGCAATGGGCTTGTAAATTCCAAGAATTACATTTGTAGGACTTTCCTAGTCGGAGATAAAACTATGAAATTTAATATTTGTATGCCAGTGCTTCCCGATGTAACAGCCAACCCTGCTGCAGTTAAAAAAATAGTTTTTGGGGCCTTTGGGGCCTTCTCATAAACAATAAACATGAAACGTTGATATGTCCTACTGTTTTTTTTTTTTCTTTCTTTTTTTTTGTCCTCATTTGCCTGCCCCACAATCTCCAAGAGAAGCGCCACTCCCCTTAGATGTCGTCTGGAACTAGATACCATTCCATCCCAAACCCAGACATCAATAGAGTATAGACCGGCGAGAGACGTTCTCGAGAATGATGTTGTGGGAGGAGAGGGAAAAAGAATATGCGAGGGCTCACAACCCCTCAGAACTCCATCTCAAACCTGGAAGGCCTTTCGAAGGAAACCGCCGAGGCACCTGGAGTATGAAGGCATAATCATCGGACCCGGGGAAAAAGAAAAAAAAAAAAAAATCCGGAGGCACAACGGAGCCAATTATTCCCACTGGGCCAACAAGTTCCAAAAGGAGAGGTTGCGTTGCTGACATGTTCTGGCCATATCCACCTTTGATGTATCATATAAGGACATAAAACAAAAAGCTCATTGCCTGGCCTGTGGTGTTGTCGTCCACCCCAAATATGATTAACGGCAGGGTAATAGGAATATTCTTCTTAAGGATAGAGTCCAAAGTAATCTTAACTTCCTCCCAAAAGGTGCTAATAAATGGACATTCCATGAACATGTGAACATCGGAGGCTGCAGGAAGATTACACTTGTTACATGATTTTCCGGGTTGGTATTTAGATAGCCTTTGAGGGGATAGGTAAGCTCGGTGGAGGGTAAACAGGTGATTCCGCCTCAACCAGGCTGGCTTAACCAGTTTATACAGGAGAGTGAAAGATCTTATCCATATATCCTCACACTGCATCCCTGTGGGCCCTCCCCACTGTGCATCGGGTAGAGTGAAGTCCCCATCCACCTCCTCCAGAATGACCCAGTACCAAAAGGCTACCTCTTTCCCCCCCACTTGTCTCTCTACCAACTGTTCTTCCAGGAGGCAACTCCTCCCCAAGTGTGTCTCTTTCCTGATCAAATCCCGGGACCAGCTGGCTAACTGGATGTATTTAAATCTGGAAAGTGTTGGGCCAACCATCTCATATAGCTCCTCTCAACCCACCAAAGCCCCATCCACCAACAGCTGACCCCACCTTTCTATCCCAGCCTCTCTGATAGGTGTTGCAAGACTGTCCCTCAAACACAGAGGAAGCCCCGGCGAGTCCCAAATTGGAGCAAACCGAGAATAGTAAGGCAACCCCACCCTTTCTCTAATCGCTTTCCACACCTTGGCCAAGATAATAGGATCTTTAACCTCACCTTCTTGAAAAATTTCCGGTCTCCAAATTTAAATAGAAAACCGTCAGGTGGCAAATCAGCCCCATTCAACATGGCCTTAAACATTTTACCAATCGGTGCACTTGATGGAGCCTTCAACAACATCCTAGAGTACGATAACTGAAAAGCCCAGGCGTAGTATTGTAAGTCTGGGAGTGTGAGCCCCCCCTTCTCCCTCCTCCTTCTCAATTTTTTCCAGGCTAGTCTGGTAGCTTTATAATTCCAAATGAAGGAATTTATGTCTTGTTGACATTTATAAATTTGTTTCTGATCAAAAGCTAGAGGGATGGTATTGAAAATGAACGTGTACCTGGGAAGGATGGACATTTTTACTAGACTGACTTTCCCCAAAATTGTCAATGGAAGAAAGGCCCAAGCTTTAAGCAATGCCCGACATTCTCGTGAAACCCGATCCAAATTGGTATAAGCGATTTTAGCTAACTCCTGGGTGATCCTGATTCCCAGGTACCGCATAGAGAGAGTAACGGCCAGGTTTGGGTTTTGAATGTTCCAGGTCATTACCTCGGTCTTTTCTTCGTTGATTTCATATCCCGAAATCTGTCCGAATTCCTTGGCTCTCTTAATAATAACGGGGAAAGCCTGCACAGGGTCCGATGTATAGACTATTATGTCGTCCGCATAAAGTCCTATCCGCTTGGCCCAACCTCCATGCTCAAAAGAGGGAATGTTGTTGTCATCTCTCAATATTTGAGCTAAAGGTTCTATATACATATTAAATAGAAGGGGGGAAAGCGGACAACCCTGTCTGGTACCCCTCGTGATTTTAATTTGTTCAGTATGAACTCCATTGACCAGAAGTCTGGCCCTTGGGTCGTTGTAAAGGAGTGAGATGGCACGGCGGAAGTTATCGCCTAAATTAAATCTTCTCAGAACCGCGGCCAAGTAGGGCCAATTGTGACCCTGTCAAAAGCTTTAGTAGCGTCCAGGGTGAAGGTGGCCAATGGAAGACCGAATGAGGTGGCAATATTTATTGCTCCGACCAGGTCGTGAGTAAGATCTACTAACTGTCGCCCTCTTATAAATCCCTTCTGGTCCTGATGGATGATTGAACCAATCTCACTCCCCAGCCTTCCCGCAAGAAGGGCCGCAAAGATCTTATAATCGTTGTTTAGGAGTGAGATTGGTCTGTAGGACCCACAGTCGGCCGGGTCCTTACCAGGTTTAGGGATCAACACGATCGTGGCCTCATTCCATGATTCTGGCGGGGCCATGCCGTCTAAAAATATAGCGTTAAAAAGAGCAGTCAAAGATGGAACTATGACTGAACCCAAGGCACTATACACTTCCCCTGGAATGCCGTCCAGGCCTGCGGCTTTCGCTCGCTTCAGTAGTTTGATGGTGTTACTAACTTCGGTCTCGGTTATTTTGGTCTCCATGTGATCACGCTGGGCTGACGAAAAAGTGGGGAGGTGGGCCTGGTCTAACCATGCCTCCCTGGCCTCCCTAGCCAAATGATCATTGACGATATCCTCCTTGTAGATGTTTTGAAAGAACTCCTGAAAGGCGATCCCTATTTCAATGGTGGTGGATCTGACCCTGGCTCCCCTGACCATTTTTATCTCCTTGATGTATTTCTTGGCCTGGTCAGCTTTTATCTTCCAGGCCAAGATTTTCCCGGCCGCCTCTCCGTACTTAAAATGTGAAAGCTTAGATGCCTCCCATCTCTTGGCCACCCTGTCCTGAAGTAGGTTTTCAAGCTTTACCTTCAGCGCTACCCGCTTTTCCTGTTCCTCTACTGAAAGTAACCCGGATTTCAACTCTATCTGCCTGAGTTCTGCTCTATGTTGGTAACTGCTGCTCTATAAACTTTACACCTATACGAAGCTCTGTTTGTTATGCAGCCTCTTAGAAAAGCTTTCAATGCTTCCCATACAGTGACTATTGAAGCTGAGTTTATATTGATGTCCAAGAATATGCATGCCTCAGCAACAAGGAAGCAGATTTTCTCTTCTTCGAGCAAAATCGTCCGATCAAAGGACCAGGAGCTTTGCCTACTCTGCTGATGGAGTGACAGAGTGTAAACAATGGCAGAATGGTCAGAGAGGTGAGAGGGGATGTATGTTATATCCTTCAAGTCCATCCTTCAGGTTATAACTGAAGAAAGCATAATCAATTCTTGACTTGTGTTTGTACTTGTAGTTATGGAAAGAGACCCCTGGAGTATTACCCTCTCTCTGCCTCCATGCATCCACCAACCCCAGATTCGACAAAATAGATATAAGGGATTGCCTGGATTTAGATGTAGTTATTGCTCTTGAGTTAACAGATTTGTCCAGCTTGGGATTTAAGACAATGTTAAAATCTCCCACCCAGACAATAGGTCTTGGCATACGATCAGGTGGTTCTGAATTTTATCCAGAAATGATGGGTCGTCATGGTTCGGGCCGTAATACCCCACTAGGGTATAAACTAGCCCTAACAGCTGCACTCTTACCAATAGCCATCTTCCACTAAGATCTTCTTTCTGGTCCATAATTTGGGCACAGATCTGCTTTTTAAATATTATAAGTATCCCTCGTATATTGGCGTTATCATCCGTACATATGAATTTATCCACCCATTTCAAGTTTTTCAGCATATCCTTAACCTCCTGTTTTAATAGGTGGGTCTCTTGAATGACTAATTATCTGCGCGGGAGAGTCTTTTAGATACTGTAAGATCCTATGTCTTCTAGCTCTCACCCGCAAACCGTTGACATTCCAGGATATAAACTGCAGTCCAATCATGGTGGATTAACCTTTCCTGTCCATCCTGTCCTTCCACTTATTAAACCTGACTCTCTAAAGGCTGAATTATATATTATAAAAGATGCTGAGACAAACTTATGAGGACTTTTTAAATTTCTCCCCCCCAACCCCCCCTATCCCCCCCTCCCACCCCCTGGAAAACCCTCCTTGTTGATACTGGCGTTATGTTTTGCCAGTTAGCGTCAGAAAAGGACCGTACCTAAGCCCCCGAAAAGCTAAATGAAAAGTGTTCCTCCACCTCAGGAGCTATAGTGAGAAGAACGTAGGAGATGCGGGCGGTATGAAAATAACGAAATAACGAAAT
>NC_140585.1:608789045-608888527 GCF_964204655.1 Triturus cristatus
AAGATTGAGTGAGCTTTTTAATAAGGCCACCACAAATGCCTTGATATCACTTCCCTCCTTTCCTTCTGGTATTTTTAGTAGGCGGAGATTGTTTCTTCTGGAGTAGTTTTCCAAAGATTCCACTCTCTCCTTCATCACGTCACCTTCCCTTAACAAGGATTGGATCTTAGTCTCTGCTGACTCCAGAGTTGATTCCAACGCCCTACCGAAATTTCCAAATGGTCTGTTCTCTCGCAGAGACCATCCACCTTCTTTCCGAGAGCCTCACAGACTGCCCTGATCTCATTCTGGTTACTTTTGGACTGTGCAAAACCGCATCTAATCTCCTCCCTCATAGTATTCAGGAGTGACTCCAAAGCACCACCGATCTCACCCCCTTCTCCGTAGGGATCGCTGTTAGTTATATTAGTGGACCCTCCAACTTCCCCATTGTGGGCCGTGAGTGCCCCAGCCCCCCCGGGACCCGGCAGGGACGTCGCACTCTCCTCTGGAACGACCATTGTAGGTCTGACCCTCGGCGACTCGACCACCCCAAGTGCATCCTAACCTTGGGGGGTATCGGCCTTGCTTTTATCACTCATGGGTCCTTCCGAAATTCCGGCTGTGTTACTGCCAACCTCTGAGCCGAGTTGTATGTCCAAAATTTGGGGCCGCACCCTAAAGTATGAAAGCAGCGAGGGGGTTATACGAATCGAACTTTTGCGTATATCTCTTTTACCTTCCCTCTCAACTGAGTAGGTGATGGAGTTTGATTTGGGCGGTATAGCCGCGCTACCTCTTTTTTTTTCCACTGGAACCTCCAGTACCTTTGAAGACACAGTCATAGATTGTTGGGGGGCCTTGAGACTGATACGTTGTTTATCCCCCGGGGCAATAGACACAAGGCCTCTCCCCCTCCTTCTATTCTTGCCCCCTTTCTCTAGAGATGTCCTGCCGGTAGGTTTCTGGGTGGATTTATGGGTCCCTGGTGCCACCGCACCCTCCCCCCGTCCTCCCTCGCTTCTACTCACCTCCTTGTCATCCGTAGAGGAGCGAGGGATGCCTGGGGCGCCTGTAACAACCACCGGCTCTCTGACTGCTGCTGCTGTGGCCGCTGTGTCCTCCTCCGGCTCCCTGGGGTGCTCTTCGTGTTGCTGGATCCGGCAGCCCCCCTCAGGAGCCCGCGAGCCGCCGCCCTACTTCCACGTCTGAGCTCCACGGCTGCCTGCTCCCAGCGCAGGATAGAGGAAACGGGGAGCTTTAGGCTGGGGCTCCCACACATCGGCGCCGCTCACAAACAATCGTTACTGTATACCTGCGCCAAAAACGAAGGCAGATCCATACAAGGCAGAGCGCTGAGAGAAACCCCCCCCCCCCAAAAAAAAACGTGCCACACAAAGGTAAAGAGCTCACGGTAATTTAGGGGAGCTCAACACGAGTCCGCAAAGACCTCCATCACAAAGAAGGCTCCGGTAGCTTTGCACGGCTCGCGGCACTTCAGAAACCCTGGGAAAGCAGCAAAAGAAAACACGGAGGTGAAACGGCACACGAAACTAGCACGGACTCGCGAAGAGAGGGCTCCGGTAGCTTTGCGCTGCTCGCGGCTCGACGGAGGCTCGGAAGGTCCAAATCCTGCAGATGCGTGAACCGCCTAACCTGCGGTCGCCATGTTTTCCCCCCTATATGTCCTACTGTTACATACCATGCACCCTGCTTTAGGGGCAACAAGACATACTTATGGGTGGCTTTTATATTTAAAAGGAAGGTTTAGGCCTATCAAAAGGAGTTATTTTGACAGATTGAATTTGCAGTTTTTAAAACTGCATGCCCAAGCTACAAATAATAGGCATGCAGACTTGTTTGTACTGTCACTGTAGTGGGTGGCAAAATGTTCGCTGCAGCCCATTGGTGACATTCAACTTACAGGCCCTGGGTTCACTTTGTACCATATTGTAGGAACTTACAGACAAGTTAAATATGCCAGTTAGAGTTATGTCAATCTTAGCAGGTTGAAAGGGGGAGCAGAGGGACTGGCAACGGGTTAGAAGGGGTGAAGTGCAAAGAGTTCTACAGCCAGCTAAAATCTCGGGCCACACCAAGCTAAAGATGGTAATTTCCAACACTTGCCAATAGACGTTTTCCATGATGTATCCATTTTTCATTAGAAAATGGAGGTTGCTCTTAGCACAGTTCAGTGTTTGATTTATTAAATATCAAACCTAATATAATAAATTGTGCAACAGTGCTGTTATCATGTGGAATATTTCTTTTCCATAAAGTTTGCACACTCCTTGGTAACTCCTTATTATAGCACTTGGCTCAATAACTGCACACACAGAGAAACACCATTCCCTTGATCCCTAAACCTTTTTCTTAAAAGGTTTAGATAATTTATCTAAAATAATGTTTTTGAACTTTAAAGCAATATGTGAAATAAAATGAGCACACTGCAAGTTACGGAAGATAAGCTTAACTATTAAAATAACTGCAGGGACATAAAGCAAACGTGTTGATATTCAGATACCTTAGTGGCTTAAGGAACTGTAACAGCGTTTTCTGGCCATTAACTTTAGGTCACAGCATCTGAACCCAGCAGGCATCATTTAAAGCCCAGTGGAAAAAAACATAATACTGCTTATTATTTAAGAGCCATAATCAATTCATTTTGTGGTTTAATATGAGGTCTATAAATGATTCATAATTCATACAGTTTAATGAACTTTTCATCTTAAATAAACATCATGATAATAGGGGTGGCATGAATGATTTTTTTTTTATATATAAAGCACTTTCTGACACTATCTTCTGGCCTCATACTTATATAAATATTAGGCACACATATCTTCACACTCAACCTCATCCATTTGATAACAGAAGAATTAATATTTGAGTAAGGCCACTGATATTCATCATCATCATTAAATAATCTTTATTCGGTTAATTCAAACCATAAAAGATACAATAAATTTTAAAAAATGCACATTCAATCAATACAACATTTCCCATTTGATGTTAAACATAATAAATAGTACTGTCCTAAATTCACAGTAAGAAGACAGATAACAATGATGTTTAACTCTTTCTAAAATGTATAAAATACATAAAACATCCACCATTAATAGCAAATAGACCTCTTTTATCATTATGATTATGCATCTTCTCTCTGTCTAAGTCTTATGGCCCCTTTTGAAAAACTGTCCATATTAAAGCATATAAATTCATTAGGTTGCATTTGTAAAAAAGTTAATGCAGGCCTAACTTGAGTAAATTGTTTCGCTTTCAATAAAGGTAAAATATACAGTTTTTGGAGAGATCTATAGTGCTCACAAAACATTACAAAGTGCATAGCATCTTGGTCTGAAAAGGAATCACAATTACAAGGTTCTAGACTTTCAGCTTTGTTCCAACCACGAGGCTCTGCCAAGAGCTAGTGCAATAAATGTAATCTAAATCTTGTTAATAAAAATCGATGGTGAGGGTTTGTGGCAGTTGAAAGATAGGCTTCCATTGTCATACTTGACTGCAGGGTAACTATTTATTTATTTACAAAACTTGATCCTGTTCCCGAGCAAAGAGCAAAATTATTTCATCAAAAAGTCAGTCCAAAGAGTATCAATCCAAAATCTGTACTTCAATGTTCTTCTTTATTTTCTAGTTGTCATCACATTCAAAAGCCATAGATATTTTCAGATGGTTCATATCAACACATAGGCGTAACCGATGTAGCCAACACATGTTTCATCTTGGGAGCCTTTTCCTCCCATGGTAGTGCAACTGCATAGTTGGTAATTCCCTCGCCGGGGCTCCCCTACGCCACATGGAATTCAGCATTACAGTATCCCGATGAGTAGGCATGCAAGTGCTCTTGAGACCTATACACTACTCCTAAATTCACTTGGTTCAGCGGAGTTCACTGAAACTACAGTAACCCTGCTATTAAAAGCGCAGATGCACTGGGGCCTGTGATTCTGCTGATGTGTACTTCCTCTAAACCAGTGGGCTCTACAGTGTAATTCATGTGTGTTTTCTGACCAACTTGCTGTCTGTAATGCTTAGATGCTATCATGTATGATGTTGTGATTTCCTTTAGCATTTATCAGGATACCAAGCACTAATTCAGTATTGGCATGATATGCAGAATGTTTCTAATTTATGTTGTTTTGGTCTTATGATATCTATACACTATCGAAGTATATTTTTATATAATCCTGTGTGAAGTCTCCTTTGTGGTGTATTCATTGTGTCCCTGGTGTGAGTGTATTGAGCAAACGCTTTACACATTGTCTCTGAGGATAAGCCTGTCTGCTCTGCGTCAAGCTACCAGAGGGTGAGCACAGGTTATCTTTGGCGTGTAACTGACTTGCTCTTTCTAGAGTGGTGGGATCTGCCTTGCTTCGATGTATACCCTACCAAACCTAATTTCTAACATTTATAGCATGGCCATAATCAAGTTTCGAGCGGACAAGTATTTGTACTGCAGTCTTCAGGTCTTACAGTGGGATAAACAGTTTGATTATTTTGAGATGTTTTAGGGTGTAGAGCACACCTATGGCAGAATCATTGACATGTTTTTGTTTAGGGTGATTACTAGGGACTTCACAGAGTTGCGGAGTGTGAGAGAGCAGTTAAGAGTGTCCCTGCTCTGAAGCCATTTTTGAATTGGCCTTGGGGAAAGAGTAACAGTTCAGTTTTATTAGGGTTCAGTCTTAGGTGATTAGTGCTTAGCCAGTTTTGCATCTTGGTTAGGGTGGTATTCATGTGGCAGATGTCACTGTGGGATGATATTTTGTAGTAAAGTAGCTCGTACAGCAACTATACACATCTCACTCATCTCTCTCTTTGCTTGTGCTACAAATGTATGTTGTCTCTTGACCCACAATAAGTCCTCACAGATAATCCTTTCTAACACCTTGTATATATCAGAATGTCCTAAATCCGCAAAAGAAGATTTAATGTACCTAAGCCAGGGAATACTACCAGCCCTCTAAGGTTTCATGCAGTCCTTCAATATAGCATGATTCAATCCCAACTGTGTATAAAGCCACATTGATATCCATCTAAACAAAGGTCGCAAAGTTAGCAAATCTGATATGTATCCTATCCCTAATTCTTCGTGCAGGATATAAGAAATTGTAGATTGGAAAACAGATAATAAGCACCCCATACATTTATTTTCAACTGCTTGTAGTTCTTTCGGCCTTTTTGAAACCCCAACTATCGCTACCATAATTCGCTGTGGAGATACATTTAGACTGATAAATCAGGGCCTTAATAGACTTCTCTTCCAGGTGGGAACTAAAAGCAAACACTGAGGTAGCGACCCTGACAATCTCACTTCTTTTAGCTCTCACCAAAGGGCCCCATGAGCCTTTCTCATCTAGTAAGACCCCAAGATAAGAAATTGCCTTTACTTTAGTAATATTGTATCCCTCTACAATACATTTTCTGTGTCCCTTGCCTCTAGGGTCCATAACCATTGTGTGTGATTTGTTATAGTTGTTACTCTAATCCAGATATTCATAAAACTAACAAAAGACTCAAGAAGTTGTTGTAGGCCCACTGCGGTTCTCGATATCAACTCTCATCATCAGCTTATAGTAGGGCCGGGATAAGCTGAGACCCTGTCCATGCGAAATCTTTACAAGCAGGACATACTATAGGCCCCAGACTATTTGTATATAGTGTGAATAAATGTGGGGCAAAGATACATCCACTGAAATTCACACTTGGGACTTTCAGAGTTCTGTAACAGGTACATTTGCCCTTCTGAGTATTTAAATACCTATGAATGGAATTGGAAAGGGCAACACAATTAGATAATTACAATAATATGAATACACACACTGTGAGCAGATTTACACTAACATGATGCTTAGAAAGCATGCTTCCATCAGGACTATGACTTTGAGGAATGCTGGGCTTCCTGGTCGATGTATCCTGTTTGGATTTGTGGTTTCCTGCCAACTGAAATCAGGCGTTGTGAAGAGTAACTTTCTCACCAACTTTCGGATTATCAATACCAGGGACTATTGCTGTCCATAACTCTGTGTCTGAATCACTCAGTATTCATGGGTTCGTGTGTTCACATTTCCCATGTTTGTGTCTCTCCTTGCCACCTCATGTTTTCCATGTATTTATATGTCCTTATTTCCCTGTGGTTTTGATGTGTTGGGGAAGAAGTGTGAGGGTGATGGTGAGCGGGAAAGGTATAATGAAGTTATGATGGATGGTGCACAGGAGGTAGGAAGTTATAAGATACTAAGGGCCATATGTACAAGCACATTTTCCATAGACACAGAATAGGTAAAACCCTTTGATACATCTGGCCCCTAGACACAGAAATCCTCCGACGTACCGGGAGGATTATGTTTGTGGAAAAGTGTGATGTTCCATTTTAGTGGGGTGTCATTTTACTTTTCAGTATATTTCATTTTTCTTTTCATGTTATTTTATGTATTAGTTGTGAAATGATTGGGTTTTGATTCTCTTGGGTTATAAAGGGAGCGGGATGTATTGTATCTTCGTTTGATGGGTTTAGGGTACTTGTTCCTTTAAACCTAGAATGTTGTCTTACTTATGTTCTAGTGTTTTGGTGTACTATGACACAGTTGTGTTATCTCTGTGGCCAGTTGTCTGCTGGCTGGAGAGGGAGCATAAACTGTCCTCAATAAAGTATCTGTTGAACGTTCTAGCGACCTCTTGGCTTTCAATTACAAGAGGTTTCTTGCTAACTCCTGTGTCACCCGTATTTCAATGTCTATCATTGTTCATATATCTCCGTGTCTCCAGTAGTTTTCCACTCTGTGTTGCCCCGAGTCTGTACTTCCCTTAAACTTTATGCGTTCCCCTTGTTAGCCTTTGTCTGTGTTTGTTTTGGGCAGAGTTATGCATTTTTAGCAAAATGCAGTGCAGCAAACAAAAATTGCTGTACTGCAGTGCACAAGGGGAAGAAAACAGCACAGAGCCATATTTATTGAAAATATCCTGGGGCTGCTGTCATCCCTTGCACTGGTGTACAAACTGGATGCCTACCACCAAGTATAACCTTTGCACCATTGTGCAAAGGTGTGTGTGTGATGTCTAGCATAAGATTTGTTTCAGTATAAAATCCAATGTCTAGATACATTGTAATATATCCCATTAGACTGTGCTGTACAATGCAGCACATGTGCAATATGTGAAATGTTTGGAGAAAAAAAAACATTTCTCCAAGTTAGCATCTGCTTCAAGGAGGCATTATTTTTATGCAAATCTTGGTCTGACTATCTTAGTAGATCGGACTTTGCGTCGCAATTTATCAGTGTATGTGATGATTCATCCACTTCACACTAGGGGTGGGCGGAATTCGCGTAATCGCGTTACGCAAATCTCCGCGAAACGGTAAAAAATCTCCGCGAACACGCAGAAATTCCGCGAACACGCGGAATTGCTTGTTCGCGATACTTTTTTCCTGTTCGCGATCGCTGTTTGCGTGCTCGGGGTGAAATATCTCGCGAACACGCATATTGAGAACGCGAACAAGCAAAAAATTTCGCGAAGTCGCGGAACGCAGATTTTTGGGCAATTTGGCGCTCTCCGCGGAACGCGAAATTACCCAAATTCCGCAAATTCCGCGAACGGAACGGAATTTACCGCCCAGGCCTACTTCACACCCATATAATGCCCCCTTGGTACAAAGTGGTGCAAAGCTGTGAAATGTGCCATTTGCACCAAAAAGGGCACCTTTTGTGCTGGAAGAAAAATACCTTTCCAAGACTTTGCACCACTTTGTGCCACGTTGCATAAGTTTGCACCAGTTCAAAATTCTAGTAAATCTGACCCTTTGTGTCTCTCAGAACGTCTTATGTCTGGCATTACCTGTGTCTGTGCATGTCTGTGTACTTCTTTTCTGTCTCTCACCATCATTAAATATGTGTTTTCCAAGAATCTTCCATATTTGTTTTTTGTCTGTGTCACTGGCCATGCCCGATTTTATGGCATTCCATACACTGTTGGACTGGGAACTGCAACCAGCCCTGGCAGATTGCTGCTCGACTGGCCCCAGTGTGGGGGAGAGGGGAGGTTTGCTGGCGAGAACACCGCTCCCACTTTTTTTTACAGGGGGCTGAAAAACCGGGCCCCAGTCACAAAACCGCCCCTCACGGGTACAAAACGGGCCCCCACCCCTCCAGCCCACCGTGAAGACGCCCAGTGAGTGCTACGGCCTGTCAGTCCCTGGTTCTATAATGTGGTTAGGAAGTAAGTTAACTCCCTGAAGGTGATTGGTTTGTATGTGGAGACAACAATTGTGAGATGTTAGACCTGGCACCTTGGCGTGAGTCTCCCTTCCTCTTTTTGTCGCTGTGCCTCATGTGATTTTATGGTGTTGGCCGCTCAGCGCGCTGTGCCACTGCCAACCAGTGTCGCGGTGCGAGTGCTCCCTTGTAAATTGTATATGTTGGTTGAATTCCATGATTGGATTGTTTGATTTACTATCAGACCCCAGTAAAGTGCGCCAGGAGCGCCAGGGCATGTAAATGCAAACACCGCTGGTGGGCTTGCAGCACGGGTTGTGCCACCCACAGAAGCGGCCGGTAAAATACGTCTAAGGTCTGCCATCGCAGAACCTGCGTGCAGTCTGGTACTGACATGCTGACTGGCAAGTGCCCACACTTGCCGGTCCCTAAGAACCTTCCCTTAGCTGCATGTTAGTCACCCCTCTGGTAGGCCCACGGGCAGGGTGCGTTGTAAGCCTAAGGTAGGACAAGCCTGGATGCGTGGCATGTCCTAGTAGTGAATGACCGCCATCTTGTTGTTCACTACTGCAAGGCTACCCTGTTCTCATAGGCCAGTATGGGCGGCCTGGATTGTTACACCCTATGATCCTAACCGACCCAGGGAACATGGTAGAAGATCGAGTTTAGTATGCCTGAACTCGGAATAATAAGGTACATCTTTTCGCAAGGTTTATTTTAATATTCCGGGTTTGCAAATGCCGCTTTTAGAAAGCTGGCCTTTGCTTGCCTAAACATTTCAGCCCGCCTCTGCGTGATGTGTATCTGATGTCTTGCTGGTGTGAGTGAAAGGGCTGGGGGAACCCAGATGGGCAGGGCTAGGTAGCCTGGTGGTGAATAGGACGATCGACAGGTAGATGGGTGGGAGGAGTGCTCCTAGGCTCTGAATAGGACAGTGCTCTGCCACCTCAATGCCGGCTCCGCCCCCTGTGGAGCGTCTGAGGACTCTGCCCTGCACTCTGAAAGAAGAAGCCTGCATCGCGTAAACAAAGTGCTCAGAAACCGGACTGAACTAGGCAAGGGCCCCCCTGGCCTGGGAGAACAAAAGATTTGCTGTATAAATGGAGGAGCCCTGCTCCTAAGAAACTAGATCCGCTTTTGACCAAGAAGAATCTCTGCCTGAGGAGGAGGCACCGGGAAAGCTGTAGGAGGAAGACTGTCCCTATCCTGGGGGATTGGCCTGCAGTGGTGACCTTGCTGCCAAAGGGGAGAAGAGAAACTGTTGCTGAAGACTTTACTTTACTTTTACTTGCAAGACTTGTGCTTTTCCAAAACGATCTCCAAGGGCTTGGAACTGAGCTTGCCCCCTGAACTGAGCCCCAGGACCATTGGGCTCTACCTGATCTTCACTCGCCTGCCGCTGGACTGTGGTGTCCTTTCCCTCGCCGGAGCCGTGACCCTCGTGCCCCAGTCCCTCCCTGAGCCGTGACCAGGACTGCTTAGCCGCCCCCGCCTTGGGAAGAGCCTCGCTCGATCGGAGCCGCTCCCCCTACGCTGCCTGGGCTGCCCCTGTCACCTCGCTCGTTGGAGGCTCGCTGTGCACCTTCACCCTCCCGCCGGAATCGGCGTTTGTGAGCATCTCCGAGCCTCGGACGGCCCGGACGTATCTGCGTGCCCGGCTGCCCCGCTTTGTTCACCCGCCACCTGCAACACCCCGCTCTTGTCGTGAGCCTGAAGATCAGACCCCCATCGTGAAGTGTGGGAGCCCCGGACGCCGCCTCGCTCTTCTGTCGAAGAGCCGCTGAAATCCCGCACCCGCCTTTGCGTCAAGAAACAAGGTACTGTACTTACGAACTCGACCGCGAGCTCGCATCGGATCCAGGGTCCGCAACGTTCTGATTTCCCTGTCATCTGCCGCGTGCTTCCTGGGCGCTGCCTCAGCACGAAGTGCGCTGAGGCCTACAGTTACCTTGTGCCCGCCTAAAGAACTTTCCGTAACAAAGAGAACTTTACCGTATTCCTAAGAATTGTGGCCCCATCAGTTTAACGTTACTGGGCCTTGTATTGAATCTGCTGAATCTACATAAAAGCTTATTTTTATATACTTCCTGATTGGTGTCCGTTTGTGGTGCATGCAAGGGGTTTACTGTATGTGTAATTGCATTTGCTTAACCGTGTACGCCTGAGACTTAGCCTAGACTGCTCGCGCCACGCACCTAGAGGGTGAGCAGGGGTTATTCTGGGGAGTCATCCTTCGCCCTGACAAGAGGTAAGGGGTCCCTGCTTGTTGTGGGTTCACACCTGCGTCAACCGGAGCCCCCTCATTTCTAACATGAGACAATCCATGTGTAGCCGTTTTACAGTTATACCAACTTTGCAATGCCCTTTAAACAAATATAGGGGTTGGCATAAGTGATGCATCCTCAACGATCAGGATATGTATTGAGCACTTGATTGCCTATAACTACTGGGGACGGACCCATAAAATTGTCAATGTCAATACACCTTGAATTACATGAAAATGAGTAGAATCCAGCTAGAATAGGAGGTTGTTATAGGGGTAGAGGTAAAATAAAATAAGTGTCCGTAAGGTTTCAAATCCACTCTCCGTTTAAATGGGTAAACGATATAGATGTATATTTTGAAATTTGATTCACTTTAGTCACCTGACAAATTGTACTGTTCTCTTGTATTGTAGGCATGATCTATTGCCAAAATGTCTCAGAGATGCGAGGAAGCTAGCCAATATGTTGTGCACCTGTCTGAAGTTGGTGCAATATTGGAACATTATTTTTGATTCCTGTTTAAATGTTAAGTATTGACAAAGGCTGCTCTTCTGTAATGTATGTTGCTCATGGTGTCTCTAGTTTGAAATTTAGTAACTCTATTATAATTATGCTTTGTTAGACGGTTGTGGTGGCTAAAATTCACTCCTAAAATTGATTGGTTAGAAATTATCTATGAGTGATGTAACTAATGATCTTGATTTGAGTATAAATCCCGCCGAGGTCAAAGGTGAGGGCCTGTGTTTGCATTAGAAGAGGGTACTTTTTAGGTCTCGCCTAGGCAGCGCTTGCGCTGTCTCGTTGAGACATGCAGTAGATACTTTAGTGAGGGTCTGACCGCCTCTTTTTAAATAGTTGTTCTCATTCGTTCTTCAATGTGCCTCTCAAACTGTTTCTACTTGGTATTGGTTACAAGTGTTTGAAGTCCCTCCTTTTGAGCTGTTAGCCACACCTATGGCTATTGGCCCCTTTACTTGTATTAGGGGCGTTGCTTTGGTTGTTGGACTTTGTTTTATTTCCTGCACGTGATGCTGACCACGTGATGCTGATGGAATGCTCTCTAGGCAGAAACACATCGTTAAAGCACTTGATTTAGGCAGCAACACATCGTTAAAGCACGTGACGTTAATGGAGTGCCTCCCAGGCACGGACTTTTTTATCTGCACGTGATGCTGATGGAATGCTCCCTAGGCACACACATATGGTGCCCTTGTTTACGTTGTTTGTTTTTTTTCTTCGTTCAAGCCTGTGATGTTAATGGAGTGCCTGGATGTTTTATAGTCTTTTTTGTACAAATACACAAAGACGAGTGCCTTGCAAACCTTTAAGCAGACACTCGTTGTGTAACGTATTCAGAGCGGCTGTTGCTTACAGAGCGGCAGCTGCTTGGGATCGCAATTTACTTGTATTAGTCAATTTTTTCTGGGTCTTTCAGGGGCCTTGATGTGCCTTTCTTTTGTTTTTTAGTTCCAGGCAAGCATGTGATATTGTCACACGTTTCAAACTTACGAGCTCAAAGCAAGCTTATTATATTGACAGACTTTGAAAACTTTGCTGCGTGTGTCCACGTACATATAAACATGTTTTTGTTATTGCAAAGTTATGTTATGACTTTAATTTTGGGAGTCGCATGTTAACAAGTTTTATCGGTAGGTATGTGAATTTCTTTTCTCCCGGCGCGCCAAGATCCCTGTGTTTATTTATTATTGGAAGATCGAAATTTGCAATTACTTAACAAATGTTGAGCCATGCCGAGACTCGAACACTGGCCCCCAGGTCTCAAGTCGGCAGTTCTAACCGCTAAACCACAGCCTCTCCAGCAAATGGGACAACTGATTACATGCTGTATTTTTCTTCCCGTAATTACAAAATCGTAATTTGCAAATAATTAATAAATGTTGAGCCGATGCCGAGGCTCGAACCCTGGCCCCCAGATCTTTAGTGGGCAGCTCTAACCTCTAAACCACAGCCTCTCCAGCTATAGACAACGTTTTAGAAATGGGGGAACTGATTACATGCATTATTTTTCTTCCCTGTTTACTTATTTTTGTTACAATGGGGCACAACAAAAGTAAATAAATAAAAGGATAGAAACGTCAGGTGGCCATTTTTTCCCTATTTGTTTACTGTGGTTTCAATTGCTGTACCAGTGCTCTAGCTTGAAACATCTGAAGCTAAAGCACGAGTGCCGGGATTATTTCAGAAGTAAAGAAATAGAAAAAAATGCACAGTTTCTTTTTCCTTACTTTTCAAGCAATCCCGGCACATGCGCTTAAGCTTCAGATGTTTAAAGCCAAAGCGCGCATGCCGCCATCAGCATTAGGATAGTGGGGGGCTGCGCAATGCTTGTTTGTTTTTACAGCTATGGAAAAAACGTTCTTATTCGCAAGCTTTTCTAGGGGTGCAGTGTACTTGGTATCTCTACCGCGCGAGCTCAACCACTTTCATTCAGAGATCCTAAATACTCTTCGCTGCAGAGTGGAGAGAGACACGGGGTCCAGACGTTTATTTCACTCAACCCATTGCTGCTCGTTCAATTGACCTCGGAAGAATGAAAGGCTGAGTCGGTCCTGCTGAGATTCAAGCATGTGATGTGCAGGGGCCCGAGTGCCCTTAGGTGATTTCACACATTGGGTGCGACATGGCAATCTTAAAGCATTTATAACGTAGTTTCAGGCTCCTGACACTGGACCAGAATGTCCTTGATGACACTGGATTGTCTGCTAACATAATGAAAGGGACGGAAACAAGCTAGGTTCGCTTCAAGCTAAGTTTTACTCCCGGGCATTAAAGGTAAACCGAGTTCACACCATCACTGCTGTGTTTACTTAGCAAGCAATTTAGTCATAGAAAGAGGATTAGATGATGTTTTTTTTTCTTTCATTGAAGTCCGTGATGTTAATGGAGTGTCCCACACGCTTTTAAACAGTAAGCAACCACTCGTTGTACAGCGCATGCAGCGCGCCTGCCACTTAGGATGAGATGTTGTTTTAAAGTGTGGCATTTAGCCTTCTAAAAACGGGGGTCCCGCACGCCTTTCAACCCGTAAGCAGAGGAGGGCTTCATATGCTTTGTACCCTGTGAGCGATGTATTTAGCTTGTCTGTTGCTTCTGATCGGGCGTTGTTTTAAGGAAAATATGCTTTTAAAATATGCTTTTAAATGTGTGACACCCTTGGGATATAACTAGAGCTGATGCTAATTTATAAAATTTGACGATGCAGCGCTGTGTTTTTTTTGTTTTTTTCCGTTCAAGCCCGTGATGTTAATGGAGTGCCTGGATGTTTCAGCAATTCAATGTATTATTGCCAAATGCTCTGCTGCACATAATATTATGGCGCACACTATATGAACACAGTCTATATTTATTCAATAAGTTTATGAGCCTGCCCCCGATTTATTTCTTTATATGTGCTGTGTGACTAGTCTGGGAAAGCTGTGGCAGAATCGCTTGGTGTTAAAGCCGCACCCAAGTACTTCACAGCTCTTCTTGAAATCGTATGCTTCAGGAGCACAACGAAACCAAATAACTTCAAAGTAGCTGCATAGCTTGACGTCTGTCTTGTTGGAGCCACAAGTAACTACTTCACAAGTGTTTGCAAATAGCCTGCATATGTGTAAAAAACTCTATTGTTACTGTGAATTAGGAGGCTTCCATGAAAAGTAGCTTGGACAGCATATTGAAACAGTGCCCGCTTATAAAATTGCAAGTTTTATTCTTTGACGATTCGACCCGTAGATATAGCCGTGCTTTTTATCAGCACTATTTACATTACCCAAAACACATTCGCTTTGTTAGCACGAGGGGATTGATCTTATGTACTGTGTATAATGTGCACGGATACAAAGCTAGGCGCATAGAGGTGAATGGAACTGGATTTGATATCTCTGCGTGCAAATCTCTATTGATTTCGAATAAATGTAGTTTCAGACCGGGGCCATGCCATTGAGGAACCGTTTCTGCTGTCTGGGAACACGGGCCTCCATTGATGCTGCACACCGTTTGCTTACGTGAACGACAGTGTTTTCACCTCCTGCCCTTATGTTTTGAAATGTTTCGCATCCGGGCAGCATATGTCCACACCCTGTAGTATAACATACATTTTAAGTACAGCTAGAGTTATGCATGGCGAACACGCCGATGTGAGATGACAGTTTTTGCAGCAGAGACAGATGATTTACGTAAAAGAGTCTTTCATATTTACAAGTGAAATCGCTAGTACTGTAAGCGGAGCGCTATGCCATAGGGCTCTTTAGTTTTAAATAAGCAGTCTCTCTGCGTGACAATTAATCAAAAGCAAAACATATGAATGTAAGAAAACAAGTGTATGCTATAAATGGTGTACTCCTTTGCCCTGTGCGTATTGCACATGAGATACTTTATGTAAAGTAGCTTGCATGGCATGCTTTCTTGAGTACAGACGCACATCTTTATTGTGGTTCCCAGAGATAAGCACAAGTTTTATTGGAACCTTTTGGTCCACCATATAATTCCTTGTGTTCTCTTTAGAAGTGAAGCGGGGGTGTGGGTTTTATCACTTTTCACTCGACGTTTGTTTACAAACCTTTTTCAGAGGTTAGCTGCATCTGGTGCTGTGTTATAAATGTTGTGTTGAAGATTTCTTGTGTGATAAATGTAGGCCTCGTTTTCCTATGTCTTTTAATAATTATCTCTGCTTGATATGTAGTATTATATGTCTATTTATGGTTTAACTGTAAGAATAAAAATACTGTGACAACGTAAACAAAATATTGCACAAGTCATGAGGGCTTTTTAAAAGCGTGCAATTTATCCAAACAAATCGTGAGCCCCACTCATCTTTAAACCTGTACGCAAACAGTCTATGTACAGCGCATCCAGCACGCCTGCCACTTGGTATTGGGTGCTGTTTTAAAACCGTGGAATTTAGCCTTAAAAAACACGGGGGCCCCATACGCCTTTAAACCCGTAAGCAGACACTTGTTGTCCAGCACATGCAGAGCGACTGCTGCTTGGGATTGTGTGCTGTTTTTAAACCGTGGAATTTAGCCTTATAAAAACGGGGCCCCCACACGCCTTTAAACCCGTAAGCAGACACTTGTTGTCCAGCACATGCAGAGGGCCTGCTGCTTGGGATTGTGTGTTGTTTTAAAAGCGTGGAATTTAGCCTTATAAAAACGTGGGCCCCACATGCCTTTAAACCCGTAAGCAGACACTTGTTGTCCAGCACATGCAGAGCGCCTGCTGCTTGGGATTGTGTGTTGTTTTAAAAGCGTGGAATTTAGCCTTATAAAAACGGGGGCCCCACACGCCTTTAAACCCGTAAGCAGACACTTGTCATCGAGCGCATGCAGCGCCCCTGCTAATGTTGCTATTTTATTTGCCGCAATAGCCCCGGCTTCCACATATGAACACATATTGCTATACTAGCATGCCCCTTTAAATGTCACCAATGTAGCTGCTGCTGGTTTATAAAGATTAACGAGGCTGGGCTGTTACCAGCAAAGTAGCAAAGTGCTCGCCATCATTTTTAATGCGCAGCGCTACTCCGTGTGACATTCTTTGAGAGAGGTTGCGCATCCAAAGCTACGGGCAGAGAGATGGACAGAACAGCATTTTGTGTCACTGCAGCCGACTTCCTTCTTATTTAGCATAAACGCGATTTAAAGCTCAGCAATGGCACTAAGGGATTGGTTCGGGTGTTTGGGATGAAAAGTAGTTTGGACATCATATTCATTTAGGCAGAAACTACAATTATGTTTACCAATTAAGCAGCGCTATACATTTATGTGAGAGGTGAACGGGTATGACATATACGGAGCTAATTAACAAACCGCCGCTGCTTATTAAATTGCTAGCCATGATTTTTTATCGATCCGCACTCTAATATGTTCGCTACTACCCGTGTAACAGTGTATGTGTGTTTTTGCACTTTCTCTTTTCATAACATTCCATATTAACTGCCACTGGAACTCATAATAGAACTACTGCAGAGCAGTTGGGAAAGCAAAAAGGAGCAAGGTAAAAAGTACTTGTCTCCTACATTAAACCAAAAGAAATTCACTTAATAGAAACATAAACCAAATTACAGTGCACACCTGTAATGCAGCAATGCAATGCAGCACGCGCAATTGAATTTATTCTAATATTTAATTATTCTATGCACTTTATTTTCTTTAATGCTAAATAATAATAACCCACAACCTAACCCTCTACCCACAAATCAGCACTGCAGCAAATTCACACAAAAAAGCAATATCAACTGAATACCACTTTCATTTACTTACAAAGTTAAACATGTTTGCTATCACTACACCATAAAAACAATATTTTTTTATTGTATATAAGTCTAAAATAACAAACTGCAAACTTTTTGTATAAGTTAACAATTATTAGTTGGATTTACTGTATTAGTTACTGCTTTGATGGTTTTCAAATGTTTGCTATGTGGCTTTTGTGTGTATAACAAGTTCTGTTTGGAAGCAATTTCACTCTTGAGGCCCTATAGCTCAGCTAAAATATGCTTGACAATATATTACAAGGTTACAAACATGGATGCTATCACTTCATCATAAACAATTATTTTTCCATATTGTATATAAGTTTACATTAACAAAATGCAAACTTTTAATAATATACCAATTATTAGTTGGATTTACTGTATTACTTACTGTTTTCATGCTTTCAAATGTTTAGATACAAATAAACATTTCTACAAAGAAACTAAGTGATCCCATAGCTTTTATTAAACACAATTATACCATATAAAAATACTATCACACATTATTTCTAAAAAAAACGCAAACCTCATCAATATGGCGAGACCGATTGGCGTTGCCAATGCTTGTTTGATGATATGTTTCAGGCATTTATTTATACATTCGGTATGGAGAGAGCCCCTTCCACAGCTCCTTTCTTCCCTCTTTTGTCATCCTGTTCCGACGTGTGTGTTACATATGTGTGTGACAAGTGAGTTGTTTTTCCATACTTCGATTTTGAATATTATCTTGATTGAACATCTTCTTATATAGATGTTCTAGCAACATTTATTTGATCACACGTGGTCATTAGTCAAAATAGGTGGCTTATTTTAAGATTTTTGTGTTTTATCTTGGTCAGCATCAAAGATACTTTTTTTCAGGTTCATAACCATTAAAGTTACAAAACATCCATATAATACATTTAAAACATTTAACATCAATCAGCATCCTTAATATATAAATATAATAAAACACGTAAAATTCATAAAAGCCATATAACTTGCTCTCGTCAGACTTCATACAAATTACAATTTCATTACAATTGTTGCTAATCAATAAGACCAAGGATACTCCCACATATCAATAGCATTTCTATACAGTAACTAAATTAATCGTTTAATTCAAACCCAAAATCTAAAATGAATAAAGCTCATCCATATCACATCCTAAAGTTGTACAGTGTTTGAAAGAGCGCTATCAAGGAGGTTAGACCAATAGTTAATAAATATACACATACATTTATGTACATAGTCCATGAATACTTGAAGTTGTTTCCATAAAAAGGAGCATACTCTAAACATACTGTACATTATGATGATTTAAAAAACTTCTCTCTTTTTACCAAGGTGTTAAACAAGAGCTGACTCACAGAAAATACAACTGGACCAGTTGTATCGGTCATCGGTATTTACTTCACCTTCCTACAATGAGATACCCCCATCGTGCCAATACATAAGAAAGGGGATAAAGCATTGCCCAAAAACTATAGGCTAATCTCACTCCTGGATGGAACAGTTAAACTAATGGGCCGTTTGTTGTTAAACAGACTTGAGGAATGGGCTGCTGATAAAATTATTGTAATCCTGGCACAATGTGTTTTTAAAAAAGGGATGGGGACACTGGATCAGTGCCTAAACCTAAACCTAATTGCAGCAAAGTATACCAATATCAAAGGAGGGAATGTTTTTATGGCGTTCATGGATCTCTCCGCAGCTTTTGATTCAGAGAGGGAGACAGAGAGAGGGAGACAGAGAGAGAGGAGGGAGACAGAGAGAGAGGGAGACAAACAGAGTGAGTGAGACAAACAGAGTGAGGGAGACAGAGGGAGGGAAGGAGACAGAGAGAGAGGGAGGGAGACAGAGAGAGAGGGAGGGAGACAGAGGGAGGGAGACAGAGGGAGGGAGACAAGAGGGAGGGAGACAAGAGGGAGGGAGACAAGAGGGAGACAGAGAGAGGGAGGGAGGGAGACAAAGAGAGGGGGGGAGAGAGAGGGAGGGACACAGAGTGAGTGAGATAGAGGGAGGGAGACAGGGAAGGAGACAGAGAGAGAGAGGGAGGGAGACAGAGAGAAAGGGAGAGAGAGAGGGAGGGAGACAGGGAGATGGAAGGAGGGAGAGGGAGGGAGACAGAGAGAGGGAGGGAGACAGAGAGAGAGGGAGACAAACAGAGTGAGTGAGACAGATGGAGACAGAGGGAGGAAGGGAAACAGAGAGCGAGGGAGACAGAGGGAGGGAGACAGAGGGAGGGAGACAAGAGGGAGGGAGACAAGATGGAGGGAGACATACAGAGGGAGGGAGAGGGAGGGAGGGAGGGAAGGACTGAGCCAGAGAGAGGGAGGGAGGGAGAGAGAGGGAGGGAGACACAGAGTGAGTGAGACAGAGGGAGACAGAGACAGAGGGAGGGAGACAGGGAGGGAGACAGAGAGAGACAGGGAGGGAGGGAGAGAGAAAGGGAGACAGAGTGAGGGAGACAGAGGTAGAGAGAGATAGAGAGAGAGAGAGATAGATAGAGAGAGAGGGAGACAGAGAGAGGGAGAGTGATAGAGAGAGAGAGAGTGATAGAGGGAGGGAGGGAGACAGAGCGAGAGAGATAGATAGATAGATAGATAGATAGATAGATAGATAGATAGACAGACAGATAGATAGATAGATAGATAGATAGATAGATAGATAGATAGATAGATAGATAGATAGATAGATAGATAGATAGATAGATAGATAGATAGATAGATAGATAGATAGATAGATAGAGATGTGTGAATGCCGGGTCTGGTGGCTCAGTGGACAAAGGCGTCCGCTGCAGGGGCCTGTGTTCAACCTCATGGTCACAGTTTTTTTTTTCTCTCTGGCCCCGCCCCCTCCCCCACTGCCCCCGCCCCCACCGGTGCGGCCCTCGGCCACAAATCACACTGTAAGTTTGGCCCCCGAGAGAAAGTTTGTGAGTACCCATGCTGTACACCAACGGCGTGGAATCAGCAGTGAATCATGAGGTGATTGATGTCCGCGTGAACAAGAAACAGATTCCTATCCTGTTATATGCTGACGACGCCGTATTGGTTGCTAGGACCGGCTTAGCCCTGCAAAATCGAATAAATAATTATGTGTCCTATATGGCTGCATTAGATCTCCAGGATAACTAATCAAAAACCTATGTCCTTATAGTGGGGAAATAGCCTAAAAAATTACTGTTGTTTTTTATTGCTACTCGGAGAATTGAAATAACTAAGACCTTTTTATATTTGGGTGTACTTTTTAATAGTTCAGGGTCTTGGACAAACATGATAGAGAACAGATGTAATGCATTAGAGAAGAGCGCTATGGCTATATGTTCGTTCTCAAAAAATCTGGGCAGAAAGCCTTTGGAACCAATCAAAAAGATTTACTGTGGTAAAGCTATCGCTTCAGCTACGTATAGGGCAGGGATTTGGGGCATAACCAAAACTGAGGTATTACAGCAGAAAGAAGATGGTTTCTTATCTCTCCAGAAAGGTTTTTCAAATTATATTATGCACCAATATCTGCACGTCCCATTTATGTCTGATTTAATATTTAGAGCCCCTGTCCTACTTTGGCACTCAATCTGGACCAGGTATGCAGTGGGACATACTCAAAATATTATTGGAGACTGTCTATGTCTTGACAAGGCGCACCAGGTTCCATGGCTGCGATATGTAAAGAATACCCTGTCAACCTTGGGCTTTGAATCTTTATTCTATGACCCTCTCACCTGTTTGAATACCTCAAAAGCCGAAATCAAATCTCGCTCGAAAGGGTATAGGGATAATTAAAGGTATGCACTAAATTGTAATAAAACTATGGTGGCATTATATTTGGGTCTTCCACTTGACCTTGGGGAAGCAAACTCAAATCTGGCTTCTGTAACAAACGCCCGACACTGGTATGTATGGTTTAGATTCAGATTAAATCTTATCCCTTGCATGCTGGGCTTTCCATCAGGGACGTATTCAATCAACAAACTCCCAGTTTTCCCCTATGATGGCACCTCCACCAGATCTAATCTTCATTTTAAATTTTTCTGTAAATTGTATTCCTGTGTACGGAAAAAGTATATTCGCCCATTGTTTTTTCAATAGAATTTTGTACAATGTCGCCCAGCGCTGTCCTTTCTCCAAACGCTCCCTGACCCTTATGTAAATGTCTCTGTCGCATCCTATATATGCCTGGTTTTATCAAAATGGAGAGTGTTCAGCTCATAACTTGCACTTTAATTGATTGCGACACTGCTCTGCACTTTATATTATCGCTAGTATGAATTTAGTACGCTTTTACTGGGTGCCCCTTTACCTCGAGTTCTTTCTTATCTGGTATCATTTGCATTTAGTCGGCTTCAGCAGATGGTAGATGAATTGGCCCGTTGTCTGCAATCCAACCAGTTTTTTTTACTGCTTTGCATATTTTACTTTATAATGAATGACCTCAGTATCTTTTAACCTAGTGTTTTATGTAAAGTTTTAATATGGTTTCTATCTGTGTTTTACTTTGTGTTTTACTCAAATGTGATGGGAATGTAACTCTAAATATGTATTTTATGATTTATTGCGCTTTTATGATCTTAATGTTTAAGATCAAATAATGTTATTTTGATTGATTGATTGATACTGTAAATAATGACAAAGACCAGTTGAATAGAAAAGAAAAACAAGTGGCTGATTCTTATGATGATGATACATGTATTAATGAGCTTTTAAAATCTAGACCTCCTCCATATACAGACAAGGAAAAAGGCACAACTCCTACTGCTTTAGGACTAGATACAGATTCTGGGGGCGATAGTACAGTGGTGCAAGCTCCTACTGGAGTGATACCACGTACACCAACAGAGTTAGCGATGGAAGCAGTATGTAGTACGAGTAGGGATATAGGTGAGGAACCTCCTATGGAAATTAGCATTGGCATTTTAAAGATTGAATATAGTGAGATGCTTCATGCTTACAATGCTGATGAAATGAGCTATCTGATTAAAGAAGCAGTCAGATGTACTAATGAAGCACATGATCAATTCGAAGAATTGGCCGATAAATTGAGAGGTTGAAATTTTCAAAATGAAAAATGTGAAACACAATTATAAAATGGATTTTACCTATGCTGAAACTAAGGAAATGGGCTTGATTTTCTTATGAGCCCAGATTAATGATTTGATTGAGAAAACAAGGGATTAGAGTACTTTGAAGAACTATTGAGTGGGATGGAAGAAAGGGACAGATAAATGACAGTTTTGGAATTACCTCTGACAGAGGTACATAGAGGGAATCTTGTACATATGTCCTGGACACCAGCTGATTTATATGCGTTTGAACACACTTTTACAATGATGCAAGAGGATCCAGTAAAGTCGTATAATGAGATACATAAACTTACACACATTTCTCCGATGTTGTGGAGGAACTTGTATGCATTATTTGAGATTGTGGTATGTGGAGATTTGTGGTCAGAGTGTAAGACTGTAATTGGATGGCCAACACAAGAATCAGATAGAATTGGTCTTAATACCACATCTGCTGGAGAGGTAGCAGACAAATACAAGGGTGTGACTGAGTATTTGAAAAAATGAGTACCTGAAAAGGATATAAATTGGCATACAATTTTGAAAACTTCACAGGAGCCAAAATAGTCTGTGCATTCTTTTTACAAAAGGCTTATGCATATCTATAAGAGACACAGCTGGTTCAAAAATCCCAAAACAGACAGGCTTAGTGGTTATGTGTCAGCTTTCATGAATGGGTTGAGGCCAGAAATAAGTAATCACGTTCAAGAGAGTGAGTTGTGCTGCAGACAAAGACTATAGATAAAATATTGAAGTTAGTAAAAAATAGTAGTGATTATTTTGAGTTGAAGTAGAAAATGCTGAAAGAAAATCTGATCATTGTCCTGACAAAGCAAATGGGTTCAAACATGAATTTTCTGCAAACTATAATAAAATGAATGATTCAGATACAAATGCATGGTGGTGATAATGTGAATATGAGTGTTTAAATTATGAAAAAGAATACAGCTTGTCACTTCTGCATGAGAATTGGGCAGTGGGAGAGGGAATGTCAGAATTCTGACAGGATTCAATGGAATGAAGAAGAAATGCAGAGAAGTAAAAGAATGGTTCTGAATATGCAAACTTCAGAAAAGAATGTGTAGGGTCAGACATCATTTTGAATTTCGATGCCCATAGCTCCAGTGATGCAGCAAAACATGACTAATTACAGTCCATATAGTGCAGGGTACTAGTAGAATCATTGATTCTGAGTGATGAGTTGGCAGTGAGTAGGTCACAATGACGGTGCCTGAGGGAGTAGGAGGGTACTTGGAGCTGTATAGGAGGTATCCCAATCTGGCCCATATGTTGACAGAGAAGTTAATGCCCATCCCTTTTTACGTTTGATTGATACAGAGGGCTGCCAGTTCTACAGTACCTTATTTGGAAGTCACAAACCTATTCCGCTCTGGAAGAGAAGTCCAAGTTGTAGGGATCATTTATAAACAAATGGTAATCAAGTTACAGCAGATGTCCTCATTAAAATTGACCAAACAGTGAATGGGCACCAATATATTTTGTTTGATTCAAGTTCTGTGAACTTGTCGGTAAGGGACAGAGGGGCATAAGTATCAAATACTGTTACTGCGATTCACAAATAGCGATTTTTAGAGAATCGCTATGTGAGAATCGCAAAACGGGATGTATTAAAAATTTTGCAAATATTTAGTGATTCCTTGGCATTCCTTAATTGCGACTCGCAAATTGCGAATCGCAATTAAGCAATACCTTCCCATTCATGAATGGGAAGACATTCGCAATTTGCGAGTATCCATTAGGTACTCGCAAATTACGAATGCAATTTCAAGGGTGCAAAGGTGTCATAAGGACACCCTGTTGCACACCTGAAATGACCATGTGTGCATATGTGGCGCACATACATGCCCATGTATGCACTCCACAGGGCACTTTGAAAAATGCCAAAAAGTCACAAAAGAAAGAAGTCGCAAATTACCACCAACGTGAAGTTGGTGGTAATTTACGATTTCTTAAGGAGAAATAGCACAACTTGGGTGCTTTCTACATCGCATTTAAGGCATCGCAATTTGCGATTCCTTAAATGCATTTGCAAAATAGGGAATCGCACATTTTTCGATTCCCTATTTTGCGAGGGCCTTTTGGGATGATACATCCCAAAATACTTTTTCCCATTCGTAAACAGGCCGATTCTGAGAATCGGCCCGTTTGCGAACGGGAAATGGGCTTCATACATATGCCCCTTGATTTGTAAAATGAATTTGTGTGATTTATTGCACACCAGGCGAGGATTCTATGTTTCAAAATAAATTCATCAGATGTAAGAGTTGAGTTTTCACCAGTTTTAAAAGAGGAAGACCTGTCTCTAAATGTAAGATATACTGCAGAGATGAGGTTTGAGATTTTTTGGAACAGAGATTGGGTTAATCTAAAGAGCAAAGCCAGTCAACAAAGAAGATGCAATATTTCCCGGAATGAGTTAGTACAGACTTATAAAAAAGCCGGAAGATAGGATAAAGCCAGTGATTGAGAAGATGATTTAGCAGGGAATCCTCCAGGAGGTACTTGATAGTCTTTGTAACATTCCTGTGAAGGAATTAAAAAGCTGAATGGCAAGTGGAGAATTGTGCAGGATCTCCACCAGATTAATAAGATTGTTGTTCCATGTTGTCCAGTGGTACCGATTCCAGCACTGATTTTGTTTCAGATTCCATCAGAAGCAGAATGGTATTCAGTAATTGACTTCTGGCAATTGTTCTTCTCAATTCCTTTGCATGAGGAATCGCAGTTCCTTTTTGAGTTCCAATTTTTTAATTAAGTTCTCTAGTGGTGTACGATCCCAAAAAGGCATATGGAATGTGATGCCATTTCTCATCAAATTCTGAAGAAATATCTGGAGAGTTTAGAATTTAAAGTTGCCATATAATTCAATAAATGGTGCAATATAATGATGACCTACTGATCACATCCAAGACAAAAGAGGACTGTAAGCTGGATACAATTGCCTTGTTAAAACATCTAGCTGAAAAATGGACATAAGGTTTCCTCTACTAAAATGCAGTATTGTAAAAAGGAAGTAATTTATCTGGGGCACCATGTTGAAAAAGGTCAGAGGAAAGTATCATAAGAATGCGTTTCTGCCAATTCTGAAATTCAGCTGACTACCCAGTTCTATGTTTCTTGGAATTGTTGGGTACTCTTGTTTTCTTGATTGCAAAGCCTTTGCTAAATGTTACATGCAGTGTTGTCCAAGATTCAGTAGCAGTTAGCAATAAATGCATTGATGCATTTAAAAACAGAAAGAGAGTGCTATGTGCCCACACTTGGGATGCCTAATTACAAGTTGACATTTTTTCTGTTCTTGCATGACAGAAATGGTTGTGCACTTTCTATTCTTACACAAAAACATTGAGGTTTAATGCACCCAGTGGCATATATTTCTGCTGTATTGAATCCAGTAGCTGTAAGTCTTATAGGTTGTTTTAAATTGGTTACAGCTGTTTGCATTGCCATTGAACAAAGTGAAGGGACTGTGAATTCTGAAGTTCAGCCAACCTCCCAGAGGGCGGTTCAGATGTTTATTAGAATTGTTGCTACTGCTGTTTCTTTGAATGCATAGCCTTCAGTAAGGTTGACATGCAGTGATGTCCAAGATCCAATACAATTTGATGATAAATGCATTGATGTATTTAATAAACTCAAAGATAATTAGTGTCAAGTGCCTGCACTTGGGATGCCTAATTAAAATGTTATGTTTGTTTCTGTTCTATCATGAGAGAAATGGTTGTGCACTTTTGATTCTGACACAAAATATGAAGCCCAGTGGCATATCCTTCTGCTGCATTGGATCCAGTAGATGTAATTTTTTCAGGTTGTTTAAAATTGGTTGCAGCTGTTTGGATTGCCATTGAACAAAGTGATAGGACTGTGATAAGCCATACTTTATGTGTATATGTTCCACATTCAGTCAAAATCCTTTTGACGGGGCTGAGAATGCAGCATATAACAAACTTTTTCATACTTCAGGCAGGAGTTGTGATGACAGGGAAAATGAATATGGAGTCAAATCATGATTGTTTGAAATCGACTGAGTTATGTGCAAAACCAATACCAGATATTAAAGAAACACCTTTAGAAGTGGCTGATCTGATATGTTTTGCTGATTATTCCTGTTTAAGATACCAATATGTAGCATTCAGAGTGCCGATGCAGTATGCCCCATTTCTGAGAAACTCGACACATCCTCTCTGTCAAATGTTCTTCAGCACAAGTGGCAGAATTAGTTGCTTTAACAAGAGCCTGTCAGAAAATTGATTCATACTGCCAGCCAGTGTAATTTTGGAGTTGGCCATGACTATAAACAGCTATGCTTACAAAGGGGTTTTATGAAATCCTCTGGAGCTCCTCTAAAATAGTATTTATTACATATTGGATTTGTTGAAAGCTATACAGAAACAAAAGAAAATTGCAGTTGTGAAGTGCATAGTTCAGAAAGCTAGAAAGGACATGGTTAAGCCTGGAAACAAGTATGCTGACCAAGCGGCAAAGTATTGTGCATTACAGGATGACACAATTGTGCAGGAGAGTGAAACTGATTCAGTGCAACATGTGGAAAATGCAAGTTGATTCTTTATTGAGGCAATACAGACTTTTTTGAGTGAACTAAGAGATTTGCAGGAAGATGCCACAGAGAAAGAGAAAAGAAAATGGAAGAGTTTGGGCTACAAAAAGAATTATCAGGGTTTGTATGTAAATGCAGAACATGCATATGTGCTACCTGGTTCAGTGTTATATCCTATGTGTAAATATTTGAATAACCGGACGCATTCAGGTAGAGATAGTCTAGTTGGGATTTTCAAAAATTATTGGGGAAATACCGGATTTTGAAAGTTGCTGGAGATGTTTGCAACAGATATTTGGTGTGACATTTGAATAATTAAAGCAAGAGAACAGTTACTGTTATGAATCATATTGGAAAATCAAAAGGCTCATTTACAAGGCTCTAATTGGATTTTATTGAGATACCAAATTGTAATGGTTTGAAGTGCATCTTAGTAATGATCTGCTTGTTTTCTAACTGGTTGGCAGCATTTCCCATAAGGAGAGCAGACAGTCTTAAAGTAGCCCATCTGTTGTTGAGGGAGTTGATACAGTGATTTGTTCTTTCAACTTCTATTGCAACTGACCATGAGATGCATTTCAGAAATTAAGTTTTGCAAATAATTTGTACATCATTCAAAATCAATCAGAAATGTAATTGTAGTTATCTGCCACACTAGTCTGGTGCTGTGGAAAGAGCAAATGGAACTCTTAAGAACAAGTTAGAAAAGGTTTGTGCTTCTACTGGTTCAAAGTGGCCTTATGCCCTTCCCCTTGTTTTGATGAGCATGAGATATACTTTTGACAGAAAGACTGGTGTTACACCCAATGAGATGATCATGGGTAGAGCAGGGAGGCTTGCATACGTTCCTTGAGCTATACTAGATTTAATAACTGATGACATTGTGCTAGATTATTGCAATGGTCTGGCTGATATGGTTAAATCTGTCTCTCATCACCTAAATGTGGCAACAGAAGAATATATGAATATTCCATGTCATGGATTGAACCTGGTGATTAGATTGTAATCAAAAAACAAGGCCGCAAGTGGAATTTGGAAAAGCGCTGTAAAGGGCCATTCCAGGTGATCCTGATGACAAATACTGCTGTGAAGTGTGCAGGTGTACCACAATGGATCCACACTGCTCACACAAAAAGAGCTGAAGCAGTGGGTTAGTTGAATGGTCCAGAGAAGGGCACACACACAGGAGTCCAAAGTCACACTCAAAGTCAAGCTTAAGTTTGTAACTTAAATCCAGAGGGGAGTGAAGATATTGAAAACTATGAAATTGGTGAAGACAGAGAGCATAGGTAAACTGAATGAGTGAAGTTTCAGGTTAATGAAAATTCTGAAAGAGTACCTTAAATTCCTGAAGTCCAGTTTTAAAACAAAGATCAGAGTGATGAGCTGTTCAGGGCCAAAGACAAAAAGCATGAGTGGTAGCAAGAAGAAGTAGTCTCTGATACAAGTATTGAAAAGTTGCAGTTGAAGATTACAGTTACAAAGACCTTCAAAGGGAACAAGAAGTTCATTGTGAATGGAGCAGAAAAAGAGTCCAAGTTCGAGTCTGATCTCAACACAAAGATTCTTCTGGAGTTAAAAATCTCTAACAAGGACTGCTGCTGAGTGAAACAGACTAGAGGAAGGTATTGCAAGATAGAGAAATTGCAAAAGAAAATACAGTGAGATAGAAAAGAAACTTGAGAGACAGATAATGAGACTAATGGAAGTGAATCATCAGTTGCCAAAAGATCATTAAGCAAGAGAGTTCCAAATCAAAAATATGCTTCACCTGGTTGAGTGTATTATGCTACAGTTTCTGAAGAAAAAGATTAAACTGAGTTGAATGACTATACTTTTGTGAATCAGTGTCAGTACAAGTTTAATCAATTAATCAGAGAGTGAGTTTGAGTCAGGAGAGGTACCACCTTGAGCTTGAGAGACCTTTGAAATAACATTTTTGAGACTGTTGTTGAACAAAGAGAACTGAAACCTGAAACAAATTTGAAAGTGAACTTTAACTGAGATTATTTTGAATTTTTGATTTGATTATTGTTTTAACAAAATAAGAAGAAAGAAAATATTTATTGATTATTTGGATTTTACCACGATAAAATAATTTTTGTCTCAGTAGAAAATGGAATACAGCAGATGCCGTAAAATTGTTGGGTTCATAACACTGATAGTCTATTAGTAGTTTTAGTAGGACTGTTGTGCTTTGTTACTCCTGTGGCATATGTTTCAGATAGTATTAATAATGCTAATGTTAAAATCACTACCAAAAGACGTGAACTAAAACATGATGTATCACGCATAGAGAATATTTAATTTGTGTATTTAACGATAAGATGTATACTAAAATGATTAGAGGAAATGTAGAAATAATGAAGGTTTGTGGGTGCAATGTTTGCGCTTATCTTCCTAACTCTGCTGGAGAGAGATCTACTTATATGCATGTTCCGATTTCATATTCATTAATCTGTAGTATTTACTTTATGTTTTAATCATGATTAGGGTTTTTTCCTTACTTGACTGATTGTAATTTGTCTTAAGATGCTTTGCTTATCAGAGAAGATAAAAATATTAAGCATGGTCATTTTTTGAGAGTGATTGCACAAAACACGTATAATACTAACACTGTTCAAAGTTATGGATGTCTTGAGTAGAGAAGAGCATCATTTCAGTAGAGAATACAAGGAGAGAGGTGTAAATTCTTGTGGGAAAGTGGGAAGAACAGAGCATTGTGTTGGAAGAAATAAGGGAGAAAGAGGAATTTAGATTGTCAGGTTAGATTGTCTAAATTGAGAATGGAACAGGAAAAGAGAGGTAAGACGTAGCTCCTCGAAGAGAGGTAAGGTAGAAATAGTAGGAAAGAGTGGACGTGAGAGAAACAATGAAGTTAGTGGACATTATTTACTTGGTGGGGAACCTATTTTGAAAGGAATTTACCAGTGCTTATTTTAATTTGCTGAGGAAGTGGGTTGGTTTGTTTTAGCCATGGTATTTCCTAGAGTTTATCCTATGAATGAATTGGATGATGAACATAGCTTGAGGAGATAGTTTTGGTCATGTGATTTTATATATATTAGGTGCCATTATTCCTTCTGAGGGTGTGGCAATGAATGATGTGAAAATGAGACATTTGTCTACAGTGGTAGATAGACTTGTAGTAGATACAGCAGGGCCATTTAAGTTAGTGAATGTGGAAATGGTAAATGTTAGGGCTCTGGTAATACAAAATTGTATTGCTTTAAATATTATTTTGGCAAAAGTGGGAAGAGTCTGCAAGGGTATAAAGGCTAAGATGTGTTTATGTTTATTCCTGACAATAGAGGAGGCATACTGATTCTTTTATTACTAATTTAACTAACCTCCTGCATGAGATTAAGGGCCTTATTTACAACAAATGACAGTGCAGTTTCACAAGCCATTTTGTTGCACCGAGCTGACCCCACCATGGTGCAAGGGTGCCTGTGTCACTGGGATGATTGTTTTTGTGCAGGAAGGGACACATTCCTGCATAAAAACAATTATTGATGGTGTTTTCCTCTTTCTATTCTGCAGCATGCATTGGAAGAGGAAAAAACGAGGAGAAATAAAAGTATTTCTCCTCATTGCACCTTCTTACACCTCCCCTGGGGAGGAATAGGATTCTGATGCATTCCCAGGTTTACGAAATGTTGTAAATCTGGGAATGCAGCGTAATCCATGGGTGATGCATGGGAATACCCCCAGCAACACCCATGGCACACCCCTTTTACGCAAAAGGATGCCTGAAAGTAGGCCATATTTACAAGGCCATGACATGAAATGCCACGCAGGGTGACTTTGCGTGGAATTAAAAATATGGGCCAGCTCACTGCACTGCCAATGAGTTAAAAAAAAGTGATGCACCTGTTGCACAAGGGGCTTGTAAATGAGCCCCATAGTCTTTTGAGGAATCTGGTTTATGGGAAAATGTTGATTCATGGTTTAGTGAATTAGAAAATAATTTTAGTAAGGTTCGAGAGTGGTTAGGTAATGCACAAGTGTTTTTCAGACTATAATGACTCCTGTAATAATCATAATGATTTGTGCAATTGTTCTATTTCTTTTGCTAACATTTTCTGAGCGTATGATTAGTCGATACAAAAACAAAGGAAAAGGTAAATGTATGTCGACAAAGAGAAAAAAAAATATAGGAATGGAACTGGAAAGTTTCAAGGCTCATATCTACAACCAGTAAAAGATAGTTGAGGAACATTCAAAGAAACCAAGGATGATGAAATCTGCGGAATGATGAGTGATTAATAAAGTTTAATAATGGGGTTTAGTGATTATTAGAAAATAATCAGTGAGTGGAGGTTGTTAAAACCTTTCCTTAAATGCCCAAATCTGGGTGACAAATTATTCTTGAATACTAATGATTTTTATATTGAATGTAGGGCCCGATATATAAAGCATTTGTTCGGTCAAAAATGGCCTGTATTGCAGAAGGGGGCCGTTTACGACAGAAAAAATGCTTTTTCAAGTGTACAAACACCAAACTGCAATTCTAGCAAATCGCAGTTTGGGTTTGCAGCCAAAAATAGAATTGCTTATTTGGAAGGGGCCTGTTCCTTCCTCGAATAGGGAACCAGAAATCCAGTAGCAAAACGTGTATTCTTTACCACCAACTCAAAGTGGATGTTCACTCTTTTTCAAATGGGAAGGCGTCCCCTTGGGACACCTTCTCCTTTGAGAATATTCAAAAAACCTTTTTTGCTTCAAACCACTGCCTATTCTTAAAAAGTAAAGATGAAATGTTTCATTCGTTTTTTTAAACATATACCATTTTTATTTAAGGAAAATGAACTACATTAAAAAAAGATTGCTTTATTTAAATCAATCACAGATATGGTGGTCTACTGACCCCAGGAGGCCACCATCCCTGTAATGGCAGTGGATCCTAGTGGGTCACAAATTGTGACCTACCTCATTTATATTCAATATTGAAGAGGTATATTTGAGACCCTCTGCGAATCTCTAATTAGGATATAAGAACCAGAAATAACTGGTACCAAATATTGATTCCCCCAAAATCGCTATTTGGTAATCTCTTTACTCCTACCAATCAATGTCCCCCTGTGTGTCTTCTCTCCCGAGAGATTTCGGAGCATGAGACACTGTGACGTAATTGGTTATTTTAATTTGGAGACCATGTATTTTTATTGAAACTTTTCATCATGTTCACAATGTAAATTTGTAAAGGATACTTCCGCTGGAAGTTCTGATGTAGGTTTGCTAGCATACACCAGCTGTTGCTGTGTAAGCTAATGGAAGATTTTCTCAGCCTTAGAAAGGGGTTAGTGCTATAATAGTTTCTATGAAAATTGTGATTCTGATTTGTCCAATGTATGTTTGCAGTTTTAGCTTATTGCCTAAGTGTAAAATGTTTATGAAAACCCCTGGTTTTGGGGCGGAATGTTGAGACTTTTCCTTTACCCCTAAACACACTGTTGGTGTTCCTTTTGAATCTGACAGTCAAAATGTGAAAACCTTTTGTTTATCTCACAGGACTCTGTCCAATGATTAATAGATGTCCAAATTTATTAGAGATCCTGTCTTTATGACTATTTGCTGCGTATCAGGATTTAGAATTATTCATGAATTCTGACTATGCATTTTGTAGTTGTACTTTCACAGCATTGCATTCCTATTCTCTGTTTTGCCTATTTTGAGATTTTATCATAAATCTTTTAAATTTTTATTCATACTCAAACTCAGTTACTGAGTGGACCCAATCATTTATTAAATGACTTTGCTATTTGCATGGCCTGATGTTAAAAAGGATGTTGACTCTTATTATCTAGATCAAGATTTGTGGAGTAGAGCTGCTGAATGTCAATTGTGGAGTGATCTAAATATTGTGGTGTTGGTAAATATTGGGGTTCAGCTCCCTCAAAAAAGGTAGCAGAGGATGGTTGCTTAAGAGCACTTCTGTATTATTCGCAATCACTATAATAGTCCCAAATTGTTACCGTGATTGAATTTTGAGACTTTAATTACATCTGGTGTTGCAAAGACTTTGGAGAAGAGATTTGCTGAGTACTTCTGAATGATCTGTAGTGTAATTATGACTAGGGGGAATTGATGTATTTAGTTGTATGTTGTTGTGCGTGCTTGAGGAATTGATTTCTGTTTCTGTTGTGAGCTGTTTGGTTATGCAATGACAATTGTGGGTTCTATTGGTGTAATTATCAGTCTTGTGCTGATGTATTAGTTATAATTGTAAACACCTTTGAAGACTATTTTAAGTTTTTTTGGTTGGTTTGGTTATTGGATTCATCGAAATCCAAGATTTCAAAATATACTAGTTTTACATGGCTTTAATTGTGGTGTGTAGAGCGAGGCTCCACTTACACATTGATGATGATTCTGAACTAATGAAATTTCCCTTTATAGGTTGTGTGTTTATTTTGAGTTGGTGAGTGCAAGGGAGCGAGCTCACTGACTAATGTGGATTACCGCTGGACGGGAATCTACCTAGTGTGAATTGTTGTTTATACATGCTTTTGTTTCTTATTTTAGTCAAACAGACAAGGGTTTGTTTAGTTAATTCATTTTAAAGAGGTTGTGCAATTGTTTTCTTGTTCACGAATTAGTCATGATGTGATTGGTTGGTCAGACAGAGAGTTGGGGTTGCTGATTTGTCAACACAAAGCAGTGCTCTGATTGGTTAGTTACTGACAAAGCTGCTCTGTGATAGGTTGACCTTTGACAGAGGCATGCTTTGATTGTTTGCTTGTCTCTAGGTTGTTTGCTATGGTTTTGAGTTGATTTTTGGAGTTTTTTAAAGTAGAAATAATGGGAAGTTTGTTCGAAAACCCTAAGGGTAGAATGGTACCTAGTGAGGGTCAGAAATTGCTACCCGATAGAATGCTAGCTTATGAAATGATGAAGGAGATTGGGTACTATATGTGTACCTGGATTTCAGAGTCAACAATATCCGAGACACTGTTTGCATCTCCCAAATGGGTTGCAAGGGACCTGTCTAATTTATATTTATGAGGCAAGTCACAGTTTGCGACCCATTGGTAATGGCCAGCACCCACAGGGATGGTGGCCTGCTGGAGATAGCAGACCACCATGTCCGTGACTGCTTTTAAATAAAGCATTTCTTTTTTTAATGAAATGCAGTCCGCTTTCCTTAAAGGAAAACAAAATGCTTTTCAAAAATAAAAAATAAAAGTTTTCTTTTCATTTTTTCAGAGCAGGCGGTGGTCCTTGGGACCACTGCCTACTCTGAATCGTTTTTGGCGCCCCCATTCTCAAAGGGTAAGGGGTCTCTTGGGATCCCTTCTTGTTTGCGCATGGCTTGCCACCAATTTGAAATTGGTGGTAAACTGAGAATGTTTTACGATTGTATTTACAGTTCCCACAGACCAGTGCGACTCGCTATGAGGAAGGGATGCCCTTGGCATGCCCCTTACTACTATGACTCGCAAACCCTACTTTGCGAGTCAGTGATAGTTTACTGACTCAAAAATAGAGTTTGTACATTTGAAAATGCATTTTCCCAGGGGCAAACGGCTCTTGGGCATTGGACATTGGACATTCTGACCCCAGATTTCTTAAGATAAACCATGTATGACATGAAGCCGATACTTGGACCTACTACACAGTTTGAGGCGTTTAATAAAAGAGATGGTGTGGTGACAGAGAAAGAGAGAAAGAAGGCAGAAAAGCAGGTAATTTATGCATTGGCTTGAGAGCAAAATGGATCTGCAGGAAAAGAGCTGAAGGAAGGCTATGATTGAATGTGTAAAGATATTCTCTGCTACAACTACTGAAAATAATGACAAAGGCAAGAAAAGAAAAACAAGCAGATGATTCTGATGATGATAAATTTATAAATGAGCTTTTACATTTTAGAACTCCTTCATACACATGCAAAAAGAACAATTGATCGACAGAATGCAGAACAATGTCATAAATTCTCCCCAGTACAGAGAGCTGGACCTAAATCCATCGTTTTTTTGCTCACCATGCCATTCCAGTTTGGACCCAGCCATATGCAAATCTGTCTTGACCCTGCACCCAATGGGAACAGTCCAGCCCGAACTGCCAGGCCAGGTCCTCCCTGGACTGGAAACAAGCATCCTAGGACCGGTTTCGGGCTTTCAGCCCTCATCAGCCAGGATAGCTTGACTCCAGTGGCATGGAGATCACAAGACCCACGTCTGGGCATACCCGTCCCACTCGGGGTGACAAATGCAAAAAGAACAATTGATGGACAGAATGCAGAACAATGTCATACATTCCCCCCAGTACAGAGATCTGGGCCTAAATCCATCGTTTTTTTGCTCACCATGCCATTCCAGTTTGGACCCAGCCATATGCAAATCAGTCTTGACCTTGCGCCCAATGGGAACAGTCCAGCTCGAACTGCCAGGCCAGGTCCTCCCTGGACTGGAAACAAGCATCCTAGGACTGGTTTCGGGCTTTCAGCCCTCATCAGCCAGGATAGCTTGACTCCAGTGGCATGGAGAGCACGGGACCCAGGTCTGGACATACCCGTCCCACTCGGGGTGACAAATACAAAAAGAACACTTAATGGACAATATGCAGAACAATGTCATACATTCTCCCCAGTACAGAGATCTGGGCCTAAATCCATCGTTTTTTTGCTCACCATGCCATTCCAGTTTGGACCCAGCCATATGCAAATCAGTCTTTACCCTGCGCCCAGTGGGAACAGTCCAGCCCGAACTGCCAGGCCAGGATCCTCGCTGGACTGGAAACAAGCATCCTAGGACCGGTTTCGGGCTTTCAGCTCTCATCAGCCAGGACAGCTGGGCTCCAGTGGCATGGAGAACACGGGACCCACGTCTGGGCATACCCGTCCCACTCAGGGTGACAAATGCAAAAAGAACAATTGATGGACAGAATGCAGAACAATGTCATACATTCTCCTCAGTACAGAGATCTGGGCCTAAATCCATCGTTTTTTTGCTCACCATGCCATTCCAGTTTGGACCCAGCCATATGCAAATCAGTCTTGACCCAGCGCCCAATGGGAACAGTCCAGCCCGAACTGCCAGGCCAGGTCCTCCCTGGACTGGAAACAAGCATCCTAGGACTGGTTTCGGGCTTTCAGCCCTCATCAGCCAGGATAGCTTGACTCCAGTGGCATGGAGAGCACGGGACCCAGGTCTGGACATACCCGTCCCACTCGGGGTGACAAATGCAAAAAGAACAATTTATGGACAATATGCAGAACAATGACATACATTCTCCCCACTACAGAGATCTGGGCCTAAATCCATCGTTTTTTTGCTCACCATGCCATTCCAGTTTGGACCCAGCCATATGCAAATCAGTCTTTACCCTGCGCCCAGTGGGAACAGTCCAGCCCGAAATGCCAGGCCAGGGTCAAGACTGATTTGCATATGGCTGGGTCCAAACTGGGGTGGAGTAATGGGCAAAAGAACGATGGATTTAACCCAGATCTTTTGACTGGGGGAGAATGTTTGCATTGTCAGCATTCCGTCCATCATTCGTTTGCTGAACACTTTTCGCCCTAAGTGGGATGGGTATGCCCAGACGTGGGTCCCTTGCTCACTGTGCCACTGGATTCAAGCTATCCTGGCTGAAGAAGGGTGACATACCCTGAAAACGGTCCCAGGATGATTGTTTCCGGTCCAGGTAGGACCTGGCCTGGCAGTTCGTTCTGGATTGTTCCCATAGGGCACAGGGTCAAGACTGATTTGCATATGGCTGGGTCCAAACTGGGGTGGCATAGTGGGCAAAAGAACAATGGATTTAACCCAGATCTTTTGACTGGGGGAGAATGTTTGCATTGTCAGCATTCCGTCCATCATTTGTTTGCTGTAACACTCCTTCATACACAGGCAGGGCAACAGGCACAACTCCTACTGCTATAAGACTATATACAGATACTGGGTGAGATAGTACAGTGATGCAAGCTCCTACTGAAGTGATACCAAGTACGCCAATAGAAGTTAGTGATGACGGCAGTACCTAGTATCTGAAATCCAGATTCAAGACACCACACCTGTAAAAGCAGTGGTAATTAAGGAGACTCCTAAAGAAATTAGCTTTGGCATTATAAAGATTGACTTTGGTGAGATACTTCAAGGCAATGTGAATTTGAAAAGGTGTTGACTTACAAAGCTGATGAAATTAGATATTTGATTAAAGAAGCAATCAGATGTGCAAATGAAGCATATGATAAAATAGAAGAATTGGCTGATGATTTAGAGGTTGACATTATAAAAATGAAAAAATGTGAAATGAAATTACAAAATGGATTTGACACATGACGAAATTAAGGAAATGGGCTTGATTACTTTAAGAGCCAATATTAAGGGACAGAAAAAAATCAAACAAAAGGGGCCAAAGGTAAGCTAGAAGAGTTGCGAGTGATTCAGGTGTTGGGACAGAGACAGTTTTGGAATTTTCCTCAGCGAGAGGTACATGAAGGTAATATTGTATATGTACCATTGACACAAGCTGATTTAAATGCATTTACACACAATTTTCCAATGTTTTGAGAGAATCCAGTAAAGTGGTATGATGAGATACATAAACTTACACACATTTCTTAGATGGTGTGGACAGATTTGAATTAATTATTTGAGAGTGTGGTTTCTTGAGATTTGTGGTTAGAGTTTAAGGCTGTAATTGGATGGCCGACACAAGAATCAGGTAGAATTTGTCCTAATAATGCACCTGTTCCAGAGGTAGAAGACAAATACAAGGATGTGAATGAATATTTGAAAAAATTAGGGGCATATATACAAGCTGGCGATAAAAAATTATCGCCGCTTTTGCGGCCGTTTTCGGCCGAAAAGCGGCGATAATTTTATCGCCTAATTAGCAAGGTCACGCTAACGCGTGAAACCTTGCTTTAGCGTGGGGATTCCAAACGCCCAGCTTTGCATCTCTAATGAGATGCAAAGCTGGGCGTTCCTGACCTAACATGACAGGAGAAATGTCGCTAAGCGACATTTCTCCTATCATCAAGCCCCACGCTATGAAGCATAGCGGCAGGAAAAGTAGCGATAACCCCTGTTATCGCTACTTTCCTTAAGCCTGCTTCAGGACTGACTTAGCCATGATATCCTATGGAAGGTGGATATCTTGGCTAAGTTTGTGAGTCCCTATCAGCAAGCTAACGCCACACTACGTGAGATTATAGCTGGGTTTCCAGCGATAATCTCACGTTAGGCAGTTAGCGTGAGGATTTTTATCGCTGAGGAGATAAGCGTTGCTAATAGCACGCTATCTCAGCGATAAAAATCCATGTTACCCGGCGATATTTTTCCTCACGCTAAGAGCGCTGAGCGGTAATTATCGCCGGGTGTTGCTGATATGCCCCTTAGTTCCTTAAAAGAAAATAAATTGGAGTAAAAGAGTGCATTCTTTTTACGATAGACTTATTCATATCTATAAGAAATACAGTGTAGGCAAAAATCTCAAAAAAGATGGGGTTAGTGGTTTTGTGTCCGCTTTTGTGAATGGATTGAGGCCAGAAATAAGGAATTACATTGAACAGAGTGGGTGATGCTCGAAAACAAAGGGTTTAGATGATATCTTGATGTTACCAAAAAATAATAGTGACTGTTTTGAGATGTAACAGAAAAAGCTTAAAGAAAAACTGACGATTGCCCAGACTAAGCAGTTTTAGAAAGGGTTTTGAATCAAATGGGTTCAAATATGAATTTAGGGCAAACTGGAATGAATGGAATGAATCAGATGCAAATGCATGGTGGCAGTAAGGTGGCAGTAGATGTAATTGTGTGAATATGAGTGTTGAAATGAAGAAAATGAATACAGTTTGTCACTTCTGCAGGAAGATTTGGCTCTGGAAAAGAAAATGTCATCAGAATCCCAACAGGGTTCAAGGCAATGGAGAACAAATACAGAGAAATCATATGATGTTACGAATATGCAATATTTTTATCACAATGTGTAGAGAAAGAAATTCTTTTCAATGCCAATAGCTACAGCTCCAGTGATGCAGCAAATCACAAATAATAATATGCCATATAGTGCAGGATACCTGTAGAAGCCATTGATTCTGAGTGATGAGATGGAATTAAGTAGCTTGCATTGGCAGTGCCTGAGGGAAGAGAAGGATTGCATACTTGGAGCAGTCCTATTCATAGACCAAAGTGGCCCCTATATTGACACCGAAGTAAATAGTGTCCCGCTTTATTTTTGATCGATGCTGGGTCTACCCATTCTGCAGTTCATTCTGCGGAAGTCCCAAACTTACCCCTCCTAGTTGTAGGGATCAATAATAAACAAATGGTAATCAACCTACAGCAGATGTCCCAGTTATAATTGGCAGATGGATAAGAGGCACCAATTTACTTTGTATGGTTCAAGTCCTGTGTCATTTTTGGGAAGGGACTTGCTTTGCTTAATGAATTGTGTGGTTTATTATACACTGGCGTGTGTTGTAATTGAGGTACAAGATAGATTCTATGTTCAAAATAAATTAATCAGATTTGAGAGTTGAGTTGTTACCAGTCTTAAAAGACCTGCCTCTGGATTTAAGATATACTGCCTGAGATGAGGTATGGGATTTTTCTGGAAAAGAGATTTGATTCATCAAAAGAGCAAAGGCAGTCAAAATAAAGATTAATCCTGATCTAATATTTCCTAGAACCAGACAATACAGACTTAGAAAAGAAGCAGAAGGAATGATTCCTCTGGAAGTATTTGGTTGCCTTTGTAACTCTCCTGTGACAGGAATTAAGAAGTCGAATGGCAAGAGGAGAATCATGCAGGATCTCCTCTAGATTAATAAGATTTTAGTTCTATGTTGTCAAGTGGTACTGAACCTAGCAGTGCTTTTGTTTAAGATTCCATCTGAAGCATAATAGTATACAGTCATTGACTTATGCCAAGCGTTATTCACATTTCCTTTTCATGAGGAATCGCAGTTCTTTTTCGAGTTCCAATGTTTTAATATAGTTCTCCATGGTATAGAATCTGACAAGGGTATATGGAAAGTCCTTTGACTTTTAGCCAAAACCTGAAGAAATATCTGGAGGGTTTGAAGTTGTCATGTAATTCAGTCTTGGTGCAATATATTGATGATCTGGTGTAAGCTTGATACAATTGCATGGCTGAATCATCTAGCTGAAAATAGACATAAGGCTTTCCCCAACTATAATGCATTATTGTAAAAAGGAAGTCATCTATCTTGGACACCATATAGAAAAAAGTGTGCAGAAAGTCTAAAAAGAAAATGTTACTGCAATTATGAAGTACAGTGGACCACCCAGAGGGCGTTCAGATGTTTCGTGAAATTGTTGGGGACTGTCATCAGTGAATTCCAAACTTTTCCTTGATTGCAAAGCCTTTAGTAAGGTTGACATGCTGTGATGTCCAAGATCCGATGCCATTTGACAGTGAATGCATTGATGCATTTAAAAAACTGAAAGAGAGTTAGTGTCATGCACCCGCACTTTGGATGCCTAATTATAAGTTGACGTTTTTTCTGGTCTATCTGGACAGAAATGGTTGTACACTTTTGATTCTTACAGAAAAACATGGAGGTTTGAAGTTTTCAGTGACATATCTTTCTGCTGTATTTGATTCAGTCGAGAAAAAGAGCTGCAAGTCTTCCAGTTTGTTTGAAATAGTTTGCAGCTGTTTCCATTGCTAATGAACAAAGTAAAGGGACTGTTAAGGGTCATACTTTAATTGTATATGTCCCACATTTAGTCGAAGTCCTTTTGACAAGGACAAGAACCCAGCATATAACGAACAGTAGACAGAATCGTTATGAGCAAATCATTTTTACAGCCGAAAGTATCTCTATTAAGTGATAAAGGGCCAGATGTACGACCCTAAATTGCATGCGCAAAGAGGTTTGCGACTCGTTTGCACATGCAAAATGGCCCTGTGCCATGTACAAATCCTAAATAGCGAGTCACAATTTATTTGCGACTCGCAATTTGCGACCCCATTAGGAATCGCAAGCAGTGTTCAACACACTGTTGTACATGGCATTTTGAGCCTCGCAAATTGTGACTCGCTAATGAGTCGCAAATTGGAAGGCGCAATTTTGCGCGTCGTATCTCTGGCCCGTAATGTTTTGAATCCAGCAACACTTTTTCCTATTTCAGACAAGCATTGTGCAGACAGGGAAAAGATGTAATTTATGACAAACCAGATCATGATTGTTTGAAAGTGACTGAGTTATGTACATGTTAGACCTGTCAGCCTTTGGGTGGTCTTCCCCCAAACTTTTGCCTGTTTGCCTCACTTTTTGCTGATCTGTTTTTGTTGGTCTTAGGACTCTGGGCACTTTACCACTGCTAACCAGTGCTAAAGTGCATTTGCTCACGCCCCTAAAACATGGTAATATGTCGACTTGGAATTTATAACCGCTTCCTAAACCTTAAACTCCCCTTTTATTACACGTAGGTCACCCCTAAGGCTGGCCCTAGGTAGCCCATAGTGTAGGATGCTGCGTAAGTAAAAGGTGGAACATATACTTTCTAGTTTTCACTCCTTTGAGGCCCACCCTTCACATAGGGTTAACATTGGGGTTTCATTAATACATTTATTAAGTGTAATTCCTGATTGAGAAGGAGTGGAACTATCATGCTTGGTACCTATGGACTTATAATAACAAATCCTCTTTAATGGTAAAGTATAATTTATGATTAGAACTTTAAATAGAAGAGGTACAATCGGTAGTGAAAGAACTTCCGTCAGGGAAAGCTTTCGGCCCAGACGGATTACCCGGGGAATTTTTTAAAGCTTTTTTTCCTGCTTTTTCTGATATTTTTTTTACAACTTCTTAATTCCATGCTCACTGGAGCCTCCATCCCAGACTCGTTTCGCGAGGGCACTGTGGTTAGCTTTCTGAAGAAGGGGAAGGATGCTAGGGATCCTAATTCATATCGTCCCATTACCCTTTTAAACTCGGACTATAAGATTGTTACTAAATTACTCGCTATTCGATTTAATCATATTGCCTCGGATCTGATTCATGAAGATCAAAATGGGTTTATTGCTGGCAGACAATTGATGACTAATACCCATTATCTTTCGGAAGCCCTGGATTACTTTCACACACTGAGGATCCCAGCTTTAATTATGTTATTTGATGCGGAAAAAGCTTTTGATTTGGTGGTCTGGGAGACACTTTTTATTATTTTGCAATATTTTCATATTCCATTAATTATTATTAATTTTATTCGTAATCTTTACACGGGTGCCAAAGCAAATCTTATTATTAATTCACTAACAGTAGGATCATTGTTAGTTAATCGGGGTACACGCCAGGGCTGCCCCTCATCACCGATTCTTTTTGCTTTTGTTATCGAACCCCTTGCAATCGCAATTCGGCAGTGTGTGGAGATTTCGCCCCCGATTCCATTAATGTCAAAGATAAAACTATACGCTGATGATATTATGCTTCTTATTAAATCCGATTTGCAGTCACAAGTTCGTGTATTTCAGCTTTTTGAGGAATTTGAGACTTTCGGGGGCTATTGTATTAACAAAACGAAGACAGAAATATTGGTCTGTGGCAATCATAAACCTGAATTACATCCGGATTTAAGGGGCTGTATCAATAATAAACCCAAAAGATATTTCGTTTTATTTTTCACAGCTTCAGTTAAAGATCTCTATAGTCTTAATTTTGATCCCCTCCTTCGGAAAGTTGGCTCAATGCTCACTCGCTGGAATAAATTACCATTATCAATCTTGGGCCGAGTTGCTTTGATTAAAATGTCAATTTTACCGTTGTTCAATTTCTTGTTTTCAACGATTCCCTGCTTTCTTCCAGGTATTTGTTTTACTAAAATCGAATCTATATTTTTGCGCTTTTTGTGGGCACATAAAACGCCTCGTATTGCGCTGAATATTCTCTATGAGGAATTAGATAATGGAGGCCTCGCACTACTGAATATTAGAGATTATTATAATGCTTACTTCGCTCAGTATCTGACTCGATTTAAATCTCCAATATCAAACTCTAACGTATTTATTAGTTTTTTCTTTGAGTCAAATTTCTCCCCCCCCTTCAAGTTCCTAAATCTCCCAAATTGGTTAGGTATAAAATAATTGCCTGGTTTTATAGGAAGCGTACGGCTATGCTTAGAAGATATTCTCTTTCTCTGTTTAAATCTTCCTCTTTATTGATTAATTTATTCTCATTTTATGGGCAGGTGTTTGGCTCTGATTTAATGGGTCATTTGACAAATGCTGGATTTAGCAAAGTGGGTGATTTTTTGCAACATACAAGGTGGATAACTCCGCCGGAGATGCGATTATTAATTTCAAGAATTTTTTTTTAGGCGGGTCTTACACTTACATTTATCAATTCCTGCAGCAACATGCTCCCACATCGTTTACTCAGATTTCTTCTCTCAACAATGATCTTTTTTTTAATAATACTTTGATAAGGAAACCCGGAGAGTGGAAGCGTTGCCTCGCTCAGTCCAGACAAAGGGATCTGGGCGCTAAAGTCGTAAAAAAATGGTGGGAACAAGAAAATCATGTTTTGACATTGTCTACGTGGCGAACCATTAATAAGTTTAATTTTTCCACATTACGGGGAGCTAACTGGCGCAGAATGTTATTTTTTGGAAAATGGCTTTTGTATCGTGCTCCGGCGGCAATAGCCAAAATGTATAGCAATCATCTCTCGAATTGTTTCCGATGCTTAAACTTCGCCCCTGCTAATTGGACTCATGTAATAGCTGATTGTTGTATGGTAAAAGCATTCTGGGATGACATTTTTGTTTTTTTAAGCTCTAATTCTCATATTCAGATATCTTCAAATGTCAACTTGATGCTCTATGGCTTCGATCCGCACCTCAATTTATCTGAATCATTCGCTAAATTAGTTTATATTTGCATGGCAGTTGCCAGATGGTTGTTACTTCAAAACTGGCGTACAAATCATACTTCACCATGTATGAATGGTTATTTAAAATGCGTAGAGTAAAAATAAGTGAGCGAAGCTATGCTTTGAGGATTGGGGGGGAAGAATATTTGAAAAAATGTGGGGGGCGTTTTTTGATTAATTCGTAAAAATCTTTTTGAAAGCGGGGTATGCTCTATGAGAAAGCATTTAATGGTTTGTTTTTTGTATTTTGCATATGTATGACACCATTCAATTTCAATAAAAAAATATAAAAAATAAAAAAAAAAGAACTTTAAATAATGCCACTTTTAGAAAGTTGACATTTTTTTGCTCTGTGTGCCTGCTTCCTGTCTCCAATATACATCTGGGTTAGGTGACAGCTGGTCTTTATGCATTCCCTTCAGACTGTCAGACACAAAGGGAGCTTATCTGTGCAATATGGACCATTCACATCCTGATGGGCTATTAACATCCTGATGAGTCGTCCTGGGCAGGATGGGGGCCATTAACATCCTGATGGGTCATCCTGGGCAGTATGGGACTTCAAAGCCCCTCTTTGAAGTCACCCATGGTTCAAAGGCACCACTGGGTATAAGAACTGGACATCTAACCCCACCAACTCAGTACACTTCTTGACTTGAGGATACTCTGCCAGAAAGAAGGACTGGTGTGCTGCTGAAAGATTGCCATTCTACTGGGCTGCTGCTCAGGAAGACCTGCATTTCTGCTCTGCTGATCTGCCTGCAGCCTGGTTCCCGCCCTGCCTGGGTGAGAAGGACCGGACCTACACCACTTGAAGCCAGAGTGACCCCATGGGTTTGTCTGCTTGCCTACTAATATATATATATATAGTAAGCTACACTAATGACAATGTCAAAAGTGAATTTCGATTCATTATAGATTATAACGACCAACATAAAGAACTACGTAACATTATAATGAGCAACTGGCCTTTAATTCTAAATGACCCAGTCCTAGGACAGTTCATGCCCAAAAAAGTGTCCATCACATACAAGAGAGGAACGTCTATGAGAGATAAACTTGTTTCAACGACTCCTGAAGTAATCGAAACTTGCAGTTGGCTTAAAACCCATTATGGTTTCTACAGATGTAAAACATGCAAGGCATGCCAGTTGGGCATAAACAGAATTTCATATACAACACCCTTTAGTAAGGAGGAAATCAAAATAAGAAAACTACTCACATGCAAGACAGAATATGTAATATATGTTTTAATATGTCCCTGTGGGCTACAATATATTGGCAGCACTAAGCTACAAGCTCACAAACGGATTTTACAGCATATAAGAGCAATTAACAACCACGACAATACATACCCTGTAGCTAGACATTTCCGTGAATATCACAATTCAAGAAGTCAAGATTTAAAATTCTTCCTAATAGACTGTGTACCCCCAAGTAGACGTGGAGGAAACAGGGAGGTTAAGCTGAGAAAATTGGAAACACAATATATTCTGAACCTCGACACGAAGACTCCAGGGGGTCTTAATATCACGGAGGATCTATACACCTGCATATGAATTACTCTTTACACATCTAGCATGTTTTCTTAAAAATTCAATAATATTTTAAGAACTGTATATATATGATTTTTATGAAGAATTTTAGGAAATGATAAATATATCTCTCTTATGTGTATGTGTATTTATATATGTATTTATATATTTCTTTATTTATATATTTATATATATATATGTATATTTATTTTAGCACTAGTTTGCACCACATGTTTGAGATGTATGCTCAGTTTCAAAAAATATCCCAAGTTTGGCCAAACCTACACTAGAAACCGTACATTTCCAACGACTATATATACTTGAAACTAATTAGACAGACAAGAAACAACAACTCATAAAGAATACATAAATAAATGGCAATAGTTATTAACATCAGCCTCGCACAAAAAAGGAAAAATATCCAGTGTAAACATTTATCAAACAATATATATTTTTTTTGCACAGTTAATTTTAGCACTTGTACTTTGCACAACTAAAGCATTATTTGCACATTGATGAATTCAGGTTTTCATTTCCAACATGCCAGTACCACCTGATATTACGATTATCAATATACACATTTAAGTATGATGATAAGGATCATAGAAATTGCATTTAAGCATGTATTTATTTGGATCATATTGTGTCGTAATACATTAGGACTTTTGAACGTTGAAAAACTAGAAATAATGGTACTATTTCTCCTACATTTACGCATTTATGCAAGGTATTATTATTATGAGATTTGTTCGTAAAGCATATAAATGTATTTACAAAACCTACGGAGGATACCTCTTCTATGTCTATAATCATGTGCAAAGTACCAGACCAATCACTGAACACAACGTTACTTTACAAATGCATTAGCCGTAAAAAACGTTACCATGTGAGCAAGACTCGAAGGAGTTGAAACGCGTTATGGCGGCATCGAAATAAACACGAAAATATGGCACCAAGTCTATGGTCCATGTCCGTGTGTTGCTGTGAAAGCTGAGACGCTGAGGATTCGCTAATATGGGCAATCTGAACACTCAGTGGTACACGAAAGCAGGCGCATGATACTCAGAACGCTGTCGAGTGCCTTCCCGCTGCGCAAGGGCAATTGGTTTGAAAAATTTCTACACGGCGTCCGTCCGTGGGGAGGTGCACCATCACCAGGTGGGAGAAAATCACTCAACCATTTGGTAGAGGCTGCCGCTTTGAACCTTCATCGCTGGATCAGCACAGCATTCATATGCTAATTAGCCTGCTCGACTCAACCACTACCTACTAAGGAATAATATTAATTAATTACACAAGGTAACCTGCACTTACTTCAAGGACACAATGCCTCGCCTTCAGGACTCAATGTCCCAGTATGCATTAATGACTTGCACTTAGCACACGCCCACTAAGGGGCGGTTGTACTTACCAAATAAAAATGGCAGTGAACATCACGAAAGCGAGTTGCAGTTTCCCTGTTGCCGCCCCTGATGAAGAGGTCTTTACCTTGAAACGCGTTGGGCAATCTGAACACTCAGCGGTACACGAAAGCAGGCGCATGATACTCAGAACGCTGTTGAGTGCCTTCCCGCTGCGCAAGGGCAATTGGTTTGAAAAATTTCTACACGGCGTCCGTCCGTGGGGAGGTGCACCATCACCAGGTGGGAGAAAATCACTCAACCATTTGGTAGAGGCTGCCGCTTTGAACCTTCATCGCTGGATCAGCACAGCATTCATATGCTAATTAGCCTGCTCGACTCAACCGCTACCTACTAAGGAATAATATTAATTAATTACACAAGGTAACCTGCACTTACTTCAAGGACACAATGCCTCGCCTTCAGGACTCAATGTCCTAGTATGCATTAATGACTTGCACTTAGCACACGCCCACTAAGGGGCGGTTGTACTTACCAAATAAAAATGGCAGTGAACATCACGAAAGCGAGTTGCAGTTTCCCTGTTGCCGCCCCTGATGAAGAGGTCTTTACCTTGAAACGCGTTGGGCAATCTGAACACTCAGCGGTACACGAAAGCAGGCGCATGATACTCAGAACGCTGTCGAGTGCCTTCCCGCTGCGCAAGGGCAATTGGTTTGAAAAATTTCTACACGGCGTCCGTCCGTGGGGAGGTGCACCATCACCAGGTGGGAGAAAATCACTCAACCATTTGGTAGAGGCTGCCACTTTGAACCTTCATCGCTGGATCAGCACAGCATTCATATGCTAATTAGCCTGCTCGACTCAACCGCTACCTACTAAGGAATAATATTAATTAATTACACAAGGTAACCTGCACTTACTTCAAGGACACAATGCCTCGCCTTCAGGACTCAATGTCCCAGTATGCATTAATGACTTGCACTTAGCACACGCCCACTAAGGGGCGGTTGTACTTACCAAATAAAAATGGCAGTGAACATCACGAAAGCGAGTTGCAGTTTCCCTGTTGCCGCCCCTGATGAAGAGGTCTTTACCTTGAAACGCGTTGGGCAATCTGAACACTCAGCGGTACACGAAAGCAGGCGCATGATACTCAGAACGCTGTCGAGTGCCTTCCCGCTGCGCAAGGGCAATTGGTTTGAAAAATTTCTACACGGCGTCCGTCCGTGGGGAGGTGCACCATCACCAGGTGGGATAAAATCACTCAACCATTTGGTAGAGGCTGCCGCTTTGAACCTTCATCGCTGGATCAGCACAGCATTCATATGCTAATTAGCCTGCTCGACTCAACCGCTACCTACTAAGGAATAATATTAATTAATTACACAAGGTAACCTGCACTTACTTCAAGGACACAATGCCTCGCCTTCAGGACTCAATGTCCCAGTATGCATTAATGACTTGCACTTAGCACACGCCCACTAAGGGGCGGTTGTACTTACCAAATAAAAATGGCAGTGAACATCACGAAAGCGAGTTGCAGTTTCCCTGTTGCCGCCCCTGATGAAGAGGTCTTTACCTTGAAACGCGTGGGGCAATCTGAACACTCAGCGGTACACGAAAGCAGGCGCATGATACTCAGAACGCTGTCGAGTGCCTTCCCGCTGCGCAAGGGCAATTGGTTTGAAAAATTTCTACACGGCGTCCGTCCGTGGGGAGGTGCACCATCACCAGGTGGGAGAAAATCACTCAACCATTTGGTAGAGGCTGCCGCTTTGAACCTTCATCGCTGGATCAGCACAGCATTCATATGCTAATTAGCCTGCTCGACTCAACCGCTACCTACTAAGGAATAATATTAATTAATTACACAAGGTAACCTGCACTTACTTCAAGGACACAAAGCCTCGCCTTCAGGACTCAATGTCCCAGTATGCATTAATGACTTGCACTTAGCACACGCCCACTAAGGGGCGGTTGTACTTACCAAATAAAAATGGCAGTGAACATCACGAAAGCGAGTTGCAGTTTCCCTGTTGCCGCCCCTGATGAAGAGGTCTTTACCTTGAAACGCGTTGGGCAATCTGAACACTCAGCGGTACACGAAAGCAGGCGCATGATACTCAGAACGCTGTAGAGTGCCTTCCCGCTGCGCAAGGGCAATTGGTTTGAAAAATATATATATATATATATATATATTTTCAAAGAAAGGTTTTCCGCTGAACGCCGCACGCCTGCCCATTCGCGTCGGTGCCTGCCGTGGTAGCGGCAACCACAAGAATAAGTAAAGTTCAATCCACAGGTAGGAAAGAGGCGGCACACCGTCCTGGTGTTAAAGGTAGTTTTAATCGCTCACAAAAAACAACAACGCGTTTCAGCCGTAGAACGGCCTTTGTCAAGTTGTTTGTTTGTTCCACCATGCCGATTTTAAAGCAATACACATAATTATGGACATAGAAAAAATACATCGTACATCTCGTAAATAATTCATTAGTTCAAAAATGAAATAATAACTGATAACATCAAATCGTGAATTGCAGAGATTACAAAATGAAATTCAGGGAAAACCGAAAACAGAAAACAGTTAATGTTATAATAGTTTCTATGAAAATTGTGATTCTGATTTGTCCAATGTATGTTACCACTAGTCAGCACATGCTGACTTTGCAGTTTTAGCTTATTGCCTAAGTGTAAAATGTTTATGAAAACCCCTGGTTTTGGGGCGGAATGTTGAGACTTTTCCTTTACCCCTAAACACACTGTTGGTGTTCCTTTTGAATCTGACAGTCAAAATGTGAAAACCTTTTGTTTATCTCACAGGACTCTGTCCAATGATTAATAGATGTCCAAATTTATTAGAGATTCTGTCTTTATGACTATTTGCTGCGTATCAGGATTTAGAATTATTCATGAATTCTGACTATGCATTTTGTAGTTGTACTTTCACAGCATTGCATTCCTATTCTCTGTTTTTCCTATTTTGAGATTTTATCATAAATCTTTTAAATTTTTATTCATACTCAAACTCAGTTACTGAGTGGACCCAATCATTTATTAAATGACTTTGCTATTTGCATGGCCTGATGTTAAAAAGGATGTTGACTCTTATTATCTAGATCAAGATTTGTGGAGTAGAGCTGCTGAATGTCAATTGTGGAGTGATCTAAATATTGTGGTGTTGGTAAATATTGGGGTTCAGCTCCCTCAAAAAAGGTAGCAGAGGATGGTTGCTTAAGAGCACTTCTGTATTATTCGCAATCACTATAATAGTCCCAAATTGTTACCGTGATTGAATTTTGAGACTTTAATTACATCTGGTGTTGCAAAGACTTTGGAGAAGAGATTTGCTGAGTACTTCTGAATGATCTGTAGTGTAATTATGACTAGGGGGAATTGATGTATTTAGTTGTATGTTGTTGTGCGTGCTTGAGGAATTGATTTCTGTTTCTGTGGTGAGCTGTTTGGTTATGCAATGACAATTGTGGGTTCTATTGGTGTAATTATCAGTCTTGTGCTGATGTATTAGTTATAATTGTAAACACCTTTGAAGACTATTTTAAGTTTTTTTGGTTGGTTTGGTTATTGGATTCATCGAAATCCAAGATTTCAAAATATACTAGTTTTACTTGGCTTTAATTGTGGTGTGTAGAGCGAGGCTCCACTTACACATTGATGATGATTCTGAACTAATGAAATTTCCCTTTATAGGTTGTGTGTTTATTTTGAGTTGGTGAGTGCAAGGGAGCGAGCTCACTGACTAATGTGGATTACCGCTGGACGGGAATCTACCTAGTGTGAATTGTTGTTTATACATGCTTTTGTTTCTTATTTTAGTCAAACAGACAAGGGTTTGTTTAGTTAATTCATTTTAAAGAGGTTGTGCAATTGTTTTCTTGTTCACGAATTAGTCATGATGTGATTGGTTGGTCAGACAGAGAGTTGGGGTTGCTGATTTGTCAACACAAAGCAGTGCTCTGATTGGTTAGTTACTGACAAAGCTGCTCTGTGATAGGTTGACCTTTGACAGAGGCATGCTTTGATTGTTTGCTTGTCTCTAGGTTGTTTGTTATGGTTTTGAGTTGATTTTTTGAGTTTTTTAAAGTAGAAATAATGGGAAGTTTGTTCGAAAACCCTAAGGGTAGAATGGTACCTAGTGAGGGTCAGAAATTGCTACCCGATAGAATGCTAGCTTATGAAATGATGAGGGAGATTGGGTACTATATGTGTACCTGGATTTCAGAGTCAACAATATCCGAGACACTGTTTGCATCTCCCAAATGGGTTGCAAGGGACCTGTCTAATTTATATTTATGAGGCAAGTCACAGTTTGCGACCCATTGGTAATGGCCAGCACCCACAGGGATGGTGGCCTGCTGGAGATAGCAGACCACCATGTCCGTGACTGCTTTTAAATAAAGCATTTCTTTTTTTAATGAAATGCAGTCCGCTTTCCTTAAAGGAAAACAAAATGCTTTTCAAAAATAAAAAAGAAAAGTTTTCTTTTCATTTTTTCAGAGCAGGCGGTGGTCCTTGGGACCACTGCCTACTCTGAATCGTTTTTGGCGCCCCCATTCTCAAAGGGTAAGGGGTCTCTTGGGATCCCTTCTTGTTTGCGCATGGCTTGCCACCAATTTGAAATTGGTGGTAAACTGAGAATGTTTTACGATTGTATTTACAGTTCCCACAGACCAGTGCGACTCGCTATGAGGAAGGGATGCCCTTGGCATGCCCCTTACTACTATGACTCGCAAACCCTACTTTGCGAGTCAGTGATAGTTTACTGACTCAAAAATAGAGTTTGTACATTTGAAAATGCATTTTCCCAGGTGCAAACGGCTCTTGGGCATTGGACATTGGACATTCTGACCCCAGATTTCTTAAGATAAACCATGTATGACATGAAGCCGATACTTGGACCTACTACACAGTTTGAGGCGCTTAATAAAAGAGATGGTGTGGTGACAGAGAAAGAGAGAAAGAAGGCAGAAAAGCAGGAATTTATGCATTGGCTTGAGAGCAAAATGGATCTGCAGGAAAAGAGCTGAAGGAAGGATATGATTGAATGTGTAAAGATATTCTCTGCTACAACTACTGAAAATAATGACAAAGGCAAGAAAAGAAAAACAAGCAGATGATTCTGATGATGATAAATTTATAAATGAGCTTTTACATTTTAGAACTCCTTCATACACATGCAAAAAGAACAATTGATCGACAGAATGCAGAACAATGTCATAAATTCTCCCCAGTACAGAGAGCTGGACCTAAATCCATCGTTTTTTTGCTCACCATGCCATTCCAGTTTGGACCCAGCCATATGCAAATCTGTCTTGACCCTGCGCCCAATGGGAACAGTCCAGCCCGAACTGCCAGGCCAGGTCCTCCCTGGACTGGAAACAAGCATCCTAGGACCGGTTTCGGGCTTTCAGCCCTCATCAGCCAGGATAGCTTGACTCCAGTGGCATGGAGATCACAAGACCCACGTCTGGGCATACCCGTCCCACTCGGGGTGACAAATGCAAAAAGAACAATTGATGGACAGAATGCAGAACAATGTCATACATTCTCCCCAGTACAGAGATCTGGGCCTAAATCCATCGTTTTTTTGCTCACCATGCCATTCCAGTTTGGACCCAGCCATATGCAAATCAGTCTTGACCTTGCGCCCAATGGGAACAGTCCAGCTCGAACTGCCAGGCCAGGTCCTCCCTGGACTGGAAACAAGCATCCTAGGACTGGTTTCGGGCTTTCAGCCCTCATCAGCCAGGATAGCTTGACTCCAGTGGCATGGAGAGCACGGGACCCAGGTCTGGACATACCCGTCCCACTCGGGGTGACAAATACAAAAAGAACACTTAATGGACAATATGCAGAACAATGTCATACATTCTCCCCAGTACAGAGATCTGGGCCTAAATCCATCATTTTTTTGCTCACCATGCCATTCCAGTTTGGACCCAGCCATATGCAAATCAGTCTTTACCCTGCGCCCAGTGGGAACAGTCCAGCCCGAACTGCCAGGCCAGGATCCTCGCTGGACTGGAAACAAGCATCCTAGGACCGGTTTCGGGCTTTCAGCTCTCATCAGCCAGGATAGCTGGGCTCCAGTGGCATGGAGAACACGGGACCCACGTCTGGGCATACCCGTCCCACTCAGGGTGACAAATGCAAAAAGAACAATTGATGGACAGAATGCAGAACAATGTCATACATTCTCCTCAGTACAGAGATCTGGGCCTAAATCCATCGTTTTTTTGCTCACCATGCCATTCCAGTTTGGACCCAGCCATATGCAAATCAGTCTTGACCCAGCGCCCAATGGGAACAGTCCAGCCCGAACTGCCAGGCCAGGTCCTCCCTGGACTGGAAACAAGCATCCTAGGACTGGTTTCGGGCTTTCAGCCCTCATCAGCCAGGATAGCTTGACTCCAGTGGCATGGAGAGCACGGGACCCAGGTCTGGACATACCCGTCCCACTCGGGGTGACAAATGCAAAAAGAACAATTAATGGACAATATGCAGAACAATGTCATACATTCTCCCCACTACAGAGATCTGGGCCTAAATCCATCGTTTTTTTGCTCACCATGCCATTCCAGTTTGGACCCAGCCATATGCAAATCAGTCTTTACCCTGCGCCCAGTGGGAACAGTCCAGCCCGAAATGCCAGGCCAGGATCCTCGCTGGACTGGAAACAAGCAAGCATCCTAGGACCGGTTTCGGGCTTTCAGCTCTCATCAGCCAGGATAGCTAGGCTCCAGTGGCATGGAGAACACAGGACCCACGTCTGGGCATACCCGTCCCACTCGGGGGTGACAAATGCAAAAAGAACAATTGATGGACAGAATGCAGAACAATGTCATACATTCTCCCCAGTACAGAGATCTGGGCCTAAAACCCAAAACATGTCCCAGCATTCTTGTTTCCAGTCCAGGGAGGACCTGGTCTGGCAGTTTGGGCTGGACTGTTCCCATGGGCACAGGGTCAAGACTGATTTGCATATGGCTGGGTCCAAACTGGGGTGGCGTAATGGGCAAAAGAACGATGGATTTAACCCAGATCTTTTGACTGGGGGAGAATGTTTGCATTGTCAGCATTCCGTCCATCATTCGTTTGCTGAACACTTTTCGCCCTAAGTGGGATGGGTATGCCCAGACGTGGGTCCCTTGCTCACTGTGCCACAGGATTCAAGCTATCCTGGCTGAAGAAGGGTGACATACCCTGAAAACGGTCCCAGGATGATTGTTTCCGGTCCAGGTAGGACCTGGCCTGGCAGTTCGTTCTGGATTGTTCCCATAGGGCACAGGGTCAAGACTGATTTGCATATGGCTGGGTCCAAACTGGGGTGGCATAGTGGGCAAAAGAACAATGGATTTAACCCAGATCTTTTGACTGGGGGAGAATGTTTGCATTGTCAGCATTCCGTCCATCATTTGTTTGCTGTAACACTCCTTCATACACAGGCAGGGCAACAGGCACAACTCCTACTGCTATAAGACTATATACAGATACTGGGTGAGATAGTACAGTGATGCAAGCTCCTACTGAAGTGATACCAAGTACGCCAATAGAAGTTAGTGATGACGGCAGTACCTAGTATCTGAAATCCAGATTCAAGACACCACACCTGTAAAAGCAGTGGTAATTAAGGAGACTCCTAAAGAAATTAGCTTTAGCATTTTAAAGATTGACTTTGGTGAGATACTTCAAGGCAATGTGAATTTGAAAAGGTGTTGACTTACAAAGCTGATGAAATTAGATATTTGATTAAAGAAGCAATCAGATGTGAAAATGAAGCATATGATAAAATAGAAGAATTGGCTGATGATTTAGAGGTTGACATTATAAAAATGAAAAAATGTGAAATGAAATTACAAAATGGATTTGACACATGACGAAATTAAGGAAATGGGCTTGATTACTTTAAGAGCCAATATTAAGGGACAGAAAAAAATCAAACAAAAGGGGCCAAAGGTAAGCTAGAAGAGTTGCGAGTGATTCAGGTGTTGGGACAGAGACAGTTTTGGAATTTTCCTCAGGGAGAGGTACATGAAGGTAATATTGTATATGTACCATTGACACAAGCTGATTTAAATGCATTTACACACAATTTTCCAATGTTTTGAGAGAATCCAGTAAAGTGGTATGATGAGATACATAAACTTACACACATTTCTTAGATGGTGTGGACAGATTTGAATTAATTATTTGAGAGTGTGGTTTCTTGAGATTTGTGGTGAGAGTTTAAGGCTGTAATTGGATGGCCGACACAAGAATCAGGTAGAATTTGTCCTAATAATGCACCTGTTCCAGAGGTAGCAGACAAATACAAGGATGTGAATGAATATTTGAAAAAATTAGGGGCATATATACAAGCTGGCGATAAAAAATCATCGCCGCTTTTGCAGCCGTTTTCGGCCGAAAAGCGGCGATAATTTTATCGCCTAATTAGCAAGGTCACGCTAACGCGTGAAACCTTGCTTTAGCTTGGGGATTCCTAACGCCCAGCTTTGCATCTCTAATGAGATGCAAAGTGGGCGTTCCTGACCTAACATGACAGGAGAAATGTCGCTAAGCGACATTTCTCCTATCATCAAGCCCCACGCTATGAAGCATAGCGGCAGGAAAAGTAGCGATAACCCCTGTTATCGCTACTTTCCTTAAGTCTGCTTCAGGACTGACTTAGCCATGATATCCTATGGAAGGTGGATATCTTGGCTAAGTTTGTGAGTCCCTATCAGCAAGCTAACGCCACACTACGTGAGATTATAGCTGGGTTTCCAGCGATAATCTCACGTTAGGCAGTTAGCGTGAGGATTTTTATCGCTGAGGAGATAAGCGTTGCTAATAGCACGCTATCTCAGCGATAAAAATCCATGTTACCCGGCGATATTTATCCTCACGCTAAGAGCGCTGAGCGGTAATTATCGCCGGGTGTTGCTGATATGCCCCTTAGTTCCTTAAAAGAAAATAAATTGGAGTAAAAGAGTGCATTCTTTTTACGATAGACTTATTCATATCTATAAGAAATACAGTGTAGGCAAAAATCTCAAAAAAGATGGGGTTAGTGGTTTTGTGTCCGCTTTTGTGAATGGATTGAGGCCAGAAATAAGGAATTACATTGAACAGAGTGGGTGATGCTCGAAAACAAAGGGTTTAGATGATATCTTGATGTTACCAAAAAATAATAGTGACTGTTTTGAGATGTAACAGAAAAAGCTTAAAGAAAAACTGACGATTGCCCAGACTAAGCAGTTTTAGAAAGGGTTTTGAATCAAATGGGTTCAAATATGAATTTAGGGCAAACTGGAATGAATGGAATGAATCAGATGCAAATGCATGGTGGCAGTAAGGTGGCAGTAGATGTAATTGTGTGAATATGAGTGTTGAAATGAAGAAAATGAATACAGTTTGTCACTTCTGCAGGAAGATTTGGCTCTGGAAAAGAAAATGTCATCAGAATCCCAACAGGGTTCAAGGCAATGGAGAACAAATACAGAGAAATCATATGATGTTACGAATATGCAATATTTTTATCACAATGTGTAGAGAAAGAAATTCTTTTTAATGCCAATAGCTACAGCTCCAGTGATGCAGCAAATCACAAATAATAATATGCCATATAGTGCAGGATACCTGTAGAAGCCATTGATTCTGAGTGATGAGATGGAATTAAGTAGCTTGCATTGGCAGTGCCTGAGGGAAGAGAAGGATTGCATACTTGGAGCAGTCCTATTCATAGACCAAAGTGGCCCCTATATTGACACCGAAGTAAATAGTGTCCCGCTTTATTTTTGATCGATGCGGGGTCTACCCATTCGGCAGTTCATTCTGCGGAAGTCCCAAACTTACCCCTCCTAGTTGTAGGGATCAATAATAAACAAATGGTAATCAACCTACAGCAGATGTCCCAGTTATAATTGGCAGATGGATAAGAGGCACCAATTTACTTTGTATGGTTCAAGTCCTGTGTCATTTTTGGGAAGGGACTTGCTTTGCTTAATGAATTGTGTGGTTTATTATACACTGGCAGGTGTTGTAATTGAGGTACAAGATAGATTCTGTGTTCAAAATAAATTAATCAGATTTGAGAGTTGAGTTGTTACCAGTCTTAAAAGACCTGCCTCTGGATTTAAGATATACTGCCTGAGATGAGGTATGGGATTTTTCTGGAAAAGAGATTTGATTCATCAAAAGAGCAAGCAGTCAAAATAAAGATTAATCCTGATCTAATATTTCCTAGAACCAGACAATACAGACTTACAAAAGAAGCAGAAGGAATGATTCCTCTGGAAGTATTTGGTTGCCTTTGTAACTCTCCTGTGACAGGAATTAAGAAGTCGAATGGCAAGAGGAGAATCATGCAGGATCTCCTCTAGATTAATAAGATTTTAGTTCTATGTTGTCAAGTGGTACTGAACCTAGCAGTGCTTTTGTTTAAGATTCCATCTGAAGCATAATAGTATACAGTCATTGACTTATGCCAAGCGTTATTCACAATTCCTTTTCATGAGGAATCGCAGTTCTTTTTCGAGTTCCAATGTTTTAATATAGTTCTCCATGGTGTAGAATCCGACAAGGGTATATGGAAAGTCCTTTGACTTTTAGCCAAAACCTGAAGAAATATCTGGAGGGTTTGAAGTTGTCATGTAATTCAGTCTTGGTGCAATATATTGATGATCTGGTGTAAGCTTGATACAATTGCATGGCTGAATCATCTAGCTGAAAATAGACATAAGGCTTTCCCCAACTATAATGCATTATTGTAAAAAGGAAGTCATCTATCTTGGACACCATATAGAAAAAAGTGTGCAGAAAGTCTAAAAAGAAAATGTTACTGCAATTATGAAGTACAGTGGACCACCCAGAGGGCGTTCAGATGTTTCGTGAAATTGTTGGGGACTGTCATCAGTGAATTCCAAACTTTTCCTTGATTGCAAAGCCTTTAGTAAGGTTGACATGCTGTGATGTCCAAGATCCGATGCCATTTGACAGTGAATGCATTTAAAAAACTGAAAGAGAGTTAGTGTCATGCACCCGCACTTTGGATGCCTAATTATAAGTTGACGTTTTTTCTGGTCTATGTGGACAGAAATGGTTGTACACTTTTGATTCTTACAGAAAAACATGGAGGTTTGAAGTTTTCAGTGACATATCTTTCTGCTGTATTTGATTCAGTCGAGAAAAAGAGCTGCAAGTCTTCCAGTTTGTTTGAAATAGTTTGCAGCTGTTTCCATTGCTAATGAACAAAGTAAAGGGACTGTTAAGGGTCATACTTTAATTGTATATGTCCCACATTTAGTCGAAGTCCTTTTGACAAGGACAAGAACCCAGCATATAACGAACAGTAGACAGAATCGTTATGAGCAAATCATTTTTACAGCAGAAAGTATCTCTATTAAGTGATAAAGGGCCAGATGTACGCAATTTTGCGCGTCGTATCTCTGGCCCGTAATGTTTTGAATCCAGCAACACTTTTTCCTAGTTCAGACAAGCATTGTGCAGACAGGGAAAAAGATGTAATTTATGACAAACCAGATCCTGATTGTTTGAAAGTGACTGAGTTATGTACATGTTAGACCTGTCAGCCTTTGGGTGGTCTTCCCCCAAACTTTTGCCTGTTTGCCTCACTTTTTGCTGATCTGTTTTTGTTGGTCTTAGGACTCTGGGCACTTTACCACTGCTAACCAGTGCTAAAGTGCATTTGCTCACGCCCCTAAAACATGGTAATATGTCGACTTGGAATTTATAACTGCTTCCTAAACCTTAAACTCCCCTTTTATTACACGTAGGTCACCCCTAAGGCTGGCCCTAGGTAGCCCATAGTGTAGGATGCTGCGTAAGTAAAAGGTGGAACATATACTTTCTAGTTTTCACTCCTTTGAGGCCCACCCTTCACATAGGGTTAACATTGGGGTTTCATTAATACATTTATTAAGTGTAATTCCTGATTGAGAAGGAGTGGAACTATCATGCTTAGTACCTATGGACTTATAATAACAAATCCTCTTTAATGGTAAAGTATAATTTATGATTAGAACTTTAAATAGAAGAGGTACAATCGGTAGTGAAAGAACTTCCGTCAGGGAAAGCTTTCGGCCCAGACGGATTACCCGGGGAATTTTTTAAAGCTTTTTTTCCTGCTTTTTCTGATATTTTTTTTACAACTTCTTAATTCCATGCTCACTGGAGCCTCCATCCCAGACTCGTTTCGCGAGGGCACTGTGGTTAGCTTTCTGAAGAAGGGGAAGGATGCTAGGGATCCTAATTCATATCGTCCCATTACCCTTTTAAACTCGGACTATAAGATTGTTACTAAATTACTCGCTATTCGATTTAATCATATTGCCTCGGATCTGATTCATGAAGATCAAAATGGGTTTATTGCTGGCAGACAATTGATGACTAATACCCATTATCTTTCGGAAGCCCTGGATTACTTTCACACACTGAGGATCCCAGCTTTAATTATGTTATTTGATGCGGAAAAAGCTTTTGATTTGGTGGTCTGGGAGACACTTTTTATTATTTTGCAATATTTTCATATTCCATTAATTATTATTAATTTTATTCGTAATCTTTACACGGGTGCCAAAGCAAATCTTATTATTAATTCACTAACAGTAGGATCATTGTTAGTTAATCGGGGTACACGCCAGGGCTGCCCCTCATCACCGATTCTTTTTGCTTTTGTTATCGAACCCCTTGCAATCGCAATTCGGCAGTGTGTAGAGATTTCGCCCCCGATTCCATTAATGTCAAAGATAAAACTATACGCTGATGATATTATGCTTCTTATTAAATCCGATTTGCAGTCACAAGTTCGTGTATTTCAGCTTTTTGAGGAATTTGAGACTTTCGGGGGCTATTGTATTAACAAAACGAAGACAGAAATATTGGTCTGTGGCAATCATAAACCTGAATTACATCCGGATTTAAGGGGCTGTATCAATAATAAACCCAAAAGATATTTCGTTTTATTTTTCACAGCTTCAGTTAAAGATCTCTATAGTCTTAATTTTGATCCCCTCCTTCGGAAAGTTGGCTCAATGCTCACTCGCTGGAATAAATTACCATTATCAATCTTGGGCCGAGTTGCTTTGATTAAAATGTCAATTTTAACGTTGTTCAATTTCTTGTTTTCAACGATTCCCTGCTTTCTTCCAGGTATTTGTTTTACTAAAATCAAATCTATATTTTTGCGCTTTTTGTGGGCACATAAAACGCCTCGTATTGCGCTGAATATTCTCTATGAGGAATTAGATAATGGAGGCCTCGCACTACTGAATATTAGAGATTATTATAATGCTTACTTTGCTCAGTATCTGACTCGATTTAAATCTCCAATATCAAACTCTAACGTATTTATTAGTTTTTTCTTTGATTTAATTTTTTCGGAAAGTCAAATTTCTCCCCCCCCTTCAAGTTCCTAAATCTCCCAAATTGGTTAGGTATAAAATAATTGCCTGGTTTTATAGGAAGCGTACGGCTATGCTTAGAAGATATTCTCTTTCTCTGTTTAAATCTTCCTCTTTATTGATTAATTTATTCTCATTTTATGGGCAGGTGTTTGGCTCTGATTTAATGGGTCATTGGACAAATGCTGGATTTAGCAAAGTGGGTGATTTTTTGCAACATACAAGGTGGATAACTCCGCCGGAGATGCGATTATTAATTTCAAGAAATTTTTTGTTAGGCGGGTCTTACACTTACATTTATCAATTCCTGCAGCAACATGCTCCCACATCGTTTACTCAGATTTCTTCTCTCAACAATGATCTTTCTTTTAATAATACTTTGATAAGGAAACCCGGAGAGTGGAAGCGTTGCCTCGCTCAGTCCAGACAAAGGGATCTGGGCGCTAAAGTCGTAAAAAAATGGTGGGAACAAGAAAATCATGTTTTGACATTGTCTACGTGGCGAACCATTAATAAGTTTAATTTTTCCACATTACGGGGAGCTAACTGGCGCAGAATGTTATTTTTTGGAAAATGGCTTTTGTATCGTGCTCCGGCGGCAATAGCCAAAATGTATAGCAATCATCTCTCGAATTGTTTCCGATGCTTAAACTTCGCCCCTGCTAATTGGACTCATGTAATAGCTGATTGTTGTATGGTAAAAGCATTCTGGGATGACATTTTTGTTTTTTTAAGCTCTAATTCTCATATTCAGATATCTTCAAATGTCAAATTGATGCTCTATGGCTTCGATCCGCACCTCAATTTATCTGAATCATTCGCTAAATTAGTTTATATTTGCATGGCAGTTGCCAGATGGTTGTTACTTCAAAACTGGCGTACAAATCATACTTCACCATGTATGAATGGTTATTTAAAATGCGTAGAGTAAAAATAAGTGAGCGAAGCTATGCTTTGAGGATTGGGGGGGAAGAATATTTGAAAAAATGTGGGGGGCGTTTTTTGATTAATTCGTAAAAATCTTTTTGAAAGCGGGGTATGCTCTATGAGAAAGCATTTAATGGTTTGTTTTTTGTATTTTGCATATGTATGACACCATTCAATTTCAATAAAAAAAATATAAAAAATAAAAAAAAAAGAACTTTAAATAATGCCACTTTTAGAAAGTTGACATTTTTTTGCTCTGTGTGCCTGCTTCCTGTCTCCAATATACATCTGGGTTAGGTGACAGCTGGTCTTTATGCATTCCCTTCAGACTGTCAGACACAAAGGGAGCTTATCTGTGCAATATGGACCATTCACATCCTGATGGGCTATTAACATCCTGATGAGTCGTCCTGGGCAGGATGGGGGCCATTAACATCCTGATGGGTCATCCTGGGCAGTATGGGACTTCAAAGCCCCTCTTTGAAGTCACCCATGGTTCAAAGGCACCACTGGGTATAAGAACTGGACATCTAACCCCACCAACTCAGTACACTTCTTGACTTGAGGATACTCTGCCAGAAAGAAGGACTGGTGTGCTGCTGAAAGATTGCCATTCTACTGGGCTGCTGCTCAGGAAGACCTGCATTTCTGCTCTGCTGATCTGCCTGCAGCCTGGTTCCCGCCCTGCCTGGGTGAGAAGGACCGGACCTACACCACTTGAAGCCAGAGTGACCCCATGGGTTTGTCTGCTTGCCTACTAATATATATATATATAGTAAGCTACACCAATGACAATGTCAAAAGTGAATTTCGATTCATTATAGATTATAACAACCAACATAAAGAACTACGTAACATTATAATGAGCAACTGGCCTTTAATTCTAAATGACCCAGTCCTAGGACTGTTCATGCCCAAAAAAGTGTCCATCACATACAAGAGAGGAACGTCTATGAGAGATAAACTTGTTTCAACGACTCCTGAAGAAATCAAAACTTGCAGTTGGCTTAAAACCCATTATGGTTTCTACAGATGTAAAACATGCAAGGCATGCCAGTTGGGCATAAACAGAATTTCATATACAACACCCTTTAGTAAGGAGGAAATCAAAATAAGAAAACTACTCACATGCAAGACAGAATATGTAATATATGTTTTAATATGTCCCTGTGGGCTACAATATATTGGCAGCACTAAGCTACAAGCTCACAAACGGATTTTACAGCATATAAGAGCAATTAACAACCACGACAATACATACCCTGTAGCTAGACATTTCCGTGAATATCACAATTCAAGAAGTCAAGATTTAAAATTCTTCCTAATAGACTGTGTACCCCCAAGTAGACGTGGAGGAAACAGGGAGGTTAAGCTGAGAAAATTGGAAACACAATATATTCTGAACCTCGACACGAAGACTCCAGGGGGTCTTAATATCACGGAGGATCTATACACCTGCATATGAATTACTCTTTACACATCTAGCATGTTTTCTTAAAAATTCAATAATATTTTAAGAACTGTATATATTTGATTTTTATGAAGAATTTTAGGAAATGATAAATATATCTCTCTTATGTGTATGTGTATTTATATATGTATTTATATATTTATTTATTTATATATATATATATGTATATTTATTTTAGCACTAGTTTGCACCACATGTTTGAGATGTATGCTCAGTTTCAAAAAATATCCCAAGTTTGGCCAAACCTACACTAGAAACCGTACATTTCCAACGACTATATATACTTGAAACTAATTAGACAGACAAGAAACAACAACTCATAAAGAATACATAAATAAATGGCAATAGTTATTAACATCAGCATCGCACAAAAAAGGAAAAATATCCAGTGTAAACATTTATCAAACAATATATATTTTTTTTGCACAGTTAATTTTAGCACTTGTACTTTGCACAACTAAAGCATTATTTGCACATTGATGAATTCAGGTTTTCATTTCCAACATGCCAGTACCACCTGATATTACGATTATCAATATACACATTTAAGTATGATGATAAGGATCATAGAAATTGCATTTAAGCATGTATTTATTTGGATCATATTGTGTCGTAATACATTAGGACTTTTGAACGTTGAAAAACTAGAAATAATGGTACTATTTCTCCTACATTTACGCATTTATGCAAGGTATTATTATTATGAGATTTGTTCGTAAAGCATATAAATGTATTTACAAAACCTATGGAGGATACCTTTTCTATGTCTATAATCATGTGCAAAGTACCAGACCAATCACTGAACACAACGTTACTTTACAAATGCATTAGCCGTAAAAAACGTTACCATGTGAGCAAGACTCGAAGGAGTTGAAACGCGTTATGGCGGCATCGAAATAAACACGAAAATGTGGCACCAAGTCTGTGGTCCATGTCCGTGTGTTGCTGTGAAAGCTGAGACACTGCGGATTCGCTAATATATATATATATATTTTTTTTTTTTCAAAGAAAGGTTTTCCGCTGAACGCCGCACGCCTGCCCATTCGCGTCGGTGCCTGCCGTGGTAGCGGCAACCACAAGAATAAGTAAAGTTCAATCCACAGGTAGGAAAGAGGCGGCACACCGTCCTGGTGTTAAAGGTAGTTTTAATCGCTCACAAAAAACAACAACGCGTTTCAGCCGTAGAACGGCCTTTGTCAAGTTGTTCGTTTGTTCCACCATGCCGATTTTAAAGCAATACACGTAATTAATGGACATAGAAAAAATACATCGTACATCTCGTAAATAATTCATTAGTTCAAAAATGAAATAATAACTGATAACATCAAATCGTGAATTGCAGAGATTACAAAATGAAATTCAGGGAAAACCGAAAACAGAAAACAGTTAATGCTGATATCCTAGTCTCCAAGTGGAAACATAGCATGGAAATAAAGAAAAGACTATAGTTCGTCATTGCGAAACAACCATCATCTTGAGAGTTTCGTTCAACAATTAAGAGCATGGATTAATCAAAGGGTAAAATTACCCATATAAAAGCCATGATTCAGCAAAAAAGTGCAATTCGGCTTGTAACTGTTGCTAAGATTTCTCCACTTATAACGGCATAGCGGACATACTAGGTTGTTGTATACAAACAAGTGAAGTGTATAGTGCAATAAGAAATAGAGAGGACTGATGAGAAAGGGAGGTGACCGTTGCATGACACCTATTACCATATCGAATCTCGTTGGTGGTCTTTAAAACGGACAATATAAATAATACAGTCCATTAACCCTAAATAGGGAAGAGATATAGGGAAAAGACCCTAAGATTTAGGACAAGTGCCCAATGATCTATTCTCACAAAAATCAGAAAGATCACAACAAGCGTATTTCAATCATATAGGTAGAGTAATACAACCACAGATCAATGTCTGTGCCCGCCCCAACAACAATTCAGTCACAGACATGTGCATAAGTTTTCAAAAATCATACAAAAAGTGAAAAATAAGACAATTTTTTTTTTTTTGTTACTAAATGTAAAACATATATATACAAGGTACAATATATCTCATAGTACCTATCCAGAATCACTGAGCGTGATGCGTATAAGAAAACATATGTACACACAACGGACAAGTCAAGGGTTATAGAGGGTCTAGCTTGAATTAATGACCAATGTGAGTATTGAGTTCCTCTTCCCTGTTCAATCCATACGGTGCCCTGGTGTTAAGGTCAATTATGTATCTTGATTCCAAAATACGTAAATGTTTTTCTCTGTCTCCCCCACGGATGTGTCTGAGTACCTTGTCTATTCCACAGAATCTCAAAAGTCCATTATTGCTATTGTGTGCAGTGTGGAAGTGTCTCGCTATGGGGTAGTTGAAATCCAGATTGGTTATAGCCCTTAGATGTTCTAAAATGCGTTTTTTTAGTTGGAGTTTGGTACTGCCAACATAACGCATGTTGCAGGGGCATTCCAAAAGATATATCACATGGTCAGAAGTACATGTGATACATTTCTTAATTGGTTTCTCCTTGCCATCCTGTGTCTTATAGCTTCTACAGCTTACAGAGTTCTTGCACGCTTTACTGGAGTTGCATTTATGGAAACCATCTCTAGCATGTAGCCAAGTAGGATTGGATTCCATGGGCTGATAACTTCTTACTAATTTGTCTCTAAGTGATGGAGGTCGTCTATATGTCATCGATGGAGCTTGACCTACTTTATCCCCGATCACCGGATCAGCTTTTATAAGACCCCAATGTTTGTTCAGTAAGGATTTCAATTTCCCAGATTTCCCACTGTATGTGGTTATCATGCGAGGACCATCAGTGGATTCCTTTTTACTGATTTGTTTGTTACCAAAAAGAACCTCACTGTGTGTAGTGGCTGCTAATTTGTCAGTAGCTTGTGTTAGGATTTTGTCTTTGTACCCTCGTTGCCTGAATCTGGTTCTCATGGTATTCTTCTCCATATTGAACCCTTCATCTGTGTTACAGTTTCTACGGGCTCGTAGAATCTCCCCATATGGGATGCTTCTGATGAGAGAGGGGGGGGGATGGCTACGAGCATGTAGTAGTGCGTTTCCTGATGTCTCCTTTCTGAAGAGAGCTCTATTGACAAAGGCGGCAAGCCGAAACGCGTCTAGTGTGTGTGTTAACCTTTCAAATAAAAATCTGAAAGGTACGTTCTTACGAGTGCTGGTATTTTTGCCGTGAGCTGGGGATTTGTAATCTGCACGGTTTCTGTCACCGTGCATGAGAGCACCCGATCGCGAGTGCAGGGACTAAGACGGAGTGAGAGCACGATATATATATATATATATATATATATTACCTACTGGCGGTCGCCAGTAGGTAGTTATAGTTAGGACCACGTTTCCATAGGAAAACCTCAACATTCTATTTTGAATAACTTTGGCGCCGGTCGATGAATCCTCGCGAATTTCTCAAAATAGGTGGGGCGCTACGCTCCGCTCCTACCCTGAAAGTCTCGGGGGGATCCGTCAAGCGGGGGCTGAGATAAAAGGGGGGTCCCAAAACGCGTTTTTCCCATGCATTTTTCCATAGGACCTTTAGAACGAGCTACAGCCCGAACGGCTGAACAGAATTACTCAAAATTTGGCAGAGAGGTAGTCCCTAGGTCAAGGAAGTGCCTTTTGTAGGTTTGGTGTAAATCTGTTCAGTAGATTCTGAGAAAATAGCCTTTAAATCAATATATATATCTGAGCCCGCTTACGGTACGCTTACCGTACGCTTACGGTAAGCGTACGGTGGCGTGCGCGAGCGCGATTCTGATTGGCTCTTAGATCTTAGTAAACATTCGAATCGGTCGAAACCAGGAAGCGGCGGCCGCCATTTTGTGTATTTCACTCTGAAAAAAAAGAGTGAAAACAAGGAAAGGGGGCAATGAGGAGAGTTACAGACCCCCTAACATTTGTAAGGGGGTCAAAGAAGGACAGAAAAGTACAAAAAAAACATTTATTGATTTTAAAAAAAATCACGGGGTACGCGTACGGTAAGCTTACGGTAAGCGTACGGTAAAAAAAAATAAAAATAAATAAATGAAAAGCAGATTTAAGAGTTTAGATATTAGGGAGCTCTAAAAAGAGCTGTTGTGTTTATGAAGTCATTTTTTAAGTGGTACCTACAAGTAAGTACCGATGCAGAGTCTAAGGTTCAAGAGGAAGACTCTGTTCCCTTCATCATTGAAGTGCACACCATCTCCTCTATAAATGTCTTGCATGTCATAACGCAAGTTGTTGTGGTAAATGGCACCCATACCATAGTCACGGAGGAAAGCAGAAACAGATTTGTTGACGTGCTTTCTTGCTTTGTCAATCTGTGGACAGAAATGATTGGACCAGTTCCATTTTTGCCTTTGGCATATGTTGGAAAACACAAAGGCAGTTTTAGGGAAAAGTGTAAACAGTTGTGCAAAGGTGTCCTTCATAAGCATTTCCAGACCTACCCCAGTCAAAGTGCCTAGGTCATTGCCACCACAGTGCACTATTATGAGGTCAGGGTGTTGGATTTGAATGAAGGATTTCACCAATGGCATCAATTGGTGCCACTTTAACCCTCTCTGACCAATCCATTTAATGTCTACATTTGGCAAAGCAAGGTCTCTCACCATACCTGTTTTCTCTGCAAACTTTTCACTCCAGAAGACATAGCTGTGCCCTACAATCCACACTGTGAACATCTTCAAAGGAGAACTGGATGCACTCAGGAGGTGTCTTTCAGTAGAATGGCAATATGAAAAGAAAGACAGTTTGGAAATGGAGGCATACATATTTTTTTCAAAACAAAAAGAACTGATTGGCTGTTTCATACCATTCTAGAATAAAAACTAGGCTGTATGTGTAAATTAATAGAAGCATGTTTTGTATTGGTAAAAAAAAATGTGTAACCAAAGAACAGTACTATGGATTTGCTGTTAGGTTTGAAAAGTCAAGCACTCTTGCTCTGTGGAATTGAAACATTGTTTGGCGAACTTCTGACCTAACTCAACACAGCAGTGTTCCATGAGCTGTTGCTATGGTAGCAGGCAGAAGTCAAGTTGGGGGAAGGGTACTAGGCAGAAGTCAAGTTGGGGGAAGGGTACTTTTGGAAAAGGGTTGGTTTTCAACCAATAGAAATGTGTGATTACATTTGAAAAAAAGGGGGAAGCACTGAGATTTGAAACTTACAAGTATATGTGTGGAAAAATAGAGGGAAAGTTTGCCATTATCTGGTTCTGCTGAGAGGAGAGAGGTGAACACAACAGAGATCCTGGCTCTGATAATCTGCTGTTTGAGTGTCACATTTCTTTCACAACTAACTAATTTTAAAGGTGAGTTTACAGTTTGAGAGGGGATGTATGTGGTAACTTAAGAAATGAATAATAGAAATGGAAATTGTTTTTGTTGTAGTTACACATGGTGGTTTCATAATGTGTCAGTCTGTAAAAGTGATTTTCACTTGCCCCGAAAAAAAAAAGAGCAGTAAGTGTGCTTTCAAATTGGCAAAGAAATTTCGTTTTGGGACTAATGTGAAAACATGACTCTGTGTGCAGAGAGGAATTATAGGCAGAGATTTATTGTGTCTTGCTCTGGTGATTTCACAGTTGCATTAGATGGAAAGGGGGAGCGAATTTTTGGGGGAAGAAGCAGAGTCTTAGCACACACCCATGTGCTTGCCATGTATAGTCATGCACAGTATTTACAAGCGAGTGGGGTTTTCAGGTTTCAGTCTGTAATGCAAATACATTCAGCATCACTAAGGCTGGTTGCCCTTGCTGGAGTGTAGGCAGTCACCGAGAATACACATGGTGGTGGTCTGAAAAAACAGTTTGGACATGTGCATTTAAATAAATCAAAAAAAGTGGTTTCATAATGTGTCAGTCTGTAAAAGTGATTTTCACTTGCGCCGAAAAAAAAAAGAGCAGTAAGTGTGCTTTCAAATTGGCAAAGAAATTTCGTTTTGGGACTAATGTGAAAACATGACTCTGTGTGCAGAGAGGAATTATAGGCAGAGATTTATTGCGTCTTGCTCTGGTGATTTCACAGTTGCATTAGATGGAAAGGGGGAGCGAATTTTTGGGGGAAGAAGCAGAGTCTTAGCACACACCCATGTGCTTGCCATGTATAGTCATGCACAGTATTTACAAGCGAGTGGGGTTTTCAGGTTTCAGTCTGTAATGCAAATACATTCAGCATCACTAAGGCTGGTTGCCCTTGCTGTAGTGTAGCAGTCTGGACATGGGCTTTTTAAAAAATCTGAAAAGTGGTTTCATAATGTGACAGTTTGTAAAAGTGATTTTCACTTGCCCAAAAAAAAGAACAGTTAGTGTGCATTCAAATTGGCATAGAAATTTCGTTTTGTGACTATTGTGAAAAGAAATGTAGTAATATATTTAAATACAATAAAGGAATTGTTACAGAGAATCGGTGAGATCTGTACAAATAAAACTTTAGAATTTTATTGGATTACCATTGGAAATTTAATCAAAAAAGAATTTTAAAATTACTATTTGGTCTAAAGGAAATGAAATCAGATGTATTTTGGAGTTATTTGAGATATAATATTGTGATTATACTTCTGAAACAAACATATCAGACGGTATTTTAAAGAAATAAGTATTGGTATTAGATGATATTTTTTTAGAATATTATGCATTTCTATAATGTTAAGTTTAAGTAAAAAAAGAATCAGGGCTTTTTTAATACAATCTTTGTGATTGTTATTTTTTTTTGCCCGCTGTAAAATGATGAATGCAATTGCTTTCACAATTTATAGTGAAATGCAATATATTCTGAAAACAGCAAAAATAAGGCAAAAATATTTTATGGAAAAAAATGTAAATATGTGTACTGTATTATAAAATGTTTTAAAAATATTAATACTTTTTTCTTTTTTTCCAGATAGATATAGAAAATTTTCGAAAACTACAAACATTTTTAAAACTATTTTTAAAAAAAACAAATGAATAAATATTTTTTCAGTGAGTATGGTAAGTCAATAATAATAATTGTAGTCTCTCAAGGACCTTGTAATGTGTTTATTGATTTTTAGTGTTTTTTAAAAAAAAAAAAAAAAAGTACGCGCACCGTACGCGTACGGTAAAAAAAAATAAAAAAAAGTTTTTAAAAACATATGTAAAAAAAAGATGAAAGATAAGGTTGGCTCTTAAAAGAACCGTTGTGTTCATGCAGGGACAGAGGAAAGGAAGCATGGGAAAATTATTCAAAGCGACAAATGTGTTGATCTATTTTGTTGTTCACTAGGGAAACACTGGTCTCCCTATAGCAAATTAGATCTTGACAAAATGTGCATCGAATATCAACCTTCCGAAATCGAGGGTTGATTTCCAGAGGGCCAGCAAAAGGAGATTCTCCCCCCACAGATGAAGGGCTCACCTGACCTGCAGAAGAAGGAGTCAGCCCTGCAGATGATGGTTCAGGTTGAGCTGCTGTGGATGTACTGGCTTGTCTTTCTGAAGAGTTACCTCCAAAAAGATGACCATGTGTCCTTCTGTGTACATCCTGGAGGTGTCTCTTCATGGTGTGATTCCCAAAGGAATACTTCCTGTTAGGATTACCTCTAGAAAGTACACGCTTACACAGCTTACAAGTCACTAAGGGTGCATTTACCTTTTGCTGGCCTTCAGGAAAAGTAAAATAATCCCATACATAAGAGGGCTTTTGTTTCCTCGATCTGTGCCTCAAGACAGTGCTGCTAGTGCTAGCCTCACTCTCAGAAGAGCTCTGCTGTTCTGCCATCGTATCCCAAAGACAAACCAGCTCCTTCTCCCAAGGGATCACAAGCAGAAATGAGGGGAATGGGTGTGGTGTAGGAGAGTTCTAGAACTGAAAGTAGTTTCAACCAATCAAAAGTTGTGTTTCATGATCACATGACCTACCGTACGCTTACGGTACGCTTACGGTACGCTTACGGCAAAAGTGCGCATGCGCGTAAAAAAGACACGCGCTTGCGCGCATGCGCATAACAGTCACTCCCGGCACTTCCGCGTAACGTGCGCGTGTAGCGTACACGCGTACGCGTCCCACGCGGAGTACGCGCGGCTACGCAAATTGCGTAACTATACGCAAGCAGCGTAGGAAAATTACGGACGTTGCGTGAACCGTACGCTTACCGTGAGCTTACGGTACGCGTACTAAATTTTTTTTTAAAAAAATAGAAAAAAAGTACTGCAAATAAATTTTACATGTTTATTTTAAAAAATATATAATAAAAAACATATTAAAGAATTTTAAAAATTTAATCATAGTCTTTATAAAAGGTAAGAAAATTAAAATAAAAATATGTTAGAAAAAATAGAAGAAAAAAAAAAATTTGCATTTAAAAAACCTTGCAAATTCACTGAAAAAACCATGGGTTTCACACACGTTATAGTTAGGAATTAGCATTTAAAAAACCTTGCAAATTCACTGAAAAAACCATGGGCTTCACACACGTTATAGTTAGGAATTAGCATTTAAAAAACCTTAGAAATTCAGTGAAAAAACCATAGGTTTCACACACGTTATAGTTAGGAATTAGCATTTAAAAAACCTTAGAAATTCAGTGAAAAAACCATAGGTTTCACACATGTTATAGTTAGCTGGACATTTTACTCGTAAAAAACCAATGAAATTCCCCCGTTATAGTTAGTTCAGCTAACTAAAACTCGCGCGCCCGCAATGAACTGCTGATGACGTCACATATTACATCACTCATGACATGGTCAGTGACATCACTCATGACATCACTGATGACATCTCAAATGACATCACTGATGACCTCACTGATGACATCATCCTTGTGATAGAGTGGCAGACCTCCTCTTCCCCTAATAAAACCTTTGATACACACATTCAAAAATAGAGACTAAAATTTACAAAACAATGGACATACCAATAACAGTTACAACAACCTCTTCAGTAATTCTAAGATCCACATACACATCCACTCATTCACCAACAGTCCAATACAGTCACTCATACATGTACTCACTTATCATATGTACTCATACACCTATACATCCTGTTACACAATGCCACTCATCCATAGAGCTACTCACACACATAGTCACTCATGCTAATAAAGAATCAAACATACATTTACTTGCATATACAGTTATACACACACCACCACACTTACTTCTACGGAAACTTACACATACTTAGTCTTTTAAACAATCACTTATGGAAATACATACTTATTCATACAGGAACTCTTTCAATCTCTCACTCTCACATATACTCACATATATAAACCAATAGTCACATATACTAGTTTTAAACATATGTAGTTACTCATAAAGACACTATTGAGACAGTCATTTACTCACTAACACACCCATACACACACTCATCCACCCATGCAGTCCTGCACACATGCTCTGTTCAACACATACAAACAGTGAGTCACTCATTCATGCACCTATGCACTAAGTCATACCCCCCACCGAACCATGCAGACACTCAGACTGATACTCAAAAAACCAACTAATAACCTATATAGACACCCATGTAGCTACTCACCAACCCATGCAGCCACTTATACACAAAGTGAAAAAATTATACAGATATTTATATATTTAAACATTACTCACTAAGCCATGTATTCACTATGATACACTTAATCAGTCAGTTACATAATCAATTTTTCAAAAAGAAATCATCCATTTAGACAGTAATATACCCATTTATTCTTCCATCAACCTTGAGATATACATATATAAAACATATTTAATTTTCAGAAAAACACACATTCACTGGATGATGTCATCAGTGAGGTCATCAGTGATGTCATTTGAGATGTCATCAGTGATGTCATGAGTGATGTCACTGACCATGTCATGAGTGATGTAATATGTGACGTCATCAGCAGTTCATTGCGGGCGCGCGAGTTATAGTTAGCTGAACTAACTATAACGGGGGAATTTCATTGGTTTTTTACGAGTAAAATGTCCAGCTAACTATAACATGTGTGAAACCTATGGTTTTTTCACTGAATTTCTAAGGTTTTTTAAATGCTAATTCCTAACTATAACGTGTGTGAAACCTATGGTTTTTTCACTGAATTTCTAAGGTTTTTTAAATGCTAATTCCTAACTATAACGTGTGTGAAACCCATGGTTTTTTCAGTGAATATATATATATATATATATATATATATATATATATTCACTTAAAAAACCATAGGTTTCACACACGTTATAGTTAGGAATTAGCATTCAAAAAACCTTGCAAATTCACTTAAAAAACCATAGGTTTCACACATGTTATAGTTAGCTGGACATTTCACTCGTAAAAAAACAATGAAATTCCCCCGTTATAGTTAGTGCAGGCAACTATAACTCACGCGACCGCAATCCTCTGCTGATGACGTCAGATATTACATCACTGTGTTTAGACACTTATTTTCCCATGTCTTCTTCCATTATTCTTTAGCTATACATATATTACAAATATTTATTTTTCAGAAAGACACATATGTCATCAGTGATGTAATATCTGACGTCATCAGCAGAGGATTGCGGTCGCGTGAGTTATAGTTGCCAACTATAACGGGGGAATTTCATTGGTTTTTTACGAGTGAAATGTCCAGCTAACTATAACATGTGTGAAACCTATGGTTTTTTAAGTGAATTTGCAAGGTTTTTTAAATGCTAATTCCTAACTATAATGTGTGTGAAACCTATGGTTTTTTAAGTGAATTTGTACGGTTTTTTAAATGCTAAGTTATGTATTTATAATTTTTTATTTTTTTTTAGGGTTTACACCGTGCGCGCACCGTGCGCGCTCTGTGGGCACTCGGTGCGCTTCGCGCACCGAGTACCCACTGTCCGGCATGCGCGCACCGTGCGCGCACTCCGCGAAATTTAAAAAAAAAAAAAAATGTTTTTTCACCCTAGGGGGTCCTTCTGTGACCCCCTGACAAAGGCTAGGGGGTCAGGAACTGTCCACCCTGCCCCCTTTTCACGTTCTCCACCTTTGTTTTTCACCCCCTCAGACTGTGAGAGACAAAATGGCGGCCGACACTTCCTGGTTTCGACCGATTCGAATGTTTACCGACATCTAACAACCAATCAGAATTGCGCTCGCGCACGGCAGGGTGCGCGCACAGTGCGCGCACGGTGCGCGTGTATAGATATTGATATGATTTTAATTGCTATTTTCTCAGGAAATACTGAACAGATTTACACCAGACTTGCAAAAGGCACTTTCTTGACCTTATGGCTACCTCTCTGCCAAATTTCACGTAATTCTGTTCAGCCGTTCGGGCTGTAGCTGCGACTAAAGGTCCTATGGAAAAATGCATGGGGAAAACGTGTTTTGGGACCCCCCTTTGTCTCGGCCCCCGCTTGACGAATCACCCCGAGACTTTCAGGGTAGGAGCTGAGCGGAGCGCCCCATTAGTTGTGAAAATTTCGCGAGGATTCGTCAACCGGCGCCAAAGTTATTCAAAATAGAATTTTCAGATTTCCTATGGAAACTCGGTCCTAACTATAACTATATATATATATATATATATATATATATATTATCTACTGGCGGTCGCCAGTAGATAGTTATAGTTAGGACCTATTTTCCATAGGAAATCCGCAACATTCTATTGGGAATATCTTTGGCGCCGATTGACGAATCTTTGCGAAATTCTCCAAACTTTTGGCCAGCTCCGCTCCTACCCTGAAAGTTTTGCGGTGATCCGTGAAGCGGGGGCCGAGAAAAAAGGGGGGTCCCAAAACGCGTTTTCCCCATGCAATTTCCCATACGATCTGTTGTCGCAGCTACAGCCCGAACCGCTGAACGGAATGACACCAAATTTGGCAAAGAGGTAGTCCTCAGTTCGGACTCGTGCCTTTTGCATATTTGGTGTGAATCTGTTCAGTAGTTCCTGAGAAAATTAGGGTAAAAAAGTTAGTGATATCTATGGCCGCGGAGGATCCATGGACCGTACCCACACCATAAGCGCACCCTCCCGGAACGGAGCGCGCACCCTCCTGATCGCGCGCTGAATGCTAATTGGCTGTCGAGCGTCTCTCTACATGCGAAACCAGGAACTGTTGGCGGCCATTTTCTGCCTCCGTAGAAGCGAGGCTGAAGATGGAAGGGGAATAAGTGTGTAAAAGATATAAAGGGGGCAGAGTGGAAATACTGTGACCCTCTAGATCTGCTTAGGGGGTCCCAGAAGGACCCCCTGTGGCCCCCCCTTTTTTTTTTTTTTAAAAGCAGCGAAATGCGCGCACGGTGCGCGCATCTCATCGCGTTGCATGCACGGATTCTCTCGCGGTGGGTGCGCGGATCCACGTCAAAGTTTTTTGAAAAACGACAAGAAATCATTGGTTGTATAACAACTTTCTACACTGAAAGGTAGGGAGTATATCTTTGTTTTTTAAAGGTATGATTGTTATTGGTTAACAAAAACAGATTGTAAGGAACATTATATATGATAAGCTGATATGTTGAAAAGTCAAGCACACTTCCTGTCTTGTGTAGGAACATTGTGTGCTGAACTTGTGACCTGTGAGCTCAGTGCAGTGTTCTATGACCTGTTTCTATGGTAACAGGCAGAAAGCAGATTGGGAGAAGGGTTGAAATGTGAAAGAAGCGTTTGTTAACATTGTGCATTAAAACTTGTCATGTTGTCAAGTTTTAGTAGCATTAGAAGCCAGTCAGGCATTGACACTAAAGTGCAGTCGTGAAATATGTAGATTGTGTGCAGTTCCCTTACCACTTCCACTGTAGTGAATGAGTTTTGGTAAGCTGCTAGGGATAGTGTTGTTTGTCTAGAATCACACTGTGAGTTTGTGTGTATTGCATGCAGTCGTCTAACCACTGTGAGAGAAGTGTTTGGTAACATCGTGTATTTGCTGACAGATAAGTGTTGTACAACATGTCATGTTGTCAAGTTTTAGTAGCATTAGAAGACAGTTATGGCTTATGCTTTCATTATATGAGTCAGGCATTGACAGTAAATTGCAGTTGTGAAATATGTAGATTGTGTGCAGTTCCCTTACCACTTGCACTGTAGTGAATGAGTTTTGGTAAACTCATAGGGATAGTGGTGCTTGTCTAGAATCACACTGTGAGTTGGTGTGTATTTGGGATCACTGTGAGAGAAGCATTTGGTAACATCATGTACTTGCTGACAGATAACTGTTTTAAAACCTGTCATGTTGTGAAGTTTTAGTAGGATTAGAATCCAGTCTTTGCTTATGCGTTGATTAAATGAGTCATGCTTTGACACTGATGTGGTGTACTTAAATATGTAGATTGTGTGCAGTACCATTAACTCTTCCAGAGTAGTGAATGAGTTTTGGTAAACTCCTAGGATAGTGTTGCTTGTCTTAAGTCACACTGTGAGTCTGTGTGCATTTGGGTAAGGATTGTGAGAGAAGCATTTGGTAACATCGTGTATTTGCTGACATATACCTGTTTTAAAACCGGTCATGTTGTGAAGTTTTAGTAGCATTAGAAGCCAGTCTTTGCTTATGCTTTGATTAAATGAGTCAGGCTTTGACACAAAAGTGCAGTCCTGAAATATGAAGATTGTGTGCAGTTCGCTTACCACTTCCACAGTAGTGAATGATTTTTGGTAAACTCCTAGGTATAGTGGTTGTTGTCTAGAATTACACTGTGAGTCTGTGTGCATTTGAGAACCACTGTGAGAGAAGCATTTGGTAACATCGTGTATTTGCTGACAGATAACTAATTTAAAACCTCTCATGTTGTCAAGTTTTAGTAGCATTAGAAGCTAGTCTTTGCTTATGCATTGATAAAATGAGTCAGGGTTTGACACTAAGGTGCAGTACCATGTACTATTCTGTTCACTGTGGCAGAACTGAAAATTTAAAAGTATTACCTAAGCACTATCCTAGAAGTAGTCTGATTATTTAGTCAGTTTCTAAGTACCAAATAGATTGCTTCAAATAAAAGTGTTCTGACATACTATACACTTGTCTTTTACACCTTCAATTCCCCAGTCAGTATCCATACACTTCCAGGAAACATCCTGTCACTTCCTTTGCAGTCCTCTAGAGACCCATTCAACAGCATGTACTAATCCATTGACTGTGCCAAAACTCAAACACTTATAAATTCACCTAGACACTCTCTTTCCAGTACTCTAATGATTCAGTCACTGCCTAAGTATTCATGCACTGAGCCAGGTCTTAGCACATGGACTACGTCAAACCCATATCCACTATGCATGCAGTCCTCTAACCACCTACACACTTGTCTTTCACACCTTCAATTCCCCAGTCAGTATCCGTTCACTTCCAGCAAACACCCTGTCACTGCCGTTGCACTCCTCTAGTGACTCATTCAGCATCATGTACTAATCCATTCACAGCGCCAAACCCTAATAAATTCACCCAGGCACTCTCCTTACAGTACTCTAATCATTCAGTCAGTACCCAAGTACTCATCCAGTGACCCAGGCCTTAGTATATGGACTGCTTCAAACCCTTATCCTCTATGTATGCAGTCCTCTAACCACCTACACAATTGTCTTTCACACCTTCAATTCCCTAGTCAGTAGCCATACACTTCCAGGAAATACCCTGTCACTCTCTTTGCAGTCCTCTAGTGACCCATTCAGCACCATGTACTAATCCATTCACTGTGCTAAAACCCAAACACTTATAAATTCACCAAGATACTATCTTTGCAGTACTGTAATCATTCAGTCAGTGCCTAAGTATTCATACACTGAGCCAGGCCTTAGCACATGGACTGCTTCAAACCACTATGCACTATGCATGCAGTCGTCTAACCACCTAGACACTTGTCTTTCACACTTTCAATTTCCTATTCAGTATCCATACAGTCCAGCACTTGTCACTGCCTTTGCACTCCTCTAGTGACCCATTCAGTACCAAGTACTAATCTATTCCCTGTGCGAAAAGCCTAGCACTTATAAATTCACCTAGGCACTCTCCTTGCTGTACGATAATCATTCAGTCAGTACCCAAGTAGTCATGCAGTGAGCCAGGCCTTAGCACATGGACTGCTTTAAATGCCTATGCAGTATGGATGCAGTCCTCTAATCACCTACACAGTTGTGTTTCACACCTTTTATTCCCTAGTTAGTATTCATACTCTTCTAGCAAACACCCTGTGAGTCACCCAGTGTGTCTCCTTATAGTACTGTAATCATTTAGTCAGTTAGCATGTAGTCTTTTAGTGAGGTAGGCTTTAGGGCATGAACTGCTTCAAAGTAGTATGCACTATGCATGTAGGGCCCGATTCACAGAACAAACTTAAGACTAAATCCTAAACTTAGTACCATTCTGGTATTCACAGAATGCATCTAGTACTTCTGGTATTCACAGAATGAACTTACTACTTTTGCTATTCACAGAATGAACTTAGTACTTTTGCTATTCACAGAATGGATTTACGACTGCTAAACTTACGTCCGCACTCGGGCCGGAAATTCCGGCCCGGAGGCGGAGCTTCCGGGCCGGAGGCGGGGCTTCCGGGCCGGAGGCGGAGCATCCGGGCCGGAGGCGGAGCTTCCGGGCCGGAGGCGGAGCTTCCGGCCCGGAGGTGGAGATTTCAGCCATAGCTAAATCGGCCGGAATCCCCACCTCCGGGCCGGAAGCTCCGCCTCCGGCCCGGAAGCCCCGCCTCCGGGCCGGAAGCTCCGCCTCCAGGCCGGAAGCTCCGCCTCCGGGCCGGAATTTCCGGCCCGAGTGCGGACGTAAGTTTAGGAGTCGTAAATCCATTCTGTGAATAGCAAAAGAACTAAGTTCATTCTGTGAATAGCAAAAGTAGTAAGTTCATTCTGTGAATACCAGAAGTACTAAGTGCATTCTGTGAATACCAGAATGGTACTAAGTTTAGGATTTAGTCTTAAGTTTGTTCTGTGAATCGGGCCCGTAGTGTTTTAATGATCGTCACACTTGTGGTTCAGGGCTATAGTTTCATAGTCAGTTTTTATATAAAATGTGTTTGTACAGTAATGGAATAGTATAAATTTGAAAGTTATTAATATACATTTATTTGTGATTCTTTTTTACAGATACAGAACAGGAGTGTTTCTCATCTGTTTGCACTCTTCTCCTGCAAGATTGTTTGGATGAAGGGTCCTTAGGTGTTTCATCATACTTGCTGTGCCGCACTAGTATTTTTTGTTAGGATCTCCTCGTAACAGAACTCTTTGGCAAATCTTGCGAGTGACGAAGGTGGCATTGGTCTTTGTTTGCTCCTTGGAAAGAGTAAAAAATTTCCTCACCACTGAAGAAAAACGTTGTTGGTGTGGTGCCTTCTGCAAAACATTTTGTTCAGATTCGGTAAATATTTTAAAGCGGCAGCATTTACAGTTTTTGTAAGTTAAACTTATAACATTTTGTTAGCTGTATGCATTTTATATATCTGTGATTTGTTTCTTGTGGTATTTTGTTGAGAATACCATGTTGTTTTTTTTTTAACAATCTTTCTTATTTTCCAGGTCTGTCGTCGACATCCATTGTCCCCACAATAGTGTTCCGCCTTGTTGTTTTTTATTATTGTTGTTACATTTTGTTTATTGTTCATATATATGTTAATAAAAAAATAAAGTTTGAAAATAGTTTTTCGTTTATATTTTTATTATTATAAAAAATAAAGTTTGAAAACATTTTTTATAACATTTTTGGTTGTTCTCTTAACTGCTGTGTGACTCTTTCTTGTTCTTATTACTGTTATTTGATGGAGTCCACCATGGTGTTAAATTTTGGGGCACTTATCGCTGGAATACTGGTGATATCTGCAGTTTGCACCAACTTCTGAATAGTGTGTTAGATTTATCTCAACTTTACTTCCGTTAAAGTGCTGATAATGAAATGAAGAGTAGCCGTTCCCGTGCAAAAAGACACGAGGTGCACCTTTCCGATTTATTCTAAATACTAAAATCCTGTATTGAATTGCACTGAGGTATTGGCTGCACTTACAGTGTACACACAAAATCTATTAAGAAATCTCATTGTATTTATATTGATTGGGAATAGTGCGTCAGGTGCTCAATCTTGATGAGATACACTGCTCAGTTCGAATATTGTTCTGCACACGAAAAAAATCACATCAGATCTTTCACACCAATAGCAATGCGAAACAAATTCCGGCGATAAGACACGTTAGCACCAGGGATTTTACACCTGCTTTCTGCTGGTGTTAAGCAGGACAACTACCTGCACCATGAAGGGGAACACAGCCAAGAGCCACACCAGAACACCCACAGGTACCATAGAGTCAATCAGCATGATACAGGGATACCCATGAGGGCCAGAAGACTCATCTCAACAACTCCAGGACCGCCAATGCCCCCCAAACCCACATCTTAGTAAGTGTGTCCCTGTGGTCATTGTCATAGCATGATAGGCACGAGCCCTGCAACATCACAGTGTGCTGTCACCTCAGCGTTGGCAGTGAGCCTGGATGTGTTGCTACGCACGCATCCTCCTGCATGCACAACTGGCGTGTGCTAGTCTGGGGTTCACAGGTCAGTGCGGGAGTGTGCCTATCCGGCAAGGGGAACGGGGTGTCTCGGACATGTCCGTGTACAGGAAGTGCGGTAAGTGTGTCTCTGTGTTCTGGTGTGGCCTGCTACAAGAGCCCCAGCAGTTGATGTTGTAAACTGGCATGCACCACCTCCAAACGGCACTGTGATGTTGTATTTGGAATGTAGCAGGACATGCGCAAATAGGCATTACAATGGTGTGCTGTACGAGTGCACGAGATACAACAGTGCACCGTACAAAAGTGTGGGGGCTTGTGGAAGGGAGGTGCAGCCGTTTGCTAACATAACACACAGTGAACTCGACCATGTGCCACATGCTGGGCATCTCATCCATGATGACCACGGTCGCAGACATCCCACAACACCAACGACTGGCCTTTGTACACATCCTGTATGAATGCAGCGTGGTTTTCACTTGCACGTTCAGTGGTGTGATGTTGGCGGGTTGTGTGACTTGTGCTGCTTGTTGGTGTGTTTCATTTTGGCCATTGTTAGTCTATATGTGTGTTGTACTTAATTGTGCATGTGTGCCATTCTGCCCATCTCCCCCCCGCCCCCCACTTCCTGCTTCTTCCTCTTCCTAGTGCTGTTGTGTCTATAATTTTGCTGCTGCACACATAAATACATGTAAAGAATAAATTAGAATAGTTCCTTGATTCTTTTAGGTTTCAAAACTTCTCTATTGGTTTCTTTTTAATTTTCCATATGAACCGTTTTTTTTAATATTCAACAACACATAGAAGTCAGAAGTGCAACGTATTCTATCAACACACTTTCTAGAACATTCTACAACACGTGCAGGTTAAAAGTTCATCAATTTTTTAAAACTTAACGATATTTTTTTGTAACATTTTCTTGAATATTTAATGACACGTGCAGGTTAAAAGTTGACGATTGTTTTAAGTTCGAACAGTGCCTTCCAAATGCAAGTAGCAGGTGTGGTTGAACTGAGCAAATTTTATCCTTTGATATGTACTCCACGTTGAAACTGCTTTTTCTTAACCAATCACAAAGATGCTTTTCCACAAAACTAATGTGCACCCTACTTTTAAAAAAGAATGCTTTTCATGATATCTTCAGAGATAAGTTATAGATAGGAATTAGTATTTAAAAAACCTTTGAAATTCACTGAAAAAACCATAGGTTTCATGCACGTTATAGTTAGGAATTGGCATTTAAAAAACCTTGCAAATTCACTGAAAAAAACAAAGGTTTCAGGGGCGTTATAGTTAGGAATTGGCCTTTAAAAAACCTTAGAAATTCACTGACAAAACCATAGGTTTCAGGGGCATTATAGTTAGCTGGACATTTCCCTCGTACAAAACCCTAGAAATTCCCCTGTTATAGTTAGTTCAGCAACTATAACTCGCGCCCCCGCAATGCACTGCTGATGACGTCACATATTACATCACTCATGACATGGTCAGTGCCATCACTGATGACATCACTGATGACATCTCAAATGATATCACTGATGACATCACTGATGACATCATCTATGTGATAAATTAGTACACCTTCTCACACCCTAATATAACTTTTGATACACCAACTCAAAATTTCAGACGACCATTTTGAAGACCATAGATACTCCAATACCAATAACTACATACCCACTCATTGACTCTTAGGTCTACATGCACCTCCACTCACTCACCTGTACAGTCACTCATACTTACAGCCACTCCTACTTACAGTCACTCCGTAAAAGACTATCATATGCATTTATACAGATATATAGACACTCACACACTGCCAATCATCCATTGAGGTACTGACACACCTAGTCAGTTGTGCAAATAATTAAACACAGTCCAATTGACTCACCTATACAGTTAAACACACTATAGTTTCATAGTCAGTTTTTATATAAAATGTGTTTGTACAGTAATGGAATAGTATAAATTTGAAAGTTATTAATATACATTTATTTGTGATTCTTTTTTAGGGGTGGGCGGAATTTGCGTAATCGCGTTACGCAAATCTCCGCGAAACGGTAAAAAATCTCCGCGAACACGCAGAAATTCCGCGAGCACGCGGAATTGCTTGTTCGCGATACTTTTTTACTGTTCGCGATCGCTGATTGCGTGCTCGGGGTGAAATATCTCGCGAACACGCATATTGAGAACGCGAACAAGCAAAAAATTCCGCGAAGTCGCGGAACGCAGATTTTTGGGCACTTTCGCGTTCTCCGCGGAACGCGAAATTACCCAAATTCCGCAAATTCCGCGAGCGGAACGGAATTTACCGCCCAGGCCTATTCTTTTTTACAGATACAGAACAGGAGTGTTTCTCATCTGTTTGCACTCTTCTCCTGCAAGATTGTTTGGATGAAGGGTCCTTAGGTGTTTCATCATACTTGCTGTGCCGCACTAGTATTTTTTGTTAGGATCTCCTCGTAACAGAACTCTTTGGCAAATCTTGCGAGTGACGAAGGTGGCATTGGTCTTTGTTTGCTCCTTGGAAAGAGTAAAAAATTTCCTCACCACTGAAGAGAAACGTTGTTGGTGTGGTGCCTTCTGCAAAACATTTTGTTCAGATTCGGTAAATATTTTAAAGCAGCAGCATTTACAGTTTTTGTAAGTTAAACTTATAAAATTTTGTTAGCTGTATGCATTTTATATATCTGTGATTTGTTTCTTGTGGTATTTTGTTGAGAATACCATGTTGTTTTTTTTTTAACAATCTTTCTTATTTTCCAGGTCTGTCGTCGACATCCATTGTCCCCACAATAGTGTTCCGCCTTGTTGTTTTTTATTATTGTTGTTACATTTTGTTTATTGTTCATATATATGTTAATAAAAAAATAAAGTTTGGAAATAGTTTTTCGTTTATATTTTTATTATTATAAAAAATAAAGTTTGAAAACATTTTTTATAACGTTTTTGGTTGTTCTCTTAACTGCTGTGTGACTCTTTCTTGTTCTTATTACTGTTATTTGATGGAGTCCACCATGGTGTTAAATTTTGGGGCACTTATCGCTGGAATACTGGTGATATCTGCAATTTGCACCAACTTCTGAATAGTGTGTTAGATTTATCTCAACTTTACTTCCGTTAAAGTGCTGATAATGAAATGGAGAGTAGCCGTTCCCGTGCAAAAAGACACGAGGTGCACCTTTCCGATTTATTCTAAATACTAAAATCCTGTATTGAATTGCACTGAGGTATTGGCTGCACTTACAGTGTACACACAAAATCTATTAAGAAATCTCATTGTATTTATATTGATTGGGAATAGTGCGTCAGGTGCTCGATCTTGATGAGATACACTGCTCAGTTCGAATATTGTTCTGCACACGAAAAAAATCACATCAGATCTTTCACACCAATAGCAATGCGAAACAAATTCCGGCGATAAGACACGTTAGCACCAGGGATTTTACACCTGCTTTCTGCTGGTGTTAAGCAGGACAACTACCTGCACCATGAAGGGGAACACAGCCAAGAGCCACACCAGAACACCCACAGGTACCATAGAGTCAATGAGCATGATACAGGGATACCCATGAGGGCCAGAAGACTCATCTCAACAACTCCAGGACCGCCAATGCCCCCCAAACCCACATCTTAGTAAGTGTGTCCCTGTGGTCATTGTCATAGCATGATAGGCACGAGCCCTGCAACATCACAGTGTGCTGTCACCTCAGCGTTGGCAGTGAGCCTGGATGTGTTGCTACGCACGCATCCTCCTGCATGCACAACTGGCGTGTGCTGGTCTGGGGTTCACAGGTCAGTGCGGGAGTGTGCCTATCCGGCAAGGGGAACGGGGTGTCTCGGACATGTCCGTGTACAGGAAGTGCGGTAAGTGTGTCTCTGTGTTCTGGTGTGGCCTGCTACAAGAGCCGCAGCAGTTGATGTTGTAAACTGGCATGCACCACCTCCAAACGGCACTGTGATGTTGTATTTGGAATGTAGCAGGACATGCGCAAATAGGCATTACAATGGTGTGCTGTACGAGTGCACGAGATACAACAGCGCACCGTACAAAAGTGTGGGGGCTTGTGGAAGGGAGGTGCAGCCGTTTGGCAACATAACACACAGTGAACTCGACCATGTGCCACATGCTGGGCATCTCATCCATGATGACCATGGTCGCAGACATCCCACAACACCAACGACTGGCCTTTGTACACATCCTGTATGAATGCAGCGTGGTTTTCACTTGCACGTTCAGTGGTGTGATGTTGGCGGGTTGTGTGACTTGTGCTGCTTGTTGGTGTGTTTCATTTTGGCCATTGTTAGTCTATATGTGTGTTGTACTTAATTGTGCATGTGTGCCATTCTGCCCATCTCCCCCCCGCCCCCCACTTCCTGCTTCTTCCTCTTCCTAGTGCTGTTGTGTCTATAATTTTGTTGCTGCACACATAAATACATGTAAAGAATAAATTAGAATAGTTCCTTGATTCTTTTAGGTTTCAAAACTTCTCTATTGGTTTCTTTTTAATTTTCCATATGAACCGTTTTTTTTAATATTCAACAACACATAGAAGTCAGAAGTGCAACGTATTCTATCAACACACTTTCTAGAACATTCTACAACACGTGCAGGTTAAAAGTTCATCAATTTTTTAAAACTTAACGATATTTTTTTGTAACATTTTCTTGAATATTTAATGACACGTGCAGGTTAAAAGTTGACGATTGTTTTAAGTTCGAACAGTGCCTTCCAAATGCAAGTAGCAGGTGTGGTTGAACTGAGCAAATTTTATCCTTTGATATGTACTCCACGTTGAAACTGCTTTTTCTTAACCAATCACAAAGATGCTTTTCCACAAAACTAATGTGCACCCTACTTTTAAAAAAGAATGCTTTTCATGATATCTTCAGAGATAAGTTATAGATAGGAATTAGTATTTAAAAAACCTTTGAAATTCACTGAAAAAACCATAGGTTTCATGCACGTTGTAGTTAGGAATTGGCATTTAAAAAACCTTTGAAATTCACTGAAAAAAACTAAGGTTTCAGGGGCGTTATAGTTAGGAATTGGCCTTTAAAAAACCTTAGAAATTCACTGACAAAACCATAGGTTTCAGGGGCATTATAGTTAGCTGGACATTTCCCTCGTACAAAACCCTAGAAATTCCCCTGTTATAGTTAGTTCAGCAACTATAACTCGCGCCCCCGCAATGCACTGCTGATGACGTCACATATTACATCACTCATGACATGGTCAGTGCCATCACTGATGACATCACTGATGACATCTCAAATGATATCACTGATGACATCACTGATGACATCATCTATGTGATAAATTAGTACACCTTCTCACACCCTAATATAACTTTTGATACACCAACTCAAAATTTCAGACGGCCATTTTGAAGACCATAGATACTCTAATACCAATAACTACATACCCACTCATTTACTCTTAGGTCTACATGCACCTCCACTCACTCACCTGTACAGTCACTCATACTTACAGTCACTCCTACTTACAGTCACTCCGTAAAAGACTATCATATGCATTTATACAGATATATAGACACTCACACACTGCCAATCATCCATTGAGGTACTGACACACCTAGTCAGTTGTGCAAATAATTAAACACAGTCCAATTGACTCACCTATATAGTTAAAGACACTCAAGTTCACTTACTCATAAAAATACTAAAAAATGTTGACACTCTTATTCAATTACTAGTACAAGCACACACTCATCCATACAGCCAGTCCCGCAATCACACACTCTCACATATAGATAGTTATTTACTCTTATACACATATACACTGTGTTTCACATATGTAGTTACTGTCACATGTACAACTGAGATATACATTCAATCACTAACACACCCTTACATACACTCACCCAACCATACAGTCCATCACAGTTGCACTCTTAAAACCATGCACCCATAGAATCACCCACTCACACATCTATGCACAGAGTCACACACACCCCACCCACACATACACTCAGGCACCCATACAGATACTCAGACAACCAATCAATAACCCATAGAGACACTCATATTGCTATTCACAAAACCATGCAGCCGTTTATACACCAACAGATAGACAGATACAGACATTCACAGTTTAGTCACTAGTCTGCAGTAAGATACATTTAATGACTCATTTATAGAGTCAGTTACGCACCTAGAAAATCATCCATTCACACACTTGTACACCCACTCATTCTTCCACCGGCCTTTCCCTATATATATTAAACATATTAAAACTGTTCAGAAACACATACTCAATGGATACCGTCATCAGTGATGTCATCAGTGATGTCATTTAAGATGTCATCAGTGATGTCACTGACCATGTCATGAGTGATGTAATATGTGACGTCATCAGTAGTGCATTGCGGGGGCGCGAGTTATAGTTAGCTGAACTAACTATAACAGGGGAATTTCTAGGGTTTTGTACGAGGGAGATGTCCAGCTAACTATAACGCCCCTGAAACCTATGGTTTTTTCAGTGAATTTCTAAGGTTTTTTAAATGCCAATTCCTAACTGTAACGCCCCTGAAACCTTTGGATTTTTCAGTGAATATATATATATATATATATATATATATATATATATATATATATATATATATATATATATATATATATATATATATATATATATATGTATATAATAGATAGATAGATAGATAGATAGATAGATAGATAGATAGATAGATAGATAGATAGATAGATAGATAGATAGATAGATAGATAGATAGATAGATAGAGCACAGGTATATTTAGGCTATTTATCTGACTTACCCTGACTAGGATTGTGTTCCCTACTTGGACAGTGCACAGCCAGGACCAGATATTAAAGAAACACCTTTAGAAATGTCTGACTGACATTGTTTGTTGATTATCCCTGTTTTAAGAGACCAATATGGAGCATAGAGAGCTTCCTAGGCAGTATGTTCCATTTCTGAGACAGTAAAAGCATATTTTCTGCCAAACGTAACTTCAACACTAGTAGAAGAATTGATTGCTTTAACAATAGCTTGCTGCCTGTTAGGGAAGTTATATGTGATGATTCACACAGACAGCCAGTAAGGTTTTGAAGACCTTCAGGGACCATTTTCATTGGGGGAACACGACTGGTAGGTGTAGCAGTGTGCGACCAATCTGATGTAACTTTATATGCAGCACACATAGAAAGAGCAAATCACCTTTAGTGATTGTTTATGTGCAGGAAGGTTTCCCTTCCTTCACATAAACATTCATTCCTGCAACACAGCCAACCTTACACCATGGCACAAGGGTGTCTGTGTTGGTGCACTGCTGCTGTTTGTGTGCCAGCGCAGCAGAGAAAGACAGTAGTGCGCTGTATGTTCAGCTCATTCCTGCCCTTTTATTTTGGTTCACAACAGTGTAGCAGGAAGGCTTGTTGCACTGTTGTGCATCAAAATATAGAAAATGAGACCCTAATGAATTTGTGTGCTACAATTTGTCACATTTTTAAAAGCCTTTCTAACTTAGTACTAGAATGATATTTTATCATTTTAATTGTAATTTTTTTTTTTTTAAATACTTGTTGTTCTCAGTTGAAATCTAAATCAAATAAACTTAAGCTTTAGAAACTAAACTTGAGGCCCTATGTGATGTGAATCATCATATTCCTGTTTGGGGACCCACCAGTTAGAAAGAATGTTGATGGAGCCCCTAAAGTGGGATTCCAAGTAGCTGATCCAAACTTTATCATCAATTTCATTTCGATTTGGAGCTTCACACACTGAGCCCATTGCCTCTTGTTGCTAGAATGTAAATCTTCATACAGATATTTTTGACATTTATTCCTCGTTCTGTATGTCTGTACTGTACCATACTTCATGTAATCAATTTTAAACATTTCAAACAGAGATAGCCATATTCTCTGAAGACTACTAATTAAAAAATAGGTTTCTCTTCTCGTGTCACTGTCATACCATACCAACTCTTAAATAGCTGTTTTCGCACGCTGGAATTCATGAATGGATCCATTATTTAATTATTTTACAAACTTATCAAATAGTCTGTAATGCTGACTCTGAAGTAATTGATTCTATAATATGGATAAAAGACAGAAAAAGCAATCCTAGAATTTACCTTGAGCTATTATCTGCTCTAGTATTATGGATAACAGTCAGATTATTTAATTTCCTACTGGTTGACTTCAAAATCCTCTGGTCTTACTGGTTTGCTAGGCTCTCCATATGTGTCAGAGTTGTGGTCAGTGGTTACTGTTGGCAGCTGTGACCAACAGCTCATAATTTCCTTATTGTGCTTTAAAGCCTATAGTGCAAGCCTACAGTGCCCTTGGGCAATGGGATAAAAAGCTATCCTCCTTAAAGGGGCAAGTGACCCCAAAATTAACTTAACTCTGTATTTTTAAATGCTGGTCAAAAGTGACAGCAGTGTGTTCTTCTGAAGAGACAAGAGGCTGTGTCTGTTATGGTTGTGGGTTCATAAAGGTAGGAATCATATCCGGAGTACTTTGTGCACTAGCTTGTTTGCAATAGGTCACTGAGGAGTTCTTGAAAATGATGACGGTTTGGATGGTGTCCCACCTCAAACAGGACAACTGCAGTTCAAACTTTCTATGGTTAAAATCAGGATGCATTCTCAAAGATGGGTTAACGAAGCACTGAAACATAAGATAGGGCACATGGGCTGTGTGGTTCTGGGTCCTCTGCACAGTTAGTCATCGTCAGCAAAGTCTTCAGGCACCTAGTTCCAAGGCAAGAGGGCTCTTGCTCAACTCCTTCATGGACTATCAAATGGTGCTAGAAAGTGCTGAGTTGGTTTAGGGGTCTCACATCGAGAGAGTTACTTGTAAGTTATTATGAGTATGCCTGCCAGGCTTATTATCATTTATGGTGAGTCTGCTGACCTACATGTTGTTATTTTTGTTGATAAGTTCTACATCGACCTTGATGGGTTAACGTCACAAGACGTTTTTGGTGATCTTGGCAGTTGTCCTTTTGCTGGAAGGGACTCCTCACAGGTGACTATTGGGGTATGCATATGGGCAACGAGGAAGGATGTGGACAGATTTTAAGGGGTGGCCCCAGCCTAAGAAATACAGGAAGCACACAGTTCCTTGATTCCTAAGCCTCAAGGAATTTGCATTGGTCCTTTAAGGTGAAGTTGGTATGATTATTTAATTTACTGAAGTCAGGCTCAAATGTTTATTTCCAGCTTTGGCAGGAGGCCTCTGCCAATATAAGGCTATGGTGTGACTCAAGCAATGGGTGCCATTCACTTCCTTCAAAGGTTACCTTAACTGACCCTATCAAACTCTGGGATTTCATGTGATGTCTTAAACTGGATCCTGATCTTTATTCCAGGCCCAAACCGAAGAGTTAAAAAAGAACTCCCAATGAAGAGTTAATTCCTGTTAAAGTAAGGTTGTTTTCACAGACGTCTTTCTGCACATTTAAGAGGAGAGATCCAGGAAGGAGGTTTTATGGATTCTCACGGACAGAGAAGGTGGAAGAAGTCTGATACTGAAAGGATGTTTAATGGAGACTGCCATGTTACCATCCTGACCACCATACATGCACTCGGCCATGCTCTAAACACACATTCACCCCACACGTTCACAATGGTTAAAATTAGGGACGCAGTTACAGAAGGTTCATAGGATAGTGGGCAGCAGACTGATTCTTGGGGAGACAGCCCCAGTTTAGTTTAATCTACTGCCAACAGCCAGTGGACTCCTTGTAGTTAGAGTGGAGGTGGATTAGTCTCACATGAACAAACATTGAAATCACATTTGGGATGCACATTTACCCAGAAACAGCGTCAAGTTCCCCTGGGGACGCACCGGAACCGGTGTCCAGGTTGTTCCGGGGAAGGGGTCGATCGTCGGGTCAAGCAGGGACTCTTCACTGGCAGAAACTGAACGGATAGTAGAGTGGGACAGCTGGCACAACAACCCTGGGATCTTCGCCCCCACAGCCTGTGAAACTAATATTACTCTAATGAGATGCATTCTATGCTTCTTTGGTGTAGAACAGACTTTTGGGAATTACCAGCCATCCCCTGGCACTACATGAAAAGACGCCATCCCAGGTAGGGCTGGATTATTACAGCTCTGACCCATTACAGCAGATCCAACCTTATCATTTCTAGACGTTAAGAGACATAAGAGACAGAACGTGCACAGTAAGTTATTAAGCATAACATATATACAAATGTGTAGGCTTCACATACCATGTAACAGATGTGTCAGTTAATATTATTGTTATAATAGTCCCCATATTGATATGAACAGATCTACAAATAATGTTTTCGGAGGAATGATAATAACAGCAGGTGTACAACAAATATTAGGATTTACGCCTTTGTAGTACAGACATTACAGACTACTATGTAAATGCCCCTTGTACATCAGATATGTCCTGGGTGTATTGTATCACGTCCTACTGTTCCACGCTTCTGAATTTCTAAATAGTCAGAGAGGACACTTTTAAAATTGAAACCCCCGTTCTTTGTGTGTCTCATATTTGTGGACCCTAAAGCACCAGCTAAATTGTTCCCTTTTTATTTTTTGCTTCAGGAAAAGGTTGTTGGATTTTGACCTTTGGCTATCGGTCTCAAACATATTTGGCCCACAATTCATTGTGAAACAAGCTTTCAAACATTTCTCCCATGACATGAACTGTTCTGTTCATGAACCTCTCTTTCAGTCCCAAACACAGTCTTCCTTTGTTAGTCAGAAGTCCTTCAACTTGTGGGAATATCATTGATCATTCTGCTCTGACCTTTCCGAGCTAGCTCTTTTCAGCGTTGCTGCAGGGTATTTTTCATACCAATTTCCTCTGTGGAACTGCCCTTTCGCATCCACAATCTTCTGCCATCTTGCTTCTTTCATATTCAGATCCGTTTAAAGCTGCACTTATTAGTATAATGAAGCCATTTGTATATTCACTCACATGATAAGCGGAAGTAGGGCTGGCTAACGAGAAGGGATTGAGGCTGCAGAATGATATTGGCATTTCGCACACATATTCCAAAATAACTACGTAATTAGATAACTGAAGCAGGTTGTACATTCACGTTACTTGTCATGCATTTATATTGGTGTATATGGATGAGAAGTTAGGTTGAGTGAGGGTTCTATGTAAGTGGTAAATATCGCTGCTAAATTAGGAATTTGTCTTACACTGGTCTCACTTAGGGAAATGGCTTAATTCCCCCAGTGTCACTGAATATAAATAAAGTACATGAATGTTAAAAAGTAAATGATCTGTCAGCCTTTTTGAGTGCTTCTCACCTCAAAAATGAACAGCATAATATAAACATTGTACAGCCGATTCCTTTCACTTTGGATTTTCATCACTTCCCATCATTTATGAAAATACAAACGCCCTGATTGCACGTCGCAGGATGCTCGTGTGACGGTAAAATAGGTTAATGCGGCGTGCGACTTTTCCTGCCTGAATTATCAGCTGGAAAAAGTGGGTATGGCTCTTTCAGAACCAACAAAACTGGGGGTGAAAAAACGTTCCTACCCTGAGTCAGATGGACCGAAATTCCATGCTATAATTGTGCTCCCCCTGAATCAGGGTCTTAGTGTATGAAAATATTTTAGATGCAGATATGAGAACATCTCATTGTAGTTAACCAGTCAACATTTGTATATCATTTTTTTGGAATATTTGTTATCAAACAAAATTTGGCAAATATACGTGTCTTCTGGTTGGATAGTTTAAATAAGCACTGTCCAAGACAATAGGTCTGTCTGTTACAAGTTATTGTGCTGATTATATTAAATTTCGTACTGCAAGCATATGTCATAAAAATAAAACGAAGTAAATAAAAGGAAAAATGGTGCAGCCTAAAGGTGATGGCCATATGTTTGAAATAAAGAAATTAAGTAAAGCACTAACCATTGCCTATAATTTTAAAAAGAACAGTGTGAGTGCTTTTAAGCAGTCAGTTTTACTTAGAACGGGGCAGAAACACTTTTTAGTTTTAATGTACATCACTGGAAAATATGATTCTCATTGGCACAAACAAAATGTATGATTGGCTTACAATTATTGAAACCTGAAGGCATAGTAGTTTAAACACACAAGGATGGCAAAAAATTATAACGTATGAAAAAGATACGGAAAAATTACATTGGCACTAAAAATATTGGCGAACCAATCCAGGCCCCTCAGTACACTATCTTTTAGGTTGAAATACACATTATCAGGCACGATGTCATCGCTCACAGGCTGACCCATGGCTCATTCTGCAAGTTTTGATGGGTGGAAGGAAAATGTAAAGGACAGTTGAGATGATCAATAGAGAGTGGCTGACCAAAATCTTCCCTGTGTATGCATATATCTATGTATGTTTCCTCTGCATGAGGCTACAGAGACAGCTAAAGTTGTCAGTAAAACTGAGATATAGCAAGTAAAATCCCACACCAATTTAGAAAAATAGAATACATTGTAATGAGTTCAGTTCAAAGACTTTACTCAGCTTACTAGAAAACCCTAAAAGCGTACGTAAACATATAAAAAATTCATAAAATGTATTGTCGATATACAGTACATGCAGTCCAGAAAATTGTGCAAATAATTTAACAAGGAACCTGGTATAAAATGTTAATGCATCGATTGTAATTAATTAAATATCACAAAAACGAATTACATTTAATCAGTAGACTCAAAGTTATGAATTTTGTAAGTTTTTAGTAAAAACTAGCACCTAAAAGGTCAAAGCTCCATCTACGGTTATCTGGCCGCATGGCACCATGGCAAAATCAAAAGTTAAGGTCAACCGCAAGCCGGGTGAGGATTTTTACCTCTGGACTTAGACCTCCAGTGGTATGAAGCTGCAAGTCGTAGCTGAATAGAGCTTCACGAGGCTGGATATTATTGCTCAGAGGTCTAGCTGAACAGGATTTGCTGCTGTGGAAAAGAACATAGCGGGAGCTGCCACAAATCAGGCTGATCAATGATATACCATGGGCAGATCAGCTGGCATGTAGGTCCTGGACTTCTGTTGGTTTTTCTGGCGTTTTTTGGTGAAAATGTTTGCAAGTCAACTTTTACGGTTTGGCAGGAACAGCATCTCTAAAACTACTTCCAAGGGTCCAGGATCTGGGGGCACCACTTGGGGTTTAGGACTCACTCCAGTAGATGCCAGGTTTAGGGTTCAAGTTCTTTGGAGCTTTTTATGTCCTTGTAGCTCACACATTAGGCCAGTCAACTAGCCCTTGGAGTCACACTGGTAGTCCTGGAGTCAAGGAGATGGTCCTCCCTCCTGCAAGCAGCAAGGCAGGCATCAAGCAGCAGGGCAGTATTCTGAGGTACAAGGCAGTCCTCAAGAAGGCAAGGCAGTCCTCTGGAGCACAAGGCAGTCCTTCTGCATCTTCCACAGGTCCAAGAGTGCACTGAATAAGTGTTCTTTGGATTCATTTTCTTCACGACTGCAGGACGGATGCCTGCTTCCCGACACTGACTAACTCGGGCCGAATCACGCGAATCCAGCTATTCATAGCCAAATCCTGCAGACTAACTTTCCGGGATTACACAGCCATAATCATACTCAGGCGCAGACTAGGCTGTTACTGATCAATCACTCCCTCCCCTCCCCACACCATGCCCTGATGAATACCCGTAGTGACTACCGAAGGGAGCACACCGTGGGTTGAAACGTCGACGATACTACTAGGCACAGACCTACCAAGGCCATACATACTAAAAGAAGCATTTACAGCTAGTAGGGCTCTAGGTTATCAGTCTGGCCTCAAAAAACTTTGTCTTTTCCCTTGTATATAAATCCTGAAACTACTTTGTATATATTGCACCAAGTTAATCACTAAGCACCTTTGTCACATGAGCACTAGATGTATATATTTGTACTTTTGAAAATATGTATATATTTGACCTATCTCTGAACAGCCTCTTTGTGCTTTTGAAAAGATGAATATATCTAAATGAAGTAATTCTGATAAAATACAAAGTTGATATGCACAAACATTGTTAGTCTGATTATTCCAGATAACGCTTCCTACCTAGTTTGGCGTGTGTCTCATTCATGGTTCATTGATATTTGGTTTATGTGAATCTTTATGCGCAAGGATAATTAAGAACCATTTTTTGTTTATAAACATTATACCCAGGTTCTGAGGGACACCGGGTCGCCCCATTTTGATTTTTTCAATGATATACCATGGGCAGATCAGATGGCATGTAGGTTCTGGACTTCTGTTGGTTCTTCTGGCGTTTTTTGGTGAAAATGTTTGCAAGTTAACTTTTACGGTTTGGCAGGAACAGCATCTCTAACACTACTTCCAAGGGTCCAGGATCTGGGGGCACCACTTGGGGTTTAGGACTCACTCCAGTAGATGCCAGGTTTAGGGTTCAAGGTCTTTGGAGCTTTTTATGTCCTTGTAGCTCACACATGAGGCCAGTCAACTAGCCCTTGGAGTCACACTGGTAGTCCTGGATTCAAGGAGATGGTCCTCCCTCCTGCAAACAGCAAGGCAGGCATCAAGCAGCAGGGCAGTATTATGAGGTACAAGACAGGCCTCAAGAAAGCAAGGCAGTCCTCTGGAGTACAAGGCAGTCCTTCTGCATTCTTCCACAGGTCCAAGAGTGCACTGAATAAATATGTATACCTGGTGCCAGCCTTTGAAGTGTGAGAAGTTTATAGGATATCCCCACATCTGGTTCTGGAAAGTTCTTACTGTCCTCTATCAAGGCTCCAAGAAATCTGGGGTGACAAAAAACTAATGTCAGATTCCTTTGAGTGTATGCTGGAAGCAGCCCTTTAAAATGCAAGTGGGACAGGAAACTTCACCCCCCAGCAATACAGGCAGGATATTCCATCCTGCCTAAACCCAGCCCCCTTTGACTCATTGTCTGGCAAGAACACTGAAATACCAACAGCAGAGCCATTCACAATCATGTGACCCAGGAAAAGGTCAGACGCACAAAAATGGCTAGGGTAGGAAAATGCCAACTTTCAAAAAATTGACTTTTCAGAATTGTGACTTAAAGTCCAATTTTACTATTAAAGATGGTTTTAAATTACAATTATTTTAAGTCTAAACATGATATTTTGATCTGTTCCCAATCAAACGTTAGCACTTATTAAATGCAATAATGTAACCCAATTTTATTCTATGGGAGAGGAAGGCCTCAAAGTTGTGAAAAAATAAATTTAGGGGGTTTTCACTAAAAGGACACATAAAACTTAAAAACACATGCCCTAGTTTTTAAATACAATGCACCCTTCCCTATGGCCTATTGGTGTATATCCGTTCAGATGTTTTTGAGATATTAACTGAAATCCAAACTTGTATATCTAGGTACGTGGATCCTCTGTTATCCGAGAGTCTCTTCAACCAGGAAGTGTTGGCAGCCATCTTGGGACTCAGAGCTTCAGCCGAGTCCCAAAAAAAAGTTTAAAAGAAAAGGTGGCAGGGAAGGAATATCCTGACTCCCTAGCCCACAGTGACCCCGCAAGGGCAGAAAAGCCTTTTATTTTCCATTTTTGCCACAAAATCGTCACGGAGTCACAAATCCGTGGCAAAAATAACGAAAAAAGTGCATCTCTCATGCTTGTTTTTCTTTCAGCCCACAGGTGGGCCAGGTCCCAGGCACTAGAATAGAACCGCCCTCTCCTAGGGCTTTATTTAGAATTGGGAGGGGGGCCATACGGACTCTTCTCCTTTAGGCTTATTGAGCTCCAGGAACCACCACTTCCCTGGGGCCTTTGACAATAGTGGAGGGGGGCCATGTGGACCCCAACCCAGGGGCTTTAAGATGCCCTAGGGAGAACCACCTCCCCAAGGCTAAAACAAATACAAATGGGGGATCGTGCAGACCCCCTGACCCTGGGAACCACCACCTCCCCTGGGCTTTTTAGCAATAGCGGAAGGAGGCAGCACAGACCTACCTACAGGGGCTTACATATGCCCTGGGGACCACCACCTACCAGGGCTAATAAAATACAAATGGGGGCCGCGCAGACCCCCGGGCACCAGCTACCTCCACCTCCCCAGGGCTAAAAAGATACAAATAGGGGGGCCTCGTGGACCCCAGGGACCTGGGGACCACCGGGGAATGGGGGTCCCTGGGTATGAAATCGGCCTTGGAAGGGGGCTGCAAAGCCCCCTCCGCTTGGAAAAAAATATAAACAGAGACCATGGGTCTCACTTTGAATTACCCTGAGTATGTAAATGCACAAAATCATCTGCAAGCTTCCCTGTTTGGCCACGCCCAGTTTTCCTTAGTAGTATGTAAAGGTCTTCCCCCTTTTCCCATATTGATGGATAGCTTAATAAAATGCACCGAGCATGTTTCCAGGTGATTTTGGTGACACGTTATTGATGCAGATGAATACGAGGACATCTCCACCAATCAAAGGCGCACTTATTTCATTTAGTTAAGTGGAATCTCCACCAAACAAAGGCAGACTTATTTCATTTAGTTAAAAGGACGCACCTCTGTTTGGAGGAGATTCACCTCTTTGTAGTCTTGTCATCTTCTCTTGACGAGGATTCATGTTATCACAGATTTATGGATGAAGATGTTTGAGGAACAATCACATTGCAGAAATTACATGCACACAAGTTCACTGGAAACATTGCCTCGTGGTCCTTTACACAGCTGTAGAGTAGAATATGCTCTAGACATTTACCCAACGAGGTAGCACGTACTAATTAACCAAATAAAAGTACTGCGGTTGGGTAGACATTTTTGGCAAAACTGGGGACTCTTCTTGGAAAAAATGAGGTTTGGTTCTGGCTCTGGTGCTGATTTCACATAAATTAAATCTCAATGGGAAGCACTTACACATTTAAACATAGCAGGTGCCTGCAAGAATGTTGCCCTGCTACGTCGGTCCCTTCCCTCCCCTTTTGTCCCTGCTGGAGAAAATAGGGGCGGTAGGACTGTTTGGCGAGTTACTTTTCTTTTTGTTTTATTGTCAGCGACCAATAAAGTTTTGGGTTGGAGAAACAAAAAAAAAAAACAAGTAGCGTGGAGGCTAAGGAAAATACAAATGTCCTTCTGTTTTTGAGGGTCGGTCGTCTCTGTCTTCACTTCTTTGTCCTGGACTGTGGCAACCGAGGTAAAGCAGCTCCGGGAGATCAGTCGGGACAAACATAAGGGAAAAGACAAAGAAATAAAAGGGGCTTTTAGTCACTTCTCTATTGGCATACAAAGGGGTAGGGTTGTGCACACCGCCACCAGCGCCCCTAGCTGTGCCGTGCCTAGGGTGAGGGTCCTTTATGGTGCTCCGTCGGTTGTGGCCCTCCGGCCCGCCCACCACTTCTTAAATAAAAAGGAGGGAGTAAAGGCCACTTGCCTGTCTCCACGACCCTCCAGGGCCTTGGTATGGGGAGAACCCGCCTCCTTCTCTTCTGTTGGAGGACCGGTCTCTTTCGCCTTGAAGGGGAGGGCGTCCCCTGCCCCGTGGTTCTTTTCTCTGCGTGGCCTCCTTCCAGCGCGTCCTGCAGGGCGTCCTCGCTCGAGGGTGGCGCTTCCGTCGCTGTCTTCTCTTCCTCCGGGCTCCGCTTCTCGTCCGTACACCGGCGTTCTCCTTGAGAGCCTCGACCCTCCTCTTCTTCCGTTTTTACAATTCCGGCAGCATGCGCCGCCCCTGCTAGACCGCTGCTATCTCTTCCTGTTGTGGCCGCCTCGGGGGCCATGTTGGTTGTATCGGCTACGGCCGAAACAGCGACCTCATCACAGTGCCCCAGTTGAAATTCCACTTCGGTAAGGCACAAACGATCTTTACTTCTCTGGCTTGGTGAAGGAAAAGAAAGTGTATTTCCTCTTTTATTCCACGTTGAAAAACTATAGGAAACTCTTAATGGAGGTGACTGCATCGTTGATCCATTGGAGCACAATCTGATCTTGGGTGACTGTATTGAGTGGTTTGTTTCTCATCATCTCCTTGTGAGAGCAGAGTCCATGATTCTCCCTTTTATTTACCCTGAGTATGCAAATGACCAAAATCATCTCCAATCTCTGCCCATTTGGCCACGCTCTGTTTTCCTTAGTAGTATGCAAAGGTTTACCGTCTTTTCCCATGTTGATGAACAGCTTAACAAAAGGCCCCCGAGCAAGATTCCAGCCAATTTTGGTGACACGTTATTGATGCAGAGGAATACAAAGACCTCTCCACCAAACAGGGAAGCACTTACTTCATTTAGTTAAGAGGAAGTACCCCTGTTTGGTGTAGATTCAACTGTTTGTTGTCTCATGGTCTTTTCTTGACGAGGATTGACTTTCTCACAGATTTGTGGATGAAGACGCTGAAGGGACAATCACATTGCCAAAATGACATGCACACCTCAGGGTCCTTTACGCAGCTGTAGTGTAGAATATGCACAAACATTTACCCAACGAGGTAGCACTTACTAATTAACCACATGAAAGTACTCTAGTTGGGTAGATGTTTTTGGAAAAACTGGGGACTCTTCCTGAAAAAATGAGGATCGGTTCTGGTCCTGTTGCTGATTTCACAGAAATTAAACCTCAATGGGAAGCCCTTACAAATATAAACACAGCAGGTGTCCCAGTTGATGCTCCACTTCAGTAAAGCACAAACTATCCTAGCTTTCTGGGCCTAGCGAAGGCAAAGCAAGTGTGTTTCTTCTTGTATTCCAACTTGAAAAACAATATGAAATCCTTAATGGAGGTGAATTTATTGTTGCTCTATTGGAACACAATCTGACGTGTAGTGACTGTTATGAGTGGTTTCTTTTGGTTGTCTCCTCGTAAGAGCAGAGTCCATGGCTCTCCCCTTTAAATGCCCTAAGTATACAAATGACCAAAATCCATAGCACCACTCACACACCCACTCACAAACATACACAGGCACTAACACACCCACCCACAGACCCACACAGGCACTCACAGACCCAATAACAGATCCACCCAGGCACTCATACACCCACTCAGACACTCACACAGGTACTCACAGACCCACTCACAGACCCACACAGGCACTCACAGACCCACTCACAGACACACACAGCCACTCACACACCCACTCTCAAAGGTGACAAGTTATAGTTAGGATTAAAAAGTTTAAAACCATAGAAATTCACTAACAAAAGCCAAAGGTAAAGGGGATGTTATAGCTAGGAAATAGAATTTTAAAAAACCTTAGAAATTCGCCGGAAAAAACAAAGGTTACAGGGACTTTATGGTTAGGCTCAGATTTTACTTGTACTAAGCCATTGAAATTCAGCAGTTATAGTTACCTGAGCTAGCTATTACTTACGTCCCCACAATTCATTGCTTATGACCTCACATTTTACATCACTCATGACATGGTCAGTGACTTCACTCATGCCATCTCAAATGAGTATGTAGAGTTGATGTTTTTGTAGCACAGTATTTTTGAGGTTGATATTTTCCCATGCAGCCTCTCCAGACACCTTCATGCCCCACTACACCGTGCAGGTGAGGAGTGGCCTTACAGCTGCTTCTGGTTCATGTATAGTTAGTATCAAGTCAAGTCAAGGAACGCTTTATTTGACTGCATGTTTTAACAATCATAAAAGCACATGTGTAGTATCAACTGTGAGCCACTGTGTTTTTTATGGAAGAAACCTTTACATGACAATGCATTATTTTGCCTCCTTGTTAATTTGTTCTTTCATATCACCGTTGTGTTCAGTTTTCTCGTCTTTGGTACATCCTCATGATGTAAGCAATGGGATGAGGAAGATGGACAAAGAAAAATTACCCTAATTACTTAATATTTATTTTCCCATGTTCTAGTCTTTCTCATCACATTTCTAGATACCCATGATCATTTCTTTGGTTCATGGGAACATAGTGACTTTTGGAGACTTTGTGTTTCAGAATGCATATTATCATCACATCGCATTCACTCTGCAGACGATGAAAAGCTGAAGCACAGGGTGAAAAACAACCAACTGAACTCTCAAAACAGTATTTCACTGAATCCCAAGCTAGAGCTATTGCAATTCCATCCAACCTCTTCATAAGCAATTATCTTTAATAGTATGTATGGCTCTCACTGAGAGCCATTTGCGTGAATGTCACATTCTTAATTTGATAATTCACTGCTGTGACATAGCAACGCTGGGCTACAGATTTCTTAACTCACTGTACTATATCATAAAGGAAGTGTAGGCTTCTCT